>NC_143021.1:116370718-116705718 GCF_055824585.1 Amblyomma mixtum
ATTTCAGAAAGCATGCAAAATTAGAAATGGCGAGGTCTTGAGCTTCCCACTAAGCGCTTTTGACGCGCATGCCGCCGCAATGACTGGTGTATACAATAATTATTTCTATGCATGTATCGCCCCTGAATGTCTCTACCAGTATCCTCATTTCTCTTGCGGGGCGCCGACACTGCGGACCGTGCCACTCAACAACGCGCGTGCGAGGAACCCCTGACCATGCACATGGATACAGTGGGCACGCCGGGAAAGCTTGCATATCAGGGCGACGCATAGGAAGAGAAAAGATTTTCTCCTGCGTCAAGACAGAGGAGAAAGGGGGGGGGGGGGGGGGGGGGCTTAATTCAGTGGAGCACTCCATTACTTTGGTGTGTGCCGCTCGCTGATAGAAAACCCGCTGGTGCAATTTTTTTGCACTCTGTAAGGGGATGACCGCGAAACTCAAGCGCTGCCGCATCCTCCTTTCCCGGTTTTACGATGCCAGCAGGAGCCGACGGAGCGAGCTATATCGATGCTCTCTATAAGCTATCAGCCCGCTGCGGCAAGCTGTGTGAGTGCAGTTGCTCGACTGTGCGGCCAACCCCGAGGAACTCCCGAGCCAGCTTTGCGTCGAGCGGTCCCAGATGATGGACATCCGATGCTTGTTCAAGCATGAGCGGGTACATCTTGAGAAAAACAGCGCTTGCAGACAAAGGACCAGAACAAGAAGGACACACAACTGTGCTGCGGGTGTGTGACGGAGTTTTATCCAGCTTCCCGGCCGAAGACTCTAGTGTGTCATGTGACAACGCTGCAGCATTTAACTGGAATCATGCAAGCTTTCATCAACAGATAGCCGCTGGGGTGTACGACTAAACGGAAGGTATTCCACCAACACTGGGTTTCTTTGAAGTAGTAAGCCACGATTTTCTTTTTCCTTGCTCGCGACTAAATTTAGGTGATAACAGAGAGAAAGCAACTAACCTGTCTCAAGAACACGACTTGGGAGAGTTTCTAGGCAAAGCTAAACTAATAGGAATTCCGGACTGTTTGAAGCGGCGCCTTCTTACTAGCCCATGGTCGCCATATATTAAATACTGCTTTAAGGAAGATGCAACACCTGACACGTAAACGTTTCGCTACCAACGGCTGGTAGATTACGCACCTTGGCTTACGTACTCAGCGACAGCGAAAGGTGCCCTCTGTCGTTTTTGCGTTACTTTTCCTCCGAATGTTCACCGGGGTACTCAAGGCAACTTTATCGTGCACCCTTTAAGCAACAACAAAAAATGCATGAGGTGTGCAGGGATCACGTAAAATTCCAATGGAACCAGGGGACAATGTATGAATCGCAGAACTTTACGGATGTGACGTCTGGAAAGCAACTACCCGCTGTACAGCAGCTGAGCAGAGCTCTAACGAGCAGATTCAAAGGAACCGCGAGAAATTATTTCCCATAGTTTCCATCAATGTCGTTTGCACAACGCATGACTTGCCGATTCGCGGGAGGCAGTCTGACAGTGGAGTCTTCAAAGATCTCGTTGATTTTCGGATAGAGGCTGGGGATTCTCGACTAACACTTCGCTTCTTCTGCTAACAATGCTAAGTACACTTCCGTCCGCGTTCAGAACGAGATCACAATCTGCGGCGATATCCTGAGAGAGCAAATGGCAGGCGAAGTTAAAACAGCGTTTGCTTCTTCCGTCCTTTCGGACGAAACCGCAGATATTGCAGGAACAGAGCAGATGTCCATAGGCGTTCCCTTTATTGACCAGGCAAGAACCGGGGTTTGCGTTCGAGAGCAGTTTTAGGGATTTGTAGGGCTCGAGCAACTGAACTCTGCTTTCATCACCGCTGCGATCTTGAAGTTTGTAACGAATGCCGGCTGATTCTTTGCAACCTCGTCGGACAGTGGTGTGATGGATGCTCTACAATGGCTAGAAAGGAAGCTGGATCGAACAGAATAACACGAACAGAGCTTCCAAAGGCGCTATTCATCCAATGCTCAAGTCACCAACTGAATCTCGAGATCAACGATTTGAACGAAGTCTCTGAAATTCGAAACACAATAATGATCATCAAACAAACCATAAACATCTTCCGTGACGACGTGCTCCGAAGGAAATTGGTTCCCAATATCCCGATGCTATGTGAAAAGAGATGGTCTGCAAATTATAAGCCAATAGGCAATTATATCAGAATTACGGGGTCATAATCGAAGCACCCGAGCAGCTCGCGTCAGTGAATTGCAGCTCGAACACTGCAACTAGGCAACGAGCTCACGTCCTCTATTGTGCAACAACAAGCTCATCTTTCGTCGCTTGCTTGCATACTTTAGCGAGGTATTGTGCTCAACTGGATCGAGTTACGAAAGATGTTCGAAGTGTTTCCGTGAACTTCCATTCTGTATCCGACCACATCGCTGAGTGGCAGAATACTTTTCGCGGCCACCGGACCAACGCTGAACAGCACTTCTCTGACATGATTTGAACACAGCAAGTGAAGCAGCTAATCGCTTAAACGTGTTGATATCTGTGGCAAGGCAAGCCTAAGACCCACCGAGACAACTGTGAGATTCAGTCGCCGGAGGCATATTATCACGCGGCAAATATGCGCCCTGCTTGACATTCACTGCTTGTTTGTCTCGCCGCTTTTCTGAAAGCAATGCGAAAAGTTTCACAATTCTGCTGTTGCATCCAGCAGAAATGAAGAATTTGAGCCGTGTTTCGTTGACCTCACTGATGAACTCCGAGGCTTTTACTTTATCGATAACTTCAAGGAAGAGAGTATCCCGTGGTACGAGATGTGGAGAAGCAAAACTGGGGATTTGTCAGAAATAACGTACTCTGAACTTCTGCATCAGGCCAAGGCATTCTTTCCTGTAATTTAAACAGTCATTGAGGTGGCTCTGGCCTCGCCAGCTACCGCTTGCACTATCGAACGTTCCTTCAGTGAAGCAAGAAGAGTGAGTGAAAACCTGGGTGCCCTCAACCCTGTCAAATGACAAGGTGGACGGCCGGTGCATGATGAGTGTGCATCGATCACTTGTAATGAAGAACAAGGGTGACTTTCACCCATGTCATCACGCAATTTGCCCAGAAAATCCCGAGATATCTGCAGCTGCTATTCAGAGAAGACTGACGTACTGCAGTTACATGCTGGTGAACATATTGTGTGGTGTGCTGGTCATCAGCTCACATGCCTCGAGACCCCGCACGCAGCGAATCTGACCTTTCTTCTTAATGAAGTGGCGGTAACTTTTCGCATTTTGCTTATTAAGTTTAAATATGTGTTCATGAATAAATTGCAATTTATGTTTTTAAGCCTAGGACTAATTTGCTCCCTCTAATTTTTGTTCCATGTGCGTTGTTTAGAGCACAAATAGTGCCTTTTGGTGCTAACCTACCGCCTCCCCCATATCCGGCCATTTGGCGCTAACTCGGCAGAAAGTTCTCCAGATGCCTTTGTCCACAAGCCAGGAAGAAAATATGCAGTTATGTAGATTTGTAAGCTTTAATTCTAGAGCGTACAGGGTGAGGACAATTCCGGTTTTCTCTTCTTTCTATGCGTAGCTTGATGCTGACCCGATCGCCTGTGAGTTGCTGACTTCATTAAATGGCTGCGCGCTCAAAACTCGGCACATTTTTTAAGAAAGCGCAAAATATCTACTCCCAGAACAGAACATACCTGTTCACCTGCATCTAGAACCTTTAATGTTAGCCGTACGGTAGATTCGTTGCCGTTGAAGAAGGAGGAACAGTAATGCTTCAGTACCTGTCACTGAATCTCCCGTTACATAGCGACAAGCGCATTGTGAGTATTCTGTGTGTGCGTGTGCGTGCGTGCGTGCGTGCGTGTGTGTGTGTGTGTGTGTGTGTGTGCGTGTGCGTGTGCGTGTGCGTGTGCGTGTGTGTGTGTGTGTGTGTGAAGAAATACGTTCATTCGGAACGGTCGTCACTCCACGTGTGGGGCTTCCTGCCTTCGAGACGGACGCTTGCGAAACTAAGCTGCAGTGCATCGTTGCGTACATGGTAGTCCGTGTGTAAATCATGAACTATATGGCAGTGCGAAGGCGAAGTCGTTTGAGCATTTCCCGTGCCTAGCAGGTGCGATGGACGCCATGCGTATTGTTGACAAAAAACTCCCCGAGGATTACGCGCGTGCTCACAAAGTCAGCGAAATGGCGAATTACTTGGGCTAGTTTGCACAGCTCTAGTCTCGCGCTCGTTGTACCTCATTGCTAGCGAAGGTCTGTAGAAGTTCTGAAGAATTGTGTTACTGTTTTCAAAAAAAAGTCTCTTTTTTGGAGTGAAACAAATTGCGCCAATATTTCTTCTAGTGATTCAAAAGCGCTGGGGAAAATGAAACTAAGAACAGAGCATTAGCAAGAAATGAAAAACGTTATTTTAGTCTTATGCTACATGAAAATTCAAATGCTTAAATTGATGCTTTGGTACTTGCACGCAGTTTTTGCCAAATAAAGCGCGCGAATTTCTGATAAAAAAAAAAGCCTATAACTGCGAGCAGAAAGTAAGAGGTACAGAGGTTCGTCATTCCAGTAAGTTGTCAAGACATGCAAAGAAACTCTGTCAAGCAGGTATACTTACTCGTTTCCAGCTGAAATTGAAGACAAGATGTTACCACCGTTTACCATGCTTGTACAGCTGCGCTTTCACGGTTGCGACGTTCTAGTGGAACACAATGAGCCCACAGGTTCACAGAACATCGCCTTAAGCAATTTGAAACTGATCTGAGCTTATAGCTATACGCAACAATTGTGAACCAGATAATTTTTTCGGAAAACAGTTTATCAATGCAATTTTTTTAAATATTCGAAGACTTCATTGAAACAATAAACGCATCCGCGGATCTACCGTCGGCATGCTTCTATTTTTTTGCTATTAACGATCGTGCTAGCGTTAAAAAATCTTCTCCTTTGGTTTTCTATGGCAGTCTTAACTGCTTAAAGGGCCACTGACCAGGGTCCGGACATTTTTGAAAAACAAGCCCACTGCATAGATGAGGCATCGAAGATAACCTCTGCAAAATACTAGAGCCATGCGCGCCCCGAAAAGCTGCGAAAATTCAAATCAAAGCCCGTTCGTTCTTTCCTTCCTTCAAAAACGGGCCCGGCCCACTACTCTGCACCCCGCTGACGTCAGGGGGGGCTACTTTCGCTAAAGGCACTCCATTGGTGCATCGTTCTGACTGACGGGAGAAGGTTGGGCGTAGCCTTGGCGTCGCGTCGTCTGCACAACGCTTTCCGCAGCGCCTTCTGTTCTGGCTCATGCCTACAAACCCGCATGAAGGAACAAAAAAAAAAAAAAACTGCGGAGGGAGCGTGCGGCGACAGCCTTGAACCCTAGCCATAAAAAGTAAAAAAAACAGTAAAACTGAGGGAGTTGGCTCGCCCCCCCCCCTCCCCCTCCCCCCCCCCCCCCCCCCGCCGTGATCCCGTCACGAGACGCTCTGCGTGCGCGCTCCCTTCTCAGTTTCTTTTCTTCTATGCGAGCCCCCCAAAACAAGGTTTTAATTAGTAGTGCAGCAGAGCCTTTCCCTCGCTCGCCCACTTTACCGCTCCGCACACATACCGCTTATCTTTCGTGCATCTTGCGTACGCCTTGACTCCAATGAATGACATATGCTTTGGAGCGGAGAAAAGACACAAACACACAGAACACAAACACGCATGGAGAAAAGCAAACGGGCGGTTGCCGGGTCCGCGCTTCGCCGTGTGTTTCGAACACAACCGACTTCCGCCCCTCCGCTCGTGAAACGGTGGGGAGGCCTAAAAGAAAATGAAAAGGTGGCTCGTTAACTGGGAATGACAAACAGATGTATGAAAGGATGCGCTCGCTAAAAAGTCTAGGTGGTCGAGCCGATCGCGCCTCTCGATCGTTCAGTGTGCGGAGAAAATGCAAAAACCAAGAAAAGAATTCTATTGAAGGCGGGGCCATGACGTCGCCCTGTGACGCACTCCACAGACACCACGCCTCCGGCTTACACCGGAGAAGGAAGGGGTGATTTTGCCTTGCCGAGCCTACTCGACGAGGAGCGGGAGAGAAAAATTTCGAGGAGGGAGTGGAAGGAGAGGAGGCTCGCTGAAAGAGAGGTAGAGAGTGTCTGCTGAGCTGGGGTGGTCCGTGGCCCTTTAATACATGTGCTGTAGACAGTTTGAAAGAAAGACTTCGCTACGTATAGGAAGAATGGAGCGTAATGACTATTACTATAATATTAATAATAATAATAATCTTTATTCATGCCTACAGGTATGAAAAGGAGTCGAGAGAAAATGCCAAAAAGCTTGACAGGCCCTCGACCCCTGGTACAAAGATATCGGCAACAGAGTTTTTCTTTTCACAGGGTTGTTTCCTGGCACGGCACAAGCGTGCTTCATAAAGACAATAAACATGTTTATACAGAAATAACAGTATGAGAAAAGAAAACAGGAATAGATACAAAATTAATAAAACCAAGAAAAAAAGAGGTAGGGGAAAAAAATTTTAAGCGTGATTTGAAAAAGTCAATGTACAAAAAGGGCCTGAAAAGATGTGACACTTAAATCAACGTTGCTGTTTTGCAGTATAGTGAGGTATTTTGGTAGTTGGTGGGAGAGCATTTGTTGTCCATAGTTTGTCCTCATAGTTTCTATATGTCATGAAAAAATGTTGCGTGTGTTATACGTCTGATTATTTCTAGTTTATGAGGCCAAAGTTTGCAGTTGTTGCATATTATTTCGTACTTCTTTCTTAAAGCGCGATAATAACTGAAAGCCTTACAAGGAAAAGATTTTCAGTCCATTTAAAATTATGAAATAGTTGGTGGTGCTTTGTTCTCTAATTGGAATATGCAACGTATGGCCTTTTTTTGAAGAATAAATTTTTTTTCAAGATTACCCAGGGACGTGGTACCCCAGGCAAGGTGACAGTATTGTAGCTGTGAACAGAATAATGAGTTATATAGAAGTTTTTATTATTGACCGGAGGAATAGTTCTGTGCCTATACATTTTCCCTACTACTCGTGAAAGTTTCAGAAGAATTCTGTCAATATGACAATCCCACAACATTTTCTTATGAAAGATGACACCAAGTGATTTGAAGCTACTTACAATTTTGATTGCGTTAGAGTTGAGTACTAAATTTTTCTTTGATTACGATCTTATTTTTGGACGAAATACAACGGCCTTGCCTTTATTATAATTTATTTTTAGCGCATTATGAGCTGTCCAGACTCTTACACGGTAGAGTGTGTCGTTAGGCTTGTCTATTAGATCATCACAGTCATGAGCTGAAAAAAATAGGCTGGTATTATCGGCACAGATAAAGAAAGCTGCTTGGTTGTCTATGTTAACTATATCATTAATAATAAAATTAAACAGCATAGGTCCGAGTATGCTTTATTGAGGCACGCCGCAACGAATTGGCCTTGTTTATGAATCAAATCCATTAATGCTGACGTATTGTTGGCGATGGAAGAGGTACGATTGGAGGAGCTGTAGCGGGAGGCCTCTTATGCCGTACAGTTCCAATTTTTGTAATAATATATTATGGTTCAAGAGACCAAAGGCTTTCGAAAAGTCAACAAATACCCCAAGTGAAATTTTTTTGTCTTCAAAGCTGCGCAAAATATATTCTTTTTGTTGAAGTAGGGCTAATTCAGTGGATCTATGTTTTCGAAAACCAAAGTGAAAATCTGTTATAAGAGACTGCTTATCGCTGAACTTAGTTAGACGCGAGAGGATTATTTTTTCAAGTCCTTCAGAGAAACAAGGCAAAACAGAAATAGACCTGTATTTTATATTTTAAGGTCTATATTTTTACTATGCATTATTAAAATATTCAAAATTTTTCTCCAAGAATGCAGGACATGCATTAAACCTTTATGTAATTACTTTTTACTTATTTGCACATTAATTACCTGCCACCAGAACCAAGGCTAACGCAGACCAGAGAAACGTACCCATCTACAAAACAACACTGGACAAATGATTTTGTTGACAAGTTCATCACCCAGAGCGCAAAGCAATCGCTAGCCGGAGAATCAGCAAATAACAGTTTAGAATTCCTGGTCACACGCACGTCTTCTATCCAAATAAAACGCAGCTTTCGATGCAATCAAACGTTGTGCTCCAGACAATGGATAATGGCATAGAGCCGGCAATTTAATGCGCCTCTTTTGAACATGACGTTTATTATATTGGGCGGCCTGCTCATACTCCCATCTGTAGCGGCATCACGCACCCTGAGAAAGATGACGTCACTGCTTTGTACGCACTGCCCACTCTGGTAGAGGGTGCCGCAACTCGCCTTTCTGCGCGGTTTCTACTGTAAGGGAAAAGTAGGCGACAACAGCTCAAGAAAGCGCGCAAAGCGAAGATTCCGTTGAAACCGGAGTTGCTACCTAAGTTGTTTGTATTTTCCATTGCGCAATGGCAGCGCAAGAGAGATTAGAGTTTTGCAGAAGGCAAAGATGCTGCACCAATTTCGGTTCACGTCATTCTAGAGCTCTTATTTTGCAGTATGCGCAAATCGAAGTTTCACCTTGCTCAGGTGGGTCTGCCACAAAATCATATATGTACTCAAAAAATGTACCTTTACTGCAATAGTAGGTTGAATATCACAGAAAAAAATATTTATTTAGCGTTCGTGGTCAACCTACATTTCTGTAGTTATTTTGTATCCATATGTGAACCACACGTTTTTGGGAGTAATTGAACGACACTTAAACAATATGAATTAAGCAGCGCAATACCGATGGACGCACCGCCCTTACAAATTAATAGTTAATATAACGCTACTACTTCTTTAATGCGCTTCAAAATCTCTATCATAGTTGCTTCCGCTAAGCGCCTATGTCTATCGTAAGTGGTGCTTTTATTGTAGGCGCCGTCGTGATTCATAGGTATCCATTTGCGCTCGTACCCAAGTTTGGATACGAGCGCAGTCAGAAAACCGTAACGTTTATCCGCGAATATTTTTCTACAAGGCAAGTTAGCACCCAAAAGCAAATGATACCTATGCAGGAGAAGATTAAAGAGAATTTTATTGACTCGAGTTGTCTCAGGGACTCCCGTCCCTCGAAAGAAACAGTAACATACAAAGAACTGAAGTCCGCTGAGAATATGTTGATGAATTAGCTTATTTACAGATATATGCGCATTCTGGCTAATCGAAAAGTAAACAGATGAAGCTGAGCGAACAGCTTGAACCTCAGCAGCTTTCGAGACTTGTCTGTAGTAGCTACCTATTGCATTCAGGCTGCGAGCATGGCTCCACAACCTGAAGGACGCACAATCCTAACAAGTTGCGTAAAGTTATATTACCGCAGGACAAAAACAGCCAGCAAGCACCAAGCAAGAACGTCAAAATGTGAATAGAGTTTCAGTTTTTGAACACCTTCTGCATAAAGCGCTGCAGTTATTTACATTTATTTGTTAGCATAACTGCATTTTGTCCTAAGATCGTGAAGAGTCAGCAGTTTCGCAAGAGATGTTGAAATGAAAGTAAAGATAAAAAAATGGCTGAGGCTTAACTTGGTTAAGCCTGGAGAATGCGAAGCATCATCGTGTCGCGTAACTTGGAGGCGCACAACCACAGCCACGGCGCGAGGTGGGCCCCCGTTTCTCCACTGTCGTGACGTCATCGTGTCACGTGGTGTGACGTCATGTATCACGTGATTTGGAGGCGCACAACCACAGCGACGGCGCGAGGTGGGCCCCCGTTTCTCCACTGTCGTGACGTCAGCGTGTCACGTGGTGTGACGTCATGTGTCACGTGATTTGGAGGCGCACAACCACAGCGACGGCGCGAGGTGGGCCCCCGTTTCTCCACTGCCGTGACGTCATCGTGTCACGTGGTGTGCCATCATCGTGTCACGTGATTTGGAGGCGCACAACCACAGCGACGGCGCGAGGTGGGCTCCCGTTTCTCCACTGTCGTGACGTCATCGTGTCACGTGGTGTGACGTCATGTATCACGTGATTTGGCGGCGCACAACCACAGCGACGGCGCGAGGTGGGCCCCCGTTTCTCCACTGTCGTGACGTCATCGTGCCACGTGGTTTGACGTCATGTATCACGTGATTTGGAGGCGCACAACCACAGCGACGGCGCAAGGTGGGCCCCCGTTTCTCTACTGTCGTGACGTCATCGCGTCACGTGGTGTGACGTCATGTATCACGTGATTTGGAGGCGCATAACCACGGTGAAGGGCTGAAGTGGTAGCTAAAGTAGTATGCTTCGCATAAAAACTGGTATGTTTTTGTCGAGTTTTAACGTCCCCCAGTGACTCCGGCTATGAGGGGTGCCGTAGTAAAGGGCTGCGGAAATTTCAGCCATCTTTCCCTCCCGTCTTTCCCGCGTCTTTCTTGTCAGCAGCCGAGCGCCATAACCACTGAGCCACCGAGTCGGGTAGAAGCTTCCGTGCATTTAAAAAATATTGTTGCGAAGCAGATGACGAAGAAGCCGGCTGTGGCGCGGCACGGAGCGCTCGCGCTAGGCCACAGCCATTAAAATCATATTAAGGCGAAAGCCTTTAATGTCTCATCGTTGTAAGCAGCAGTTGTCGACAGAAATGTCACGCTTTTCAGTTGGTCGAAACGGTCGTGACGTCTCAGGGCGCCAATTTCAAACGGGGCCAATTGTACGTTGGCTAGTAACCATGCAACCAATTGAAGGGATCATATAGTGATGCTCCAAGTAAGTGGGACTGAGCTCAGTTAATTGTTTAATTACCCAATTAGCCTAGTTAACTTTTCTAGTCAGGCCATATATATAAAACCGAGTAGGAAATTGGTCGAGCTCGGGAATCGAACCCCGGTCTTCGGAGTGCGAGACGAGCATGCTATCCACTTCGCCATGCCAGCTTTTTTTTCTTTATTTCCTTCAAAGGCGTGGGAATACAGTGCATTACAACATATGTGACTATTTACATGGCTATTTACATGGCTACAGCACTCCTCGCTTCCAGCGACCATTCCAACTTCTTCAGTTGGGATAGATTCTGGAAAAGGGATACAATTTCTTCGTCAAAACCTCGGTCTTTTAACACATCGTAAATTTTCAGGACACTCTCAACAAAATATTGATACACAGATCTGGCTGGTTGGGAATGAACAAAGGCGCATCTAGTGAATACGGTGTCTTCGCTCACTGCCGTCCTCCTCCCTTCTCTTCTGGCGTGGTTTAGGTGTCCACCGAGATATGAGAGACAGATACATTTCATTTCCTCAAAAACAAATTTACGGACGAGCGAGGCGTAGAACCGAATGGGCGATGGCGTTCTATGGACTCCCTGGCAGCGTTGCAAGACGCTGTCGCGTTCCACTCTTAGAGGCGAAGCTTGACATCTAAACCACACATCAGTGACCGCACTTTAGGTCAAAAAAGTGCACCCCCCCCCCCCCCCCCCCCCCTGAGTTTTGACGGGTGTCCACCGAGATATGTGAGACAGTTACTACGTAATTTCCTTTTCTGAAATAGAATTTTCATTTTCTTCATTACGGTCCATCTTTGTCTTTCTTCTTTCACTCCCACTTCCTCCCTTCCTCTACGGTGCGGTTCAGATGTCCACCGAGATGACAGAGAACTACCGCGCCATTTCCTTTCCTCAAAAAGCGTTGCGTTCAAATGGCAAGGCATCGCGCCGAACGGGTGGTGGCGTTCCGTGGACTCCCTCGCAGCGCTACAACACGCTGTCGCCTTCCACTCCTAAAGGCGAAGCTTAAGCGTCATTAATTAGCAGTTGATTAGTATTCAGGCATTAATCAGTAATTAACCATTAATTAGTGATTTGTCATCACTTAGTAATTAGTACTCAATTGCATGTGACGCCACCAGTGCTACAGAAGCAGTCAAAGTGGTGCCGAAAACGCTTTCGCCTCTACGCACTTTATACAGTCAAAGTGCCCCTGAATTTTTTCAGTTATCATCATGTCTATCGGTTCCATGGCTTACCACCAGAATCATTTGGTAGAGGTGCGGGGTACATCGTCATCGTGGTCCCTGGAGCATCACCGCCTTCTACTCGCCTTGGTCGTCGGCCTAGGGGACATGGACGCCGCCGCCCGGCTCTCCCCAGCTCCCCAGCAACTTGAACGGAACTGACTAGCCGCTATCCCCCCGCCCCGTCCCCAGCCCCAAGCACGAGACATGGCGACCAGGACCAGACGCGTAATGACCCCACGACGACCCGAACCAACACAAAACCCCCGCCCAAGCTGTCCCCGGCGAGTTCATTAACCTCGACCTTCGTTTCTAGGCGACCGACCGCTGACCCTAAAGCTCCGGGGCAACTCTTCGTCAGACAGTCTCATCCATCGTGGTGGCAAGGCTTTCATCTTCTATCCTTTCTGGCCATCCTCACCGTCAGCTCGCGCTTCAGAACTCACGTAATCGACCGGGACGATCGCACAACTTTCCTTTCTGAGACTTCAAGGGCAAATGACCAGGATCAGGACATTTTAGGAAAACAAGCCCATTGCATAGATGAGGTATCGAAGGTAACCACTGCAGAACACTAGAGCAATGCGCTCCCCGAAATGCTGTAGAAATTCATAACAAAGACCGCTCGTTGTTTCCTTCCGCCAGCAAACGTCCTCAACCTCTACTATGGCTTCCGAGCCTTCGGTCTGACGTCATACTGAAAACTTTCGCTAAAGGCATTCCATTGCTGCGTCGTTCTGAATGACGGGCGATGGGTGCGCGTAGCCGGGGCGTCGCGTCGTCTGCTCATTGCATGCACGCTTTCCGCAGCGCCTTCCGTTTTTGCACATGCCTACAAGCCAGGAAAAAAAAAACTGAGGAGGAGCGTACGGCGACAGCCTTGAAGCCTAGTCATACAAAGTAAAAAAAATAGTAAAACGGAGAGCGTCGATCCCCCCCCCCCGCCCCCCACGCCGTGATCACGCCACGAGAGAGCCCTCTGAATACGCGCTCCCTCCTCAGTTTTTTTTTCTCCATGCAAGCCCCAAAGCAAGGCTTTAGGTGCTTGTGCCGGTTCATGTATGTTTCAGAGTGTTCGTGTTCTGTTCGTATACCGAGTCATGCGTAGTAGAGCCTTTCCCTCGCTCGCACACTTGACCCCTCCGCACACACACTGCCCATCGTTCGTGTATATCTAGCCCACGCCTTGGCTTCGTAGAAAACCCACACAGAGAAAAGCAAACGGGCGGTTGCCGGGTCCGCGCTTCGCCGTGTGTTTCGACAAACCGACTCCCGCCCCTCCGGTCGTGAAACTACGGGGAGGCCTCAAAAAAATAATGAAAAGTAAGCTCGCTAACTGCGGTTGACACACAGATGTATGAAAGGATGCGCTCGCTAACGAGACTGCACACGGTGTGAGAAGCAGCAGAAAATACCTAAAAAACAAAAACATCAAAAGCGCAGGGAAAGCCCACGCACGTGTTGGCTTCTCAAAGGCCTGCCACGAAAAAAAAAAAACGTCGCCAAGGACAAGCAGACCAAGATTACACCGAAGGTAAGGAGTGCGGAAAAAAAATTGCCGACGATCGTTACTTCCTAATACGAAATTTGAGCGCAGCTCATCAGCTGCTTCAGCTTTTCGATAGATTGAGGCAAAGAATTCGAGCAAGACATGGAGGTACCGTCTTTGTCAAAAGTAACCAGGCTGCGTGGTTTGCTTTAAGCTTGCATAGTGGAGCCCTTGTGGCTTTTGTAAAGATCAAAACGTGTTGGAAGGTAAGAAGACCCCCAGTCCTTACCTTTAACGACCATTTCAGCTTCAGGGAAGCTGTAAGGGCTCCACTGTACGAGCTAGATGCAAATCATGCAGCCTGGTTACTTTTCACAAAGGCTGTACAAGTGCAGACTTGTTATTTTTAACGCATATTCCTTCTTCAAGAAACACTCCACTTCTTGATTTTTATGAAGGAAGTTTTGTCGTCGGAGAAATAGATGGATTGCTCGACTTGCTGCACCAATGCCTGGTTCGCAAAGACGACGTCTTCACTTCACTTCACTTTATTACCTTAAGGGCCCCCAGGATTGGGGGTATTACATAAGGGGTGGGTTACATTGAAAAATCAGATTGAATAAACAACGAAAAAACCTAAGATACAAATATTATTCGCTGTTAAAGGTAGCAGCTAAACAGTTCGCAAATGTTGATGGGCAGGTGATTGCGGCGATGTCGTGTGGAAGGCTGTTCCAGTCCTTGGCTGAGCGTGGGAAGAATGACGATGCAAATGTAGTTGTACGCGTACATGGCCGGGCTACTTGAAGGGGATGACCAATGCGGAGGGAAATGCGTGCCGGCAGATTTATGTAGGGCGGACGACGAAGTGAGCTGAAATAAAATTTGTGAAACAAGCACATACTAGTAATACGACGCCTACAAGCCAGGGATGTTTCGCGAGGATGTCACAGCTGTAGGAGCCACTACGAGCGAGACGTACGGGACGTTCTCCCGCATAAGCGGTAAGAAATTCCCGCTTGTCTTTATATGTACATTTAAGTCCCCACTTCGGCGGCGCGAACGGCAAGATCTTCTCGGCGGCGGCGCTTAGCCTGTGCCTCAGCGACGTGCACTCCTGGATCATCTCGACTGCGGCGTAGAGATGTAAAATTTCATGAAATTTTGAATGGCATGAAAAAAAAACATTCTTTTCAGGGTTCTTTCATGCAAAATTTGAAATTTTGCAAAACGTGACCAAAACAGATTTATTTGCAACAGCACAACTATCATTAATAATGCTACGAAGTTCAATCAAATATGCAGTTATATATGTCATATTGTGAAACGAAATTCTTGTTCTATTGCACCGAGAAGATATATAATGATTTGCACTTCAGGCGAATATTGAGATATAAATATCATATTTGTGGAACGAACTTCTTGTTCTATTGCACCGAGAAAGAGAACATGAAAACTGATCTATAAGTCACTCCATATCGTACTCAGAGTCACTGTCGCTGGATGCGGCACTAGGTGCAGCAGCATGGATTGAAGCTGTGCCCACAGCTAGGTTCGACTGCACATACACAAGCTTTCGAACACGTTCCCCTGAAAGCCCGTTGCGAATCCTTCTATGGACGTTTCTGAAACGTGACCAGTTTCGTTCGCAACTGCCGGATGATGGTGGTATCTGCAGCTGTCGGCAAGCCAGACGAGTTAGCGGCTGATTGTTGCAAAGGCCTTGCCACCAGGTAGATGGGGCCACGTGCTTGGCTGAAGACCCCTGTCCTGGACCAAATTCCTGCGGGTGTCCTGTACTCTGCTCCGTTGGAAATCAAGAAGCGAGGCGTGTATTCGGTTAAAGCCGCTTACGTGCACAGCAGCCTATGTTATTTATGCCGTGTGTGTAGCGCTGTAGAATTTTCAACCGTTTTGTTATACTTCAGCCGTGAGTTCAAGTATTAGTGTGTTTTTAAGTCAATCCTGGATCTTATATGTGACCTGGCCTTTAATCCGCGTACTCGTAACACGAACGTTTTAAAAAGCACTACCTGGCACCGGCGATGACGACTGCCCTCCAATCGTTCAATGATGCACGCTGTAATTGTTTTCAAAGCAAAAAGTAAAACCTAAACTAAAACCAAGCAATCATAAAACCTTGAAATTGCCTTGTGAAATTTTCGATGTTTCTTTCCATTTTTGCTCGTCTGAAAAAAACGAAAAAAAAACGGTTTTTTTCCAAAATTTCAGTGTTTTTTTTTTTCAGGCCTTCACATCTCTACCAGTGCGGCGACGGCAAGCTTCCGCTTCGGCGGCACGCAACTCTGGGTTCTGGCGGCGATGGCGCTGGGCCTCAGCTCTGGCAGCTCGTTTAGCAGCAGCGGCCGACGAAGAACTTCCACCGGTTGCCTCGCTCATGGCTCAAAAAGAACAGGCAGCGAATAAACTATCTATATAGGCAGGCGGTTCTGGTGACAAACGGCGGCGGCTATGCGCTTCGGCTCGAGAGTTGTCACCCAACTTCGCGCCCTTGTTGCTTGCGTTCCCAGACACCCTTAGAGCGTCTGGGGGGAGGGCGGGGGGGTTGCGGTCTCGGACACAAAGGAGATGCCCTCGACTAAGCGTGGCAAGCTCAGCGGACACCAGCTGCCAAATAACAAGAGGTTTTTGGTCATTTGGTGCCCAGCTTTCCCCGGTCACAAGCCAGAGAATGGGTCGCAGCCAAAGGTTCACTAAACAAAGTTTATACAGCAATGAGACGGTACAAAGGATTTCACAATCACTAGTACAAGCACATACAAAGTTACTAACAAGACAATGCAACTCGTGCAAAGTTACACTTGAGAGAGGTTGCAATACAAAAGAATTATTCCCCTTAAAGTGCACTACCACAAGAGACAGAGGCACACAAAACACAATTTGTTCACTGAAGCCTAAACGGCGGCTTGTTGTTCTTGTTGTTGTGACTGAGAGAAGGATGAAAAGGAAATTGCACGGGCCTGCTACTGGCTCGAGCCAAGCCATCACCGCTGCCACGTGCAGATAGAGGAGAGGTAAGAGATCAGAGGGAAGAGAGAAGGAAAGAAAAGACGCGCGTCGCAGCAACACAACTGCGTCCGCCGGAGCGGACGCTGCTGGAAAAATCAGATAAGCGGCCGAAGCCGCGCTCGCCGAAGCGAGGACAGATAACCGGCGGCTCGAGCGGTCAACGCCCTTATATAGGCTCGCTCCACGTCTGTCTGTTCTTCGCGCCAAGGCAGGCGCGCACATACACAGTGTCGGCTGTGCAGTATCCTTCTCGCGCTGGGCGCGTGCCCTTATTGGTCAAAGGCTGAGAGTGGCTTCGAGGACCATCTGGAACTCTCCGTCGTGGCGCCGCCGCCGCCGCGCGAGTGAAGAGGTGGAGGGCGCCTCTCAGCGCACGCAAGGCTACGCCCTCTCTGTACCGCGCGCCGCGTCGACGAGCGGTGGGAGTGGAGCAGCCACGCACACAAGGCTAGTCGCTGCCAGTCGCTGCTGCCAGTCGCTGCTAGGCCAGTCGCTGCTGCTTCTCCGCGCAGAGTTGTTTTTAAGCATGAAATGCTTTTAGCTCCCGATGTCGGCAGTGTGGTGACGTCACGCCGAGACCGAGAGCCATCATCCGGGCACTGAATTCCAGTCATCCGGGCTCTAAAACGAGAACATCCGGGCACCGTACGAGACTTAACGAGATTTAACGAGACTCTCTAAGCCCTCCTATAGTGCCTATAGCCCTCCTACGCGACCGGCATGCAAGCGCCGGTTGGTCTCCAAACGAGACAAAAAATAACTGCTGCCAGTGCCTTCTCAATGTTTATCAAGATATCAGTGGAGCTGTGGGTTTGATAATGCACGGAATGATAATTTCCGATTTCTAATAACGCGTGCAAAAAGCACATAAATGCCATGTTACACTTCGTTGTCATACGTGATCCGGGGGTCTCCGCTGCGTTCAAAGGGCAAGGCATCGCGCCGAACGGGTGGTGGCGTTCCTCCCTTCCTTTACGGTGCGGTTCGGGTGTCCACCGAGATGGCAGAGAATTACTGCGCCATTTCCTTTCCTCAAAAAACCTTGCGTTCAAATGGCAAGGCATCGCGCTGAACGGGTGGTGGCGTTCCTCCCTTCCTGTACGGTGCGGTTCGGGTGTCCACCGAGATGACATTAGGCCCGTAAACATTTCATGCTTACTCTACTCTCGTTTACGGGAGAGGCCGAGATTTTGCTTTTTTGTTTCTTGCTATGGAGGGGAGGATGTTGCGCTTTTACCTTCTCCTGGTTACAACGGACAAAGCCGACGGCGACAGTGACGGTGACGCCTCGAAACGCATAAACGGGCGCCTAAGAGATGCACTCTAAACATCTGTGAGCACAGCGGAGCAAGGCCGCAAAGGCAGACGTGCAACGCAGAATGACGATGCAGAAGCGGGGGACAAACACGGGCCGGTAAAAGGCAGGGGTCAAGCAGTTTTGTTGCACACCGAAACCGGGAAGGCCTGGACGGGAGTGGAGAATGTGAAAAAAAAAACGCTTCAAACAAACAAAAAAAAATACGAGGAACTTTAGCGGCTAAAGTGGTGAAAGGCGAAAGCCTGAGTGCTGCATTCTGCTACGCGATTGTTCACTGCACATTTTGTTGGTGCATTAATTAACTGCCAATTAATGACGCTTAAGCTTCGCCTTTAGGAGTGGAACGCGACAGCGTGTTGTAGCGCTGCCAGGGAGTCCACGGAACGCCACCATCCATTCGGCGCGATGCGCAGCCCTTTGAACGCAACGCTTTTTAAGGAAAGCAAATGGGGCTGTAATTCTCTGTCATCTCGGTGGACACCTGAGCCCCACCGTACAGCAAGGGAGGAAGTGTGAGTGAAAGAAGAAAGAGGGGCCGTAATGAAGAAAATGAAAATTGTATTTGAGGAAAAGAAATTACGCATTAATTGTCTCACATATCTCAGTACACACTAGACGCAAATTGTATTTGAGGAAAGGAGGTTGCGCAGTAACTGTCACATATTTCGGTGGACACCCCTCAAAATTCGCGCGTGGTGACGTCACGACAATATGGACCAATCTGAAACGCGGACAAATACGCCTTGCTCGTCGGTAAATTGGTTTTTGAGGAAAGGAAATGTATCTGTCTCTCATATCTCGGTGGACACCGAAACCTCGCCGTATCGGGAAGGGAGGAAGATGGAAGTGAACGAAGACACCGTATTCACTAGACGCACCTTTGTTCATGGGCATGGCGGAGTGGTAGCCCAACAAAACAGGTGTATACTACGTGGACGCCTCCGGTCCTCACCACGGGGGATGGTACACGGCCGCGGTAGTTCACAACAGCAACACAGTTAACGGCCTCACCTTCAGAGCCAGAAGTGCAACACAAGCAGAAGAGGTCGCGATTGCTCTCGCGGCCTCACATTCCGATTCAAAATACATAATCACCGACTCGCGAGGGGCCTGTCGGAACGTCGAACAAGGCTGCACTCCCTTCCTAGCCTATCGAATATACCAAAATTGCATACGGGATACGGACCCCGCACACCGTTACATTATATGGGCCCCTGCTCATCAGGGGTTGGCAGGAAACGAGGCAGCAGACGCAGCCGCCCGCGCGCTCTCTCACCGGGCTGTTTTCTCCTCCCCACCCGATCAGGAACCCGATTTTAATCCGGTGTATACATTCAAAGAAATTACAGCCTACTATCAAAACAGTCATCGCCTTTACCCAAGCCCATGTAAAGGCCTCAAGAAGGCGGATGAGCGGCTCCTTCTCCGCCTTCTCACCAATACATTACTGTGCCCGGCAGCACTAAAGCATTTTGACCCCTCCTGTAACGGCAGCTGCCCCCACTGTAGTGCGGTGTCTTCTGACACCTATCACATGGTGTGGGCCTGCCCCTCCAACCCGGCTATTCCCCCCATCCCCAACCCAACCCGTGAGGACTGGGAGGCGACCCTGCTCGGCTGCCACGACTTACAGGCCCAACAAGCCTTAGTCGGGCGCGCCCGGGCGGCGGCCACCGCCACTGGGGTCCCATACTAGGGACCTCCACCTAGTGTTTGTAAGGATCGGTCCCTTACGGGCTGATCCAAGCATACCTCCTGTCCTTTCTTAATAAATGTTTTCACCACCACCACCAGTGGTAGCCTGCTCGACTCGCACTCCGGAGACCGGGGTTCGATTCCCAAGCTCGGCCAATTTCTTACTCGGTTTTATTTATTTATCTGGTCTGACTAGAAAGGTTAATTAGACCAATTGCAATTAGACTAAGCAAGCAATTAATTAAACTGAGTCAAACTTACTTCGAGCATCACTATATGGTCCCTTCAATTGGTTGCATAGTTAGTAGCCAAAGTACAACTAGCCCCGTTTGAAATGCGCGCACTGTGACGTAACGACCATTTCGACCAATTGAAAAGCGTGACATTTCTGTCGACAGCTCCTGCTTACAACGATGAGGCATTAAAGGCTTCCGCCTTAAAACAGCCACTGGGGAGGAAGGACAAAGAAAACAAACGCGATGAAACACCACGAGGAGCCCCGAAGAGCAAAATAGCAAAATTGAGAGGGTGTTGGGGGACCCGCCAACTTCCCCCCCCCCCCTAACCCCCGAATTAGGCCGAGTAGCAAGAACCATGAAAAGATTTCTTTTTAAGGCGGGGTCAGGACTTTGACATGTGGCGCACTTCCTCAGACACCACGCCTTCTGCTAACATCGGAGGAGGAAGTGCGATTTTTCCTTGCGGACCCTACTCGACTAGGTGCGAGAGAGAAAAATCTTGAGGAGGGAGGGGAAGGAGAAGAGTATGGCGAAACAGCTTAATGGCGATGGCTGTAACTACGCTATTAATGCGCCTTTTCAAATAATATATGCCGCCGCGCCTTCCGGGGACGATGCCTTGCTACCAGAAAGGTAGAAAATATTTTCGACCAGAGGGCAGTTAGTTGCCCTTTAAGGCGCTTTGTGATGCGTGCTCCCTTTTATCGTGATCGTGAAGAGCAGAGTAGCCGAGCGCCGCACTAGAAATTTGTCAACCGTAAAAACAACCAGCGCGAGAGCGAGGGTGAAGTTTGTCGTCACTCGCGGCACTCGCAGCGAGCGTGCGGCGCGAGATAGCAGCGCCACGGTGCGGCCCGGCAACTGCTTCCGCGCTCGGAGCCGTGGTCTATCCACTTTTGCTCACGACTGTACAGGCAATCGCTGAAAGTTTTTACGGTGCGCCATTGTTGTATCATTATCGTCATCATCAGCCTGACTGCGCGGACTGCAGGGCAAAGGGCTCTCCCATGCCAGCACAATTAGCCATGCCCTTTCACAGCTGCGGCCACCGTATCCTCGAAAACTTCTTAATCCCATCCGCCCACCTAACGTTCTGCCGCCCCCTGCTACGCTTCCTTCTCTTGGAATCCACTCCGTTACCCTTAAGGACCAGCGGTTGTCTTGCCTTCGCATTGCATGCCCTGCCCAAGACCATTTCTGCCGCTGCGTAGAGTCAGTGGTTACGGCGCTCGGCTGCTGACCTGAAAGACGCAGGTTTCATCCCTGCCGCGGCGGTCGAATTTCGATGGCAGCGAAATTCTAGATCAAAGGCGCAAAACCATACACACACACACACAGGAGAAGAAAGAAAGACGAGACTAAGCGCCTAGTATAAGCGCCTAGGCGCTTAGTCTCGTCTTTCTTTCATCTCCTGTGTGTGTGTGTGTGTGTGTGTGTGTGTGTGTGTGTGTGTGTGTGTGTGTGTGTGTGTGTGTGTGTGTGTGTGTGTGTGTGTGTGTGTGTGTGTGTGTGTGTGTGTGTGTGTGTGTGTGTGTGTGTGTGTGTGTGTGTGTGTGTGTGTGTGTGTGTGTGTGTGTGTGTGTGTGTGTGTGTGTGTGTGTGTGTGTGTGTGTGTGTGTGTGTGTGTGTGTGTGTGTGTGTGTGTGTGTGTGTGTGTGTGTGTGTGTGTGTGTGTGTGTGTGTGTGTGTGTGTGTGTGTGTGTGTGTGTGTGTGTGTGTGTGTGTGTGTGTGTGTGTGTGTGTGTGTGTGTGTGTGTGTGTGTGTGTGTGTGTGTGTGTGTGTGTGTGTGTGTGTGTGTGTGTGTGTGTGTGTGTGTGTGTGTGTGTGTGTGTGTGTGTGTGTGTGTGTGTGTGTGTGTGTGTGTGTGTGTGTGTGTGTGTGTGTGTGTGTGTGTGTGTGTGTGTGTGTGTGTGTGTGTGTGTGTGTGTGTGTGTGTGTGTGTGTGTGTGTGTGTGTGTGTGTGTGTGTGTGTGTGTGTGTGTGTGTGTGTGTGTGTGTGTGTGTGTGTGTGTGTGTGTGTGTGTGTGTGTGTGTGGTTTGGCGCCTTTGATTTTAATGATGAATAACTACCAACTAGCCCAACAACAAGTTCTAAGAAATTCTAGAGAACCAACTACTATGCAATGTCAGTGGACGTCAAACAACCCCAGGCGGTCGAAATTTCAGGAGCCCTTCACTACGGCGTCCCTCATAGCCTGAGTCGCTTTGGGAGGTTTAACCTCCTTAAACCATAAACCAAGACCAATTCTTCCCCTTGATTTCAACTAGGACGTCGCTAACATGCTTTTGTTCCCTCACCCACTCTGCCCGCTTCCGGTCTCTTAACGTTACTCCCATGATTTCCCATGATTTTTCACTGCGTTGTCCTTAACTTAAGGTGAACCCTTTTCGTAAGCCTCCGCGTTTCTGCCCTGTAGGTGAGCACCGGTGAGATGCAGCTGTTGTATACTTTTCTCTTGCTTTTCTCTTGCGGGATCCGAGAGAAAAAGCAAGGCCTGCTTGCTTATTTGTGCGACTTAAGAAGTTTAATGTGATAATATGTTAAGTTTCCTGTTTAATACATCAGCCAGTTTACTAAAAACGACTTGCTGTGAGTCCTAAGTTGACATCGGCATAGAATTTCTTATAGTTTCAAAGTTTTATGTGTTGGAGGCAACTCTCGTTTTCGTACTGTTGGTCTGGTAGGCTGACTGCGAATATATTTTTCTGCTGGTCTTCTTTTTTTGCAACTGGTTTGAAGTTTGCAACCAGTCAAACAAAGTTTTCTTCGCTTTCGAGGTTTTATTTACCGTAATATTTTTTTACAAACTTATATACATCTAGATAAAGGCTGCTTCTACGACTGGCGATCATGTGCTGGAAGCTGTGAGAAGGATATAATTATGGCATGACGCTTCTGCTTGATAAATACGTATTGGCCACACGTCGCAGACTGAGAAAATTAGGATCTGCGCTCCTAGTTTTTTGGCGTAGTACTCGTTAATGCAGGTTCCTCGCGCAAATTCTGTTAGATCTTAATGAAGCTAAAATTCAGTAAAGTTGTAAGTTGGGCAAACTAGGAAGCCTCACTGTACACTCGTTTTTCTATTATAGTTTTGGATTCTGAAATACCGGTGACAATATTATCATCCTCCTGTAGTGTTAACTGTGTAACCTTTTTCTCTACTGAAATGTACGGAAAGTTGTTTAGGTTGTTTTAGTTATCTCGAATACGTTCGTTCTATTAGTTATCGTAAAGCTTACGTCCCTTCCTTGTCGCAAAATTTCCTTGCGGCGGTCTTTAATGAATTTAGCTGCGGCGGCTAGAATTTCTTTGGAGGAGAAATTCTAGAGGCCCGTGTACTGTGCAATGTCAGTGCACGTTAAAGAACCCCAGGTGGTCGAAATTTCCGGAGCCCTCCACTCCGGCGTCTCTCATAGCCTTAGTCGCTTTGGGACGTTAAACCCCATAAACCAAACCAAACCAAACCTTTACATAACAGGTTGGTTTATGAACACTATAGCCAAACGGGCGAGTTGGTGGTACATATTGAAGGCCAACAGCGCAAACGACGCAGACAAAGTAGAAGAAAACACAGGACAAGCGCTGACTCACAACTGAAATTTTATTCAAAGAAAGTAGTACATTTTATAGAAAAATTGGCCAACTTATCAGCTAGTAAACAAAACGCATGTTTCTACGCGGCATCGAGGTATGCAACCTCACTGTCATATAATGAAATAGGTGGCTTACTGACGCATAACCTTGTTTTTTTCCTCATGTGATATGCTTCCATAATCTCACGTGTTAATCGGGACGGGTGTTTGTAGAGGATATCACAGTAAGGCAATGAAGGAAAACAAGATTGGCAGTCTCGAACATGGTCAACTAGATTATTAGATTTGTTAGCTTCCAGGTTATTTGCATGCTCCTTCAAACGTGTATTGATGCAACGCCCCGTCTTCCCGATATATATTTGTCCGCATGACATTGGGATTTTGTAAACTACCTCTTCTGCGCATGGCACATACATTGTTTCGTGCTTAACCCCACAAGTTGTTTCAGATTCTTTTCGTTGCTCAGCCTTTTTTTCCAAAACAGCACAAACCCTTTTAAGTTTCTTGGGTGCGGAAAAAACAACCCCTACGCCATACCGTTTTGCCACATTCCACGTGTTTTCTTCTACTTTGTCTGCGTCGTTTGCGCTGTTGGCCTTCAATTGGTTTATAAGGCATGGCGTCCCAAAGCGATTAGGGTTATGAGCACTAATGTCGCAGTGTAGACCGGTCTCAAGCATTTCGCCGCCATCGAAACTGGAGTGCTGCGGCCGCAATCGAACACATCATTCGGGTGAGCAGCCGAGCACCATATGAGCACTGAGCCACAGCAGCGGCTCCGCTTGACAATGTGTTTAAATTTAGCTAAAAGGGATGCATCTTTTGAAACTTTTTGCTACGGAATATCTAGTTGGGGTGCAGGCGCACCTAGCAAAGGCGAGACAATAACGTCAAGTCTTTTGGGTATCGTTCTGGGCTGCAAGCATAATTTCCAAGAGAGGAAATATGATCTTAATTTGGCTTGGTTTGGCCTAGTTTTTTGGCATGGAGAGAACTCGCATTTTGGATTCTGGACGTTTAGTGCTACCACTTTCGACTCATCTGATTTTCGTTCAAGCGGACCTCCGGTGTGTTACGTGTATAGGGGAGTTCAGCTTATGGCTCTTGTCTGGTGCAAGATCCACGTCAGCGTCTCTCCGAGATCTGTGTGTAGCCGTAAGCGTGTGCGTTTGTAACCGGTGTGTGCTGTAATTTGGCGGCTTTTGTTTGTCTTGTGCCTATGCACTGCTCTGCCAGTGGGGAAGGCACCACCGTCGCCTGTGTGCAGTACGAATGTCGCGGGCCATGGCTTTGATTGGATCTTGAGCGTTCTTGTCTGTTGTCACTTCTTTTAGCGGAGTGTTTTTCCGCGCTTGCCAGAGCGACCAGGGGGGACAAGTGCTCACCCTTCCGCGTTCTCGATTTATTTACTGTGTACAGGTGCGTCTTCGAAGCACAGGTCGGAGGCCGTTGATCAAAGACGCGTCACGGCAGGCACACGCCCAGGAGTCACACCGAAACCAGCACAGCACTTCGTTCTCCTCTTCGTCCCACCGCGTGAACGGCTGCCGGTCGTTCCCATTACAGTTACCTCCCCGGCGAAAAGAAGCCATCCTGGTGACTTACGGGGACGAAAGAATTGTCGGATCGTAGTAGGGCTTAAGACGCTCGACGTGTAGAGTTTCACGCCCCCGGCGACGATGATCCGGGGAGGGGTCAAGGGGCTCAACTATGTAATTCACGGGAGAAGTTTGTTGAAGAACGCGGTAAGGGCCGTGATAGCGGGAAAGCAGTTTCGTGGCGAGACCGGGAGTGGAGGAAGGCACCCAGAGCCAAACGAGTGCGCCGGAGGGATATGACGCGGGAGGGTCCAAGGGGTCCCGACGGTGCTTCTGGTGCTGCTGGAGTTGTGTGGTGAAAGAGCGCGCAAGTTGTCGACATTCTTCGGCATACATGTGGGCTTCGGAGAAGGATGTTGTCTCGGAAGAATCAGGGCGATAGGGAAGGATGGTGCCCATTGTGGAGGTAGGCTCGCGACCATATAAGAGGAAGAAAGGAGAGAATCCCGTCGTTGTCTGCGTAGCCGTATTATACGCGTAGGTTACGAAAGGAAGTACTTTATCCCAGTAGGAGTGGGCGGTGTCAACGTACATGGCGAGCATGTCACTGAGAGTGCGGTTAAACCGTTCAGTCATGCCGTTTGTTTGGGGGTGATAGGCGCTGGTACAGCGATGAACGATTTTGCATTCCTTGAGCAGTGCCGCGACGACTTCCGATAGAAAAACACGGCCACGGTCACTGAGCAATTCTTTCGGGGCGCCGTGACGAAGAACAAGACGGTGTAGGATTTAAGAAGCAACGTCCTGTGCGGTCGCAGATTGAAGAGGCGACGTTTCTACGTAGCGGGTTAGGTGGACAACGGCCACGATGACCCAGCGGTTGTTAGCCGAACTGGTGGGAAGCGGACCGTAAAGATCAATGCCGACGCGGTCAAAGGGGCGGGCAGGGCAGGGTAACGGCTGCAATGGGGCGGGGTTGTGGCGGGAAGGGTTGTTGCGACGTTGGCAGGCTGTACACGACCGAATGTACTGTCGTACGAAACGGTACATACCGCGCCAATAATATCGCAGACGCAGGTGAGCATACGTCTTCAATACACCGGCATGGCCGTATTGTGGGTCTGCGTGGAAGGAGGCGCAGATCGCAGCACGGAGGTGGCGAGGAATCACCAACAGCCACTTCCGCCCTTCGGACAGGTAGTTACACCGGTATAAGAGGCCATCACGAACGGCAAAATGGTGGGCTTGGCGACGAAGAGTACGGGATGAACAAGGTGGCGAGGGATTAGAGAGGAAGGTGAGGAGTGAGTTGATCCAAGGATCCTGCAGTTGTTCGGAGAGCATATCAGGGACACCGAACGACGAGAAATTATAGGCACAGACGAGGGCAGAGGCGGAATCGCAAGGGAGTGGTGAACGGGAAAGTGCGTCGGCGTCGGAGTGCTTGCGTCCAGAGCGATAAATGACGTGAATATCAAATTCCTGCAGACGTAAAGCCCAGCGGGCAAGTCGGCCAGAGGGATCTTTGAGGGAGGGCAGCCAGCAAAGAGCATGATGGTCGGTGACGACATAGAACGGCCTGCCGTAGACGTAAGGGCGGAACTTGGCATTCGCCCAAATGATGGCGAGACATTATTTTTCTGTCACTGAATAGTTGGATTCTGCCTTGGTGAGAGTGCGGCTGGCGTAAGCGACAACATATTCTGGATACCTTGTCTTCCGTTGGGCAAGAACTGCGCCCAACCCCACACCGCTCGCGTCAGTGTGAATTTCGGTCGGACAGTCAGGATCGAAATGGCGCAGTATTGGGGGGGAGACCAGGAGGCGACGTAAAGTGTCGAATGCGGCATCGCAGGCGGGTGAACAAGACGAGAGGTTCGGGCTGCCGGCAAGAAGCTGCGTTAAAGGGGCGATGATACAGGCGAAATTCCGGATGAAGCGGCGGAAGTAGGAACACAAGCCTATAAAACTGCGAAGTTCTTTGAAGGTGGTCGGTTTGGGAAAGTCAGCGACGGCGCGAAGTTTGGCAGAGTCAGGAAGAACACCATCTTTGGAGATGACATGACCTAATATCGTCAGCTTCGTGGCACCGAAGTGACATTTCTTTAGGTTTAGTTGTAGCCCGGCTGCAGTAAGGCACGTGAGAACACGCTGGAGGCGAAGTAAATGGGAAGAAAAATCTTTGGAAAAAACGACAATGTCATCCAGATAGCACAAACACGTTTCCCATTTGAGCCCGCTGAGAATATTATCCATTCTCTCGAATGTGGCTGGGGCATTGCATAGGCCGAATGGCATGACATTGAATTCATACAGGCCGTCTGGTGTGACGAAGGCGGTTTTCGGCCGGTCAGCAGCAGCCATTGGGACTTGCCAGTATCCAGAGCGTAAGTCTAAGGACGAAAAATACTCCGCTCCCTGCAAGCAATCCAGTGCGTCGTCGATTCAGGGTAGAGGTAAACGTCCTTACGAGTAATCTGGTTGAGACGACGGTAGTCCACGCAGAACCGAATGGAGCCATCTTTTTTCGTCACCAAGACAACAGGAGAGGCCCAAGGACTGTCAGATGGCTGTATGATGCCGCGTTGTAGCATATCGTCGACATTGTCACGGATGACGCGGCGCTCTGTGGGCGAGACGCGGTACGGTCGCTGGCGCAAAGGGGCGTGCGTACCTGTGTCAATTTCGTGAGAGACGGCGAACGCACGGCCCAAAGAAGGTTGGGAAAGGTCAAAAGACGTACTGAAGCGTTGGAGAAGTTGCAGTAGCTGGTCACGTTGAGTGGGCGGAAGGTCGGTAGCGATGGCGCGATGAAAGACGTCGGCGGGACGCGGATCGGGCGTGGTCGCACAAATGTCCAGGAGTGCAACCTCGGGACATGCACGGTGATCAGAGAACTCGTAGGCAAGTGCATGGTCCAGTTCTTCGATACGACTGAGGCATTCGCCGCGAAGGAGAGAGGACGGGCAAGCAAAAGGGTTGGAGACATAAATGGCACAGTGACCACCGGAAATCGTGAGAACGGCGAAAGGAATCACAAGGTGGTGACGGCGGGTGGCAGCAGTAGTGGGTGTGAAGAGAAGAGGGCTGCTGAAGGCAGAGTCAGGTAATAGCGGGACGAGGACAGAAGAAAAGGGAGGTATGGTGGTGTCGGCGGCTACGAGAAGTTTAGCGGAGGGCACAGGCAGGTCGCACAGGGAAACCTTACACACGGAAGATAGCGCAAGTTCAGCACGAGCACAATCAATCACTGCATGGTGGGTTGACAGGAAGTCGCATCCTAGGATGACATCGTGAGAGCACGCACTCAGCACAACAAACTCGATCAGATATTCTACGTCGTTGATAGAAACTCGTACCGTGCAGGCTGCGAGGGGGTGGATGCGCTGCGAGCTGGCCGTACGGAGCGAAAAGTCAGACAGGGGCGTCGTCACCTTGCGAATTTTGCGGCGAAGAGAGTCACTAATCACAGACACGGCAGCGCCCGTGTCAACGAGCGCGAGAACAGGTACACCTTCGACAAACGCCTGAACCACATTAGCGGGAGCAAACGGACGACTTGGAGAGTTCGCAAAAGACGCAGTTCTTGCCTCCGGAACTGCGGCATTCAGTTTTCCTCTCGGAGAGGTTCCGGTCGCCGAAGCATTGGGGAAATTGAACGGCGGCGAGGCGAAGGCGAGCGGCGAGTCGAGTACTGGGGGCGAGACATAGACGAGCCAGAAGAGCCATTGGGCAAGGTCGGCTCGTGATCGTATCCGTGATCGTGCGGGTGCACAGCATCCCCAAGCGAGGCAAGCGCTGACGGCAGAGACGTGCGACGTGCCCTGGAAGCCCACAATCGTAGCAGATGGGCCGATTATCGGCGGTGCGCCAAGGGTTCGTAGGATGTCGTCGTGTGCGAGGAAACGAGGCTGGCGGAAGTGGCATGGACGGGGTTGGAGCATAATTGGCAGGGCTGCTGCGGTACGGAGGAGAGGCAAGCGAGCGCGGTGTCCGTCTGACGGCTTCCGCATAGGTGAGTAGTGCTGCGACAGGAGGAGGCGGGGCGCTGGACGGCAGGACTGCAGCGACCTGCTCCTGAACAACACGGCGGATAGTCGGCGCAAGGGAGGGCGCTAGGTCGGCAGTAGGGCAGACAGGGTCTGGAACGTGATGGAGAAGAGAAAGCTGGCGGGCGATTTCCTCGCGCATAAAATCTTTCACGCGCTCCATGAAGAGGGTTTGGTCCGAAGACGAAGGACTAAGGGCCAAGCAAGCAAGACTCTCGGGAGGCGCACCAGACTGCCGCGTAGAAGCGCGTTGGTTGCGCAACTCGTCGAAGCTTTGGCACAGCTCGATGACGCCACTGACGGAGGTGGGGTTCTTCGCCATGAGCATTTGGAAAGCGTTATCTGCTATGCCTTTAAGAATGTTATTAACTTTGTCATCCTCGGACATCGAAGGGTTCACGCGCTTACATAAATCGACAATGTCTTCAATGTAGCCGGTGAATGTTTCGGTCGGTAGCTGTGCTCGAGCACGGAGACGTTGCTCGGCGCGGAGTTTCCGTACGGCGGGGCGGCCGAAAACGTCGGCGAAGCTTGTCTTGAATGATGACCAGGTGGGAAGGTCCGCTTCATGGTTACTAAACCATAAGTTGGCAACGTCTGTGAGAGAGAAGAGCACGTTGCTCAGCTTGAATGAATCGTCCCACCGATTGTAAGTGCTGACGCGCTCGTAGGACGCCAACCAGTCGTCGACGTCCTTTTCGTCCGTACCGCTAAATGGGGAAGGGTCGCGCTGTCGTTGGACCCCGGAACAGAGGACGGTGGCAGGGGTGGCCGGCGACGACTGCGTCGAAGTGGTTCGCATTGTTGGCGGTGCAAGTAGCGTTCCGCTCCTAAGTTCCAGGTTGAGCACCGGGACGGGGATCGAAGCACCTCCACCAAGTGTACAGGTGCGTCTTCGAAGCACAGGTCGGAGAGGCCATTGATCAAAGACGCGTCACGGCAGGCACACGCCCAGGAGTCACACCGAAACCAGCACAGCACTTCGTTCTCCTCTTCGTCCCACCGCGTGAACGGCTGCCGGTCGTTCCCATTACAACTGTAATTTGTTTATGTTATCCTGACTTCCTCTCGTCACGCAACCTGTCGCAGCCTGCATGTCGCGACCAAGCAGGTGCAGCTCGCCATGCTCAATCCTTCCTACTTCCATGTATTACGCTCTGCTGGGCTGGCCTATTCCTTCAGTTCAGATTTTTTAATAACCTCTAATCACCGGCGTAATGCTGCCACCCATCCCACTTCTCGCCACCCCATGAATGAACGACAATCTTTTCAACTTTTGGTTCCCCAACTTATAATCCTTCTGGAGAACTCTTCTGAAGTACATAACCCTTAATTACACTTGACAGTGTAACCTGGCAATATGTTACACCCTTGCTAATACCTTTTCCATCTCAACAATTCTTTGTCTCAAAATTCTAATGTTATATTTTCATGTTTTTCGATTGTTTCGCTTTTTGTTGACCACTGTTGAATATTCTGGGTTCTCTTTCTTTAACTGGGTACATTTCAGTTTATTTTTCAGTTCTTTATTTGCAAGCATTTGGTTCATTACCATAATTATTAATTTATTCCACGTGAATAGTTAAACTGTATTGCCTATTTATCTAAACATTATTTCCCTTTCAACGTGATACAAGATTCTCGGCTCCTTTGCACTTTCACGAATCATGAATACTTAAACCATTAACTGCTTGTTCTGTACTGTACTTTTGCTTAAAATCCAGTTTTTCCGTTCAGACATCTTTTCACCATTATGTACAGCGCGAAAAACTAAGACAGGGGAAGAAACACGCAAACAAACAAGCGCTGACTATCAACTGAAAATTTTATTAGGAAACTCGTGGTTATAAAGGCTTCAACCCTGCACGCGCAGGCGCACAAAGCCTGAAACAACAAAACAAAACAAAACAGCAAAACCGAAACAGCAAACCAAACCACACGTGTGCATTAGCCTCATTGCACTGCCGCAGTACTATCAATATATTCCAGTTCTACCTGGTGTAACGCCACCGAAGGTTTTGCAACGCATGGAATGCGCGATGTGGCGATCAGATACGCCTCTACTATTTCCCGGCACTTCTGATCCCTGTGCCTGAAGACAACGTCAGCACGCCCCAAGTCAGGAGTACACACGCTGTCATTTTCCTTACTGCAGTCACGGCAGTGCAGAGCGAGATTAGAAGAAGCGGCAGACGTCCCCAGCGACCTCTCGTGTTCTCTCAGGCGAACGTTGAGGCACCTTCCAGTCTGCCCATAATAAATTTTCCCACATGATACGGGTATTCTGTACACAACGCCCATGTTGCACGGCACGTATCTGTTGGCGTGTCTGACAGCGCATGCTCCTGCAATGGGCCTCGACTCTTCCATCCTTCTCCTGACCGCGGCACAAATCTTGCCAACCTTATTTTCAGCAGTAAAAACCACTTGTATGCCAAACCTGCCTGCGACTTTCTTCAGACGATGGGAGACCCCATGCAGATATGGAATGGGAACAACCTTTCTGTGGTCGGAACTTTCCTGGGCTTTTTGGCAACCCCCTTTGATCTTCACCAAGAGCCTCTCCGCCAGACGCGCGAGGCTCTGTACCGGAAAGCCAGCCTCTTTGAGCCTAGAAACCTGTGCGTAGAAGCTTTCCTCTACCAAGTGTGGGCAGGACTTCTTCAACGATGACCGAAGGCATGACATTGCTATGCCATCTTTAACAAGCCTCGAATGACCAGACTCGTGGCTGAGAAGGGGTTTCTGAGATCGTGGTGCATATTTCCAACACACGTGATCTTCCGTAAAGAACATATTGATGTCTAGAAACTGTATATGTCGACTGTCTGGCAACTCAAAGGTAAATTTCAAGCCTTGTCCCTTTTCCTTAAAAAGTTTTAAAACGTCTACCGAGGTTCTCATGTCACTCCCTTCTCTAATGAACACCAGGTAGTCGTCCACATACCGGAACACTTTGGTTGCTAGAAGCTTGATATCTTCTTCGAGGGCCGTGCCGTGCAACATGGGCGTTGTGTACAGAATACCCGTATCATGTGGGAAAATTTATTATGGGCAGACTGGAAGGTGCCTCAACGTTCGCCTGAGAGAACACGAGAGGTCGCTGGGGACGTCTGCCGCTTCTTCTAATCTCGCTCTGCACTGCCGTGACTGCAGTAAGGAAAATGACAGCGTGTGTACTCCTGACTTGGGGCGTGCTGACGTTGTCTTCAGGCACAGGGATCAGAAGTGCCGGGAAATAGTAGAGGCGTATCTGATCGCCACATCGCGCATTCCATGCGTTGCAAAACCTTCGGCGGCGTTACACCAGGTAGAATTGGAATATATTGATAGTACTGCGGCAGTGCAATGAGGCTAATGCACACGTGTGGTTTGGTTTGCTGTTTCGGTTTTGCTGTTTTTTTTTGTTTTGTTGTTTCAGGCTTTGTGCGCCTGCGCGTGCAGGGTTGAAGCCTTTATAACCACGAGTTTCCTAATAAAATTTTCAGTTGATAGTCAGCGCTTGTTTGTTTGCGTGTTTCTTCCCCTGTCTTAGTTTTTCGCGCTGTACATAATGTTGAACCTTCACCAACTCGCCCAGTTTTCTGTTCTACTTATCTTTTCACCTAACGTCAACTATTTCCTGCCACTTTTCAGTAAAAAATGAAGTTTGTGCTCCCTTCATGAATCAGCTTTAGGTCAGTCTAGAATCCGTTTATTCGCTCATCCAATTTGACCAGCATGTTGGCAACTATGTTATACTTCATCCCTCTAGTATATTCTGTCAATCACCTGTACAGTTTGGATAACCACACCACTCGTAGCATAGTGCCTGCAAGATGTTACTCAGTATAACTTGAGAAAATAACTGTGTCAACGAGGACATCAGCAAAATTCAGGTTTCCACGTGTACAGGGAAATAAGATTACTTCATTCAGGCGTGAATTTGGCCCTGCTGGTTACCCATGAATACAACTAGCGGAAGAAACGGGACCCCAGAAGGAGGACACAACAGGAGCGCTCCTGTTGCGTCCCGTTTCCTGTGCTAGCTGTTTTCAAGAATACTTCTTCGCTGAGTGCACTGCACTAAGAATTTCTTTGGTATAATGTCCCGTAGTGGTGAATGCAATTCGGCATGCAGGAAAATAGCGAAAAATGGCTGTCAAACGAAGCACTTTATTTGGGCTGACTTTCGCCCACAAGGAACTGAATCACGCGGCGGCGGCGTAGCAACAAGCGTGCTCGGCGGTCGGAGCATAGAGAAAGATATTGGTAAAGAGCGGACACTCCCATAGGGCCCAGCGGCCCATTTGACTGCAGCGCACCAAGCGGGTGGAGTCTCATAACATCCGGTTTCGGTTTCAACGCGCGCAGTTTGAATGGCTGCATGCGCTGCGCCTCGCTGCCAGGGACGACTTCCGGTTCCGGTTTCAGGGGCGCGCGGTTTGAATATTAGCATACGCCGCGCCCCGCTGCGCCGTTGGCAGCGTATAATTAAATTGATTTCGAATGCTTTTGACCAGCCATGAACGCAGCTGCATCACAGCCTTTGCCAAATATTAGCACTCCACAAAAGACACCAGGTTTTGAGTGAAATGAGAACATTTATTTTGTGCAACATAAACAAAGCCGTGGGATGCGGAAGATGGTTCCTGGCCTCCTGCTCAAGGTGATCCTGTTGCGGCACCACGGCACACAGCAGGTGTTGCCGACGGGTGGCATCACCTGAAAAAATCGCAAGTATGGTCATTCTCAGTCACCTTATATTGTAACTCTGTAAACAGTGAAAAGGTGCGAAAGCGGCGAGGGAACGAAATTACGAGCGGAGTAAACATGTTTTTGTGAAACTCTCGTGCTGAACGTCGTTGCGCAAAGTACAATACACATACCCTACTACACGGCAGATACCAATCAGCTTTTTGCAAGCATTTCTACATTCCCCGACGTTATTGTCTACCTTCTAAAACCTAGGTGGACAGCAGAGTACGCGGTTTGTTCGAGAATATTTCGTACAAAGACGGCCACAACACGGACTACGAACCAGAAGTACACAATGCGTTAGGAGCACTGAGAAATACACGGGTGCAACGTATGTTTTAAGAAGCATAGAAAATTAAACTATCGGCGCAACAGTTCTTGGTTTTCAAGCTCTTTAGAGTTTAGAAAGCCCGACGCGTTGCCTTTTTTTGCCGGTTTTCAAAAGCGCATCCCTGTGTTGTCAATGCACGGGCGAAATGTGCGTTTCCACGAGCGCAGATAACGGACTCTTTCACACGTACTACATACATACATACGTACTACAAGAGTAAGGTTTGAGCTTTTGGTGCGTCATCTTTTTTTTCCACCAGTCTTGAAAACTACGGTCCCGTACTTGCTGCGCGGGAACGGTCGTCTTCGCCGTTCGCCCACTTTCAAAAAAGTACATTTTAACCTTACACTGACAAATGTCACCCATAAGAAGTTACATATTGTCGGGGGCCATACAAAAACGTGACGTCCCGAGAAAGCGCGAAACCAAGCAAAACTAACCGCTAGGCACAGCGCGTCGGGCCACAGGCCGTGGGCAGGTTTTTTTTTTTTTGTTGTTTCTACGCACCGACCGGCGAGGCTGCATCATGCAGCATCATTCCTCCCGCCGCTCCCGCCACGGCGTAGCATGACACAGCGTGCGCGCGCCCTTCACAACTGCGCCGGCGTACTAAGCTAGAGTGCTCGAAATGCAGCGTAATTTTGCATAAAGTGCTTGAAATGTAGCGTACTTTTGCAAAAACAAAACATTCCTTCCTTGACGTTGTCACAAACTGCAAGAATGCCGTGAACAACCGCCGGCTGGCCACAGAGCGAGCGCGCCGCTTCACGAACTGCAGACAGGCAACGGCGGCCGGCGCGGCCGCCTAAATTGCATGCAATACAGCGTACTTCCACAAATAAACATTTCTCACCTTGCCGCCGTCATAAACAGGAGGAGTTCTGCGTCGAAGGGCAAGAGAGACGAAAAAAATTGCGGTCTGCCCGCACGAACAAATACGCCGCACGCTTTCACGCGCACAAAACAGCCCCCACGACGCTCCGTTGTCTGCCACTCGGATGGGTCTGAGCCGCCGCGCCGGCTACCCGCCCGCGCGCGCGCGCGCGTTTAGAGACTGGTGGCGCCATCCTGGAGTTGGAAGATTATCTAGTGGAGGAGGAGGATTGCGCGTCATTTCCTGGGGCCAGATTTCGCCGAGTGTCCGCTCTTTACCAATATCTTTCTCTATGGTCGGAGAACGAAATGCCCGCCACTCTCGGCTGTGCTCAATGTTTAGCTGATAGCGAACTTTCGAGACAAAGCGTGCAAAGTTGCGTGAACATTCTGGAACAGGTTGGATGCGATCAACCGAGATAAACCCAGTCGCGTCATGCATCACAAACAAACCGTTATAGCGGCTTGTCGACAGCTTTGAATAATAAACAAACACTACAAAGATTCGTGGCTATACTCCCCTTTCAAAGAATCATCGCCTCGATGCTTGAAAACATAGCGATGCGATGCTTTAAAACATGCTTAAAACTACAAAATAAAACGAATTGTGCAAAAACAAACACCGAGTGCGGAAACACAGCGTCCTTTAGCGCGCGTAACACAGTTTTAGAAGGGCGACATGGACAACTTCTGATAGCACGCGGCGTCGCTGGGATGCAGTCATTTCGTAAGGGAAGACATCATAGTACGGGTCACGCAGCCAACGAAGAAACTTGTACGGGCCGAAATACCGGTGCGAAAGCTTTTCACTCAATGCGCGGCGGCGAATGGGGTCCAAACCCAATCTCTGTCTCTTGGATTGTATTCCGCATTGCGTCTTCGTAGATTGTAGCGTCTTGCGTCGGTCCGCTGCTGGTCTTTGATCCGTAATCGGGCAAGTCTTCGATCTTCTGCGCGTTGAAGGTAGGCGGTCACGTCGACGTTATCTTCTTCGGTAACGTTGGGCAGCATGGCATCTATTGTGGTCGTGGCCTTCCTGCCATGGACGAGTCTCCTGAGTGGTCTCCTGCACTGCGGCGTTGTAGGCGAAGACGATGGAAGGCAGGATGACGTCCCAGGTCTTGTGTTTGGCATCGACATACAGGGCGAGCCTATCGGCAATGTGTTTGTTGAGGCCCTCGGTCAGTCCGTTGTTCTGCGGATGGTAAGCAGCTGTCCTCCGGTGGCTGGTATGGCTGTAACGCAGGATGGCTTGCGTCAGTACCGCCGTGAATGCTGTTCCTCTGTCCGTGATGAGCTCATCGGGGGCGCCGTGTCGCAGAAGACTGCACTCCACGAAAAATTTGGCGGTTTCGCTTCGCCGGTTCGGTAGGGCTTTTGCCTCGTCATAGCGGGTCGGGTAGTCGGTCGCTATGCGGCTTCTGCGGATTTCTCGTGATCTTCGAAACGGCTCCGGCTGCTTTGGCGGTTCCCAGGGGGGTGAGGGCGACAGGGACATCTGTTAGCACCTCCACCAGATGGTACGTAGTGGTGACTGCAGTCCGGCAAGCAGATAAGCAGTGAGAATGGCTTCCAAAGGAATCTTTTTAGTTGGGAAGACTTCCGCCGACAAGTAACTGAATGGCTAGGCAGCGGCGCAGCAACAGGCGTGCTCGGCGGTCAGAGAACAAAACGCCTGCCGCTCTCAGCTGCGCTCAATTTATAACTGACAGCGAACTTTCGAGACAAAGCATGCAAAGTTACTAGAACATTCTGGAACAGCGTAGAACCAGCTCCACCTGGATGCGATCAATCAAGGCAAATCTGGTCACGTCTCGCATCACAAACAAAGCGATATAGCGTCTTGCCGGCACCTTTGAAGAATGAGCAAACAAACCCTACAAAGATTCGCGGCACTATAATAGTCCCAACTGACATGTCAGTTGATTAGGCTATAGTTTCGAAATTAAACAAGGGATGAATCTTGTCATGGCCACGTAAGCATACTAAACTAATCAGAGTGTCGCTCTTGTAAATATTTAATTTCAGAGCACGAAATCTATGTCTGAACCCGCATAATTAGACATGGCTTCTAAACTTATGCAAACAGAAAACATGTTCTGAAAATTCGTGACCGTTTACATATTATTCAGGTGGTTTAAGAGAAATATTTGCGACCTCCATGGAATTGCCGCTCTTATGATCCGACCAACGGTCAGGCAGCAATTAACGGGAATATGCATGTGCTGCAGTGTTATATTTTCCGGCGAAATATTCCCCTACAACTGGCATATGGGCATTTACCCCGGTATAGCCTTTACCTAGGAAGATCAATCGCGCTACCTATCTACACTGCGGTTCAAAGCACACATGTGAGATGATTTGTTTTGTTCGTGTGCGCTCTTCTCGTTTCATTCCAGTCTGACTGTGCAGTCTTCGAGGTATGAGAGAGATCCTGCCTGATCTTTACATAAGCGCCCGCCGGACGTTCAGGGCACCGTTGACCACTAACACTGCCTTAAGCACCGCCGTCAAGGCCCCTCAAGGAATCTGGATATCAATGGATCATGCTAGGCCCCATAATGGCGCTATTTCTAAGGAGTTTAAACTGCTGCCGCACTACTACCGCAGGCCGCGCTGGCATGATCATGTAAACACTTATGCTAAACATACCGTCCGTGGTGTTCTGGATATAGAGTTGCTTGATGCGTTGGAAACAAAGTTTCTAGCTCCCTGACGACGTGGGTTCCCAACCTCTATCGTAACGCAGCGTTTTGTTTATTCAAATGCATGATAGCGCTTTGTCTCCTTTCATGACCCCCAAAATGAGATGGCTAAACCACACCACTGTTTTCAGTTGGTGAGTATTTTCAGTGCCACAAATGCAGATATGCACAAAACAAATTCATCCTATTTCTCAACAGTTTGTTCGATGCAAGGTGGACGCCTCGTGGTTGCGCAAGAACACAGGCCAATTTTGTTCCTCTCTCCTCATTCCCGCCTTGACCGCTGTGAGGCGCAGAGACGGTGGTTTCAAGGGAACACAGAGAAGCAAAGAAGGCGCAGTTATCTGAAGAGGAAATAGGCGAAAATTGGGAATCTTATAGACACAAGAAACAGCAAGTTCAGGCCCTAGTCCAGGCTAAAATGAAGCAGTCCTCTGATAAATGGCTGGCTGAAGTTCGCGAGGCAAATAAAGGGGAGCCAAGAAAATTCTGGAACCATATAAGCTGGTTGGGAAAAACAAATAAAAGAACGCACGAACAGATTATAGATGCTGAGGGAAAATGTTTAGAGGGAGACGATGCTGTGAACTACATTACATCATTTATAGCTGCGTCTTTTAGCAACGACAATGGGGTAATCTTCCCAAGTGAGGCGGCAACACAGGACAACACAATAGAGAACAGCTTAGAACTGACTAGTCTTAACTGAGAAAAGAAGGAAGCGAATATTCCTAAAACCACATCCGCAGGGATAGACGAAATTCCAATGAAGCTGATTAATAAACTTGGCCCAAGAAGCAAGGAAGCGCTGATAAAAGCATTGGAGACAGTCATAACAAATCAGCAAATTCCGCACAGCTGGAGACAGAGTAAAATGAATTTGATTTATAAAGGGAAAGGAGATAAGATGAACATCAAATCCTACCGTCCGATTACGATAACGTCTGTTATGTACAGGCTGGCCATGCAGGCGGTGAAATTAAAAATGCAGGCATGGGTAGAAGGTAATCGGATACTCGGAGAACTTCAGAATGGGTTCAGAAGGGGTAGGTGTTTAGATGATAGCCTGTTCGTGCTTACCCAATGCATAGAAATAGCTAAGCCGGAAAACAGACCTCTGTTTTTAGCCTTTCTGGACATAAGCGGTGCATACGATAACGTGAACAGGGAACTCCTGTGGAGCATATTTAAAGATTTAGGTATCGGTCATGACGTAATTGATTTTCTACAGGAAATCTACCGAGATAATGAAGTTGAAATTACATGGGAAGGGAAAAAAAGTACCACAACTGTGGGGGTGCACAAAGGATAAAGGCAAGGTTGTCATCTATCACCGCTGCTGTTCATGCTTCACGTGATAAATATGGAAAGAAGGCTAGAAGAAAGTAATCTAGGTTATAATCTGTCGTACAGATTAGGCGAAAATGTAGTTGAGCAGCGACTCCCGGGTTTAATGTATGCGGACGATATTGTACTGTTAGCAGATAGCCAGGAAGATTTACAAACTTTGGTTAATTGCTGTGGAGACGAAGGAGACGCTCTAGGATTCAGTTTTAGCGCAACTAAATCAGGTGTGATGGTTTGTAACGATACAACTGACCAGGTGCTTACAATACAAGGCCACGAAATACCCAAAGTGGCCGCATACATATACCTCGGGATATGGCTAAACGAAGGGCAGATATGCACGGAAAAGCACGAACAGGCTCTTAAGGCAAAAGGACGAAGAGACGCCGGGATAATGAAACATAGGGCATTATGGGGGTACAACAAATATGAAGTACTAAGAGGTATTTGGAAAGGAATAATGGTGCCGGGACTTACTTTCGGCAATGCAGTTCTGTGCTTAAGGGCAGAAGTTCAGTCGAGATTAGACGTAAATCAGAGAGCTGTTGGAAGATTAGCACTAGGTGCCCACGGCAAAACCACAAACGAGGCAGTACAAGGGGATATGGGCTGGGCATCGTTCGAAGCACGGGAAGCTAAGAGTAAAATACTATATGAAGAACGCCTGAGGAAATTGGACGATAACAGGTGGGCAGCTAAGGTATTTAAATATTTATACAGAAAGAGCGTTGACTCACAGTGGCGGAAAAGAACTAGAAAACTAACCAGTAAGTATGCAGGTCATGAGGACGGAGAAAGAAAGAGCATTAAACGACAGGTTAAAAACGCGGAAGTTAAAAATTGGATGCATTCAATGGAAAAGAAACATAGTGTAGAACTATATCGATGCTGGAAAAGGCAGATCAGGAAAGAATTTTTCTATGATAACTCAAGAGGCAGTGCCCTACTTTTTGAAGCTAGGTCAGGGTGTCTTAGAACGCGCAGCTACAAAAATAAATTTAACGAAGAAGATGACACATGGGCAGTGTGTGGTAGATCTGTGGAAACAATTGAACACCTCATAATCAAATGTGACGGTATCCATCCGGATGTCGATGCTGGCGCAATCACTCTTCCTGAGGCCCTAGGGTTTAAGGATAACAATGGTCATGTAAATAAATCTGCAGTGGAAGTCAGCAAAAAGCGATTGGAGGATTGGTGGCTGAAAAGCAGAGATGTGGCATAGGGTTAGAATTGTAGGAAACGTAGGTAAAGATCAAAGACACTGTAGCGCAGCAAAAGACGAGGACACAAGAAACGAGAGACGAACACCACGAGCGCTAACTTCCAACCAACCATGGTTGGAAGTTAGCGCTCGTGGTGTTCGTCTCTCGTTTCTTGTGTCCTCGTCTTTTGCTGCGCTACAGTGTCTTTGAAGTATGTACCAACAAGCCCAAAAAGCCACGCTACTGTAGGTAAAGATGGTGGCCATTCTTAATGAAAATTTCCGACAGAGTAAACAAAAAAATAAAGAAGAAAAGCTGACCATGGTGGCAATTGCCACCACCCCGTTTCAAAGGGGGCGCACCTATCCATCCATCCATCCATCCGAGACCACTGACGTACAGGGTCGGTAAAAAGTTCCCAGGCCACATGGTCTACTTTCGAGCGCGATAGTGGGGCAGTTGCGATAGCCCCGAGGCCCAAAATCTGTATAGATGAAGGGAGAAGAATCATCCTCACCTCTGAGAAATTTTACACCTTTACTGCGACCATAAGTGGCAGGATATGCCACTGAAAAGCAGACCCTGTAGCATGGGAACTTTTGGCCAACCCTGTATGTGCCCTGAAGAACAACCAAATTGTCATTTGCAGTCACACTTGTAGTATTTAGCAGTGCAGGGTTCTCCCGCGTGCGTTTCTCCGTTATGTCAGTACAAGGGCTGAACATTTCAGTATTATAGTGAAGGTGTTTTTCGAATTCTAGAAACTATTTCTCTAGTACACCATTACCGCCCACGAACTAGCACAGGTAATGAGGACAAGTTAGAAAGAGAACACCACTTCCGGTAAAGAACAGTCCACTAAATGCAAACATTTATTATACTCTTGTTTCCATAACTAAGTGTCCAATACAGAACACTTACCTTGAGACGTGGTATCTGTATAAGGAAAAAGGAGACGCGTTTTCAGTGTAATCGGTAATATAAAAAAATCACAGAAATGTACCTTAATAGCATCGCAGTTGCGGTTAACGTTTACCGCAAGCCCTGTGCCATCAATTTTTATGATTGCCTTTGGACTGCTTGAGAAATTGTGCGTCTGCATTCGTGCTATACAAAATAAAGTTTTTGCAGTACTCTATTCCGCCGTCACGCCATTTCGTAGCTAACTTTTGGACGGCCAGTGACCACTTGTAGCCTACATTTTGTAGCCGTAGTAGAAACAAGAGATATCTGTACTTGTTCCAAGCAAGGTTTTGAAATTTACCATTGCTTTCCTGTGTTTGACACCCTCTCTCAGTATGATCACTGCTGGAAGCGACGTTAAATACGAGGCGACTTCATCACGCCGCACTGCGAGATAGCGTAATAACTCACCTGTAACCAGAATGCACGTTATCGATGGCAGCGTAAGTTTCCTTCATCTTTTGAACAGTCCGTTTCAATTTCCCCATGAATTTTTTATTATAAAGCAGCTTTATTTCTCTCGACCCTATTTCATTAACTAGAAAGCCTTGCCTGACTGCGGTGCTCGATTTTAGATTAAAATCTTCTGGATTATTTTCAGCAGGGTCAGTACTGGATCGCATTTTCTTAGCAGTGGTGCAAGGAACCTCTAGCTACATGTGGCAGAAATCATGCATAATGGAGAACAAACAACGTGTGCCAGGCGACAGCAAGAGTGCGCAGTACCAATGGCACTTAGACAAAGGCAGGTATCGTTCATTACATGAACTGGCAAGAATCGGCGGCAAGGCCATTCGTGGCATGCTCTCGGTACCACTAAAGGGTCAGCAGTTCCGAGCTGGTCATTTCACTAAACTTCACGCAAGCGCAGAACGTACCCAGGTGGCCCTGGCTAGCAAAAGACTGGGACATGGCTAAGCGCAGTCACACCTTCAGTAGTGAAGGACCATGGCGTGCCATTGAGAAAGTGCACTAACGATAGCTATTAGCATGCAGAAGATACAACCCCTAGTTTCTGTACGGCAACGCGTGGGTTCTTTTAAATTGCAATATAGCGATCAGTGCACTTCTGTTTGCCCCTGCAGAGTGCACGTGTAACGAATAGCGTGCTGTAGGCAATTTAGCCATGCATTTGTGTGCAGCTAGACTTATCGTCACCACACTCATTGCAGCCTCTTAATACGTAGAGCCACTGCATGTTGTCTACGAGAAGAAAACTTGCTTACCCACTGAAGGATTGTCCACTGTAATAAAGAAAAGGAAAAAATAATTGAAACACGAAAAAGACTAAAAATTGTTGCCACAAACCTCACATAGTCTTCGCTAGAAATAGCATTTTGACATTCATTCGACATCAACCGCATTGTCTGCCCCAAGTAAAACCCAGTTACTGATCAAAATTAAAATTTTCAGCTCAAGCAGCAATGTCCTCCATGGAGCGTCCGAGTCGCGAGGATCCCCGTTTTTTTTCCCATACGCGTCGGCATTCGTAGCGCTTTATCAAGCCAAGGACATTTTCGGATACGTAAAAGCTGCTTCCTTGACTCTTATAAAGAAAGAACAATTTTTCTTTTGCAGGCAGTCTGCGAGTCCGAGATTATTACCAGGTAATCCCTTGGTCTGTTGGCTTCGCCGAATGCGAAAGAAATTACAGTCTCATCTGCTTCGGTAGAGGTGCAACCCCTTATGGTGACGCTTGCTAGCTCCTTGTGAGCGTAGTCGGTAGTCGCTGCCACCATGGTTCCTTGATTTTGGAAGCTCGCTGCTTCTACAAAGACGTATTCTTTTTTGCCAGCGATGCTCTGTTCTATCGCCTGAACCCTGGCATCCCTCCTGCCTCGGTGCAGTTGTGGGTGCATGCATGTTTTTAGGGATGCGAGGACTGTGTAGGTCCATCTGCTCTCGTCGGGTACGTAGTCCTCTCTTGAATCTTCTTGTGGCTGTCACAGTCGCCCAGCCATCTGCGTAAAGCCTTGCCCGTAGTCGTATGTAAGAGTTATTTTTTCTAAGCGACGAGAAGCACTTCCTCGTGCTCTAGACATGTGTTCGCGACTCCGAGGCCCATCAATTTACGCGTAATGTTCTCAGTGATAGACCTTGAGCCGACTTATATGACTTCCTCAACAAAACCTCCGCCTGCTCGGCCTGTTGAGATGTAAGGACTTAGTACGGTAGGCTGTACGTGGCTCTACTGAAAATTAGAGCTCGTATTTTTGTGCAAAACACAAGTAAACTTTCTCACCTTATTGAATAATTCGACTCAACAAAATATAAAATAGTCTGACTGACTATAGGCAGTCATCAACAATTCTGTTGACGCTGCATGCACTTCTTGTGCCCGGAAAAATTTTTGAACCACGGCTAAACGTAGCTGCGCCCGTGCAATATCAAAACTCGCATGGCCTCAAAACAGATGCTCATTATCATAATGTCGCATTTTATGCGATTAAAGGCACAGTTTGGTCCAATTGTGAAGTAATGATGCGTGAAGAAAATGACAGGACGTGGCATCTTCGCGCCGCTAACGCGCAATGGATGCCCAACTGAAGCAGCGCTGCCAAAGCAGTTAGGACTGATGCTTGGGCGAGTTGATATGCCATGTTCAAGAAGAACAGCGCGAAAAGACAAGGACCACAGGAAGATACACAAAGACAAGCGCTGACTTTCAACTAAAGATTTATTGCTCGGAACGTGGAAATAAATACATCAGGCTCTAAGCAACAAAAAGAACACATAGGGTTGATACACACTTGTCCACGCACACAAAAAATACCAAACAGATACAGCAGCATTACTTCCTTGCAGATAGAAATTCTAATTCTTTCTTTGACAACGATAAGGAGGGACTACTGATACATGCGTCATTTAGCCGGGCGATTTCAGCAGCTTCAATGATTTCTCGAGTCAGCGTATTGGGGTGTCTACTTAACACTTTTGTTTGTTGGAAGAATGGTTGGCACGTTTTGCTTTCGCAATCTCGGCAGTGGATGCCGAAGCTCTGCCAAAGCAGAGCAGGTGCTCAATCTGCTTTAAAAAATGCTAACGATTTCACTTTGTCTGCGGTGTACTGCCTTCCGAATTCCGATGGAAGATTTTAAAAACTGCGGTGATGTCTCAGGAAATCAATTTTTGAACAGCCACCTGCACTGTCTTGTTCCTACAAGGTACTTTTTATCTGGAAGTTGCCCACGTGGTCGAAACACTTCAACGCACATCATTCAGGTGACCTGCAAAATTTTGAACGCTAGAATTGTGAATAAAGTTCACCAATGATAGGACATTCTTTGATAGCGCTCTTGATCTTGCCGGCATAGAACGTATTCGTGTAGCGTGATTGGCAAACTTTCGTAGTTTCGTAGGCTTTTCTTCTTGGCTTCTCCTACTCGGGGCAGCCACAGATGTACGCCTCATGGTTCAGCTCATTCTCAGTAATATATATGCTTGTCTCGGTTTCGTAAGGAAAGCACTGAAACGGAAAACTGCTGCTGCCTTACGACCTCTCAATGTCAATTTTCTTAACATATAAACCAGATGCCTGCCCACTGTCTTGGACTAACGGCTGCCCGCTGAACGTCTTAGGCCCGATGCAGGCGTGTCGTCGTTATTCGAGAGAATTTCCACAGACCTTGGATGCATCGCACCACTAGCACGACATGAGCAACATTTGCGCTGCGGTCCTTGGTACCTCTGCATTGCTAAAGCGTAGAAAAAAATAGCATAAATAGGGACACCCAGCACACTTCTGTATCATTCATACTGTGTCGTTCACTTTCAAGCTCTTTTACAATCCTGTAATGACACCGAGCTAGCCCAAGCTGTGCTCATGACGAGTTACGTATGGAAAAGAGCTACTTTTTATTTGTGCAATGCGGTTTTCTTGTTCCCTCATTTGCATTTATAGTAAAATACTATGGCAAACGGCACTACATGTCATCTTTGATTTGAAAAGGCTTACTAGCATCTGCAGGTGGTCTCGAGCCAAATATCTTCTGTTTAGACGAGTTCATGCGTCCCATTTTCCAACTGTCTATATCCCTGAGCATCATATTGCGTCTTGAGTGAAAAGTAGAGCACTAAGAGAAGTTCTGACAATCGACAGCCAGCCGCCAAAAGCGACAGGAAATATCATCTGTCCTCTTTTCTTTATTTCATCCCAAAATCTCTCAATCAGGCTAACGGATTAGACCTCACGGGGGAATTTTTTTCACGCGGGCTGCCTATAGTTTTATAATTATTCGCGAACGAAACATAGTTCAGCTTCTTTAACTCGCAAAAGAGTACTTGGCAATGCGCCGTCAACGTATAGCCATGTCGTGCTTTTCTCTAGCCAGGCTCTACTTCCTGGCACTTGGAATTTCTACTAGAGTATGCTATATTTCAACCTGTTTCTCGGACGTGAGTGTTACTTTTATCATTGCTAGGAAGCGTGCATATAAGGCTCAAAATTTTGGAGCTGGTGGTAAACAAGTTTCCGTGCAAAAATAAAATGAACACCCTGAGCACTTACCCATGGACATCTCCGACATCTGACTCATTTCTGAAAAGCAAAAAAATGAAGAACATATTCAGCAATCAAAGGAAACGCTCACCGGTAACATAAAAAGAGAGAGATGGAGACTTTAATAAAGGAGAGGTCTGCCTTGTTATGAGCCTAGCATGCTACTCCAGATGAGGGTGAATGAAGAGGGTAGAACGAAGACAAAAAGGAAAAAAATAGAGGTGACATTAAGCATACTCAACACTCACGCACTCACAAACACACATGATTATCAAAGTATGTCCAGTAAACCCGTGTCCATAAGCAACACTAAGAATGCTTTTGTCCCTTCCGCAGCCGAAGTCGCCTCACTCCAGGGTCCAAGGACATCCTCAAGTTCCGAAGATCCTCGCGCACACCACATGTCAAACAGAGGGCTACTTGATACACCAACTTTATAAAGATAGAATTTAGCGCAGGCAACCTCCAGGCGAATTCGGTGCAGGCAATAACGATCACGTGTATCTGAATTGCGTGGCATGCGGAATTCACAATTAGGGTCGCTGCGAAAAAGGGGTCTATATTGACGCTGCGGATCACACCACAAAGAGCGGTGCGTCTGCCAGGATTTAGTAGCCAGAGGTCTTGCGCCATCACTACGAGAAAAGGGTGTGGGTAGGAGGTATGCGCCCACCTCGCTGGATCGTCAGCGCAATTTCGACCACATGGGGTTCTTTAACGGGCACTGACATCGCACAGTACACGCATCTCTACGATTTCGCGTTCATCGAAATCATCGCACAACGCGTCATTGTTTTTAATGTATTACGCAGGCTAGCTGGCAAACTTGTTATGAGCCGTTATGTCGGTGACCTTAACGTCTGCCTTAACGTCGTGAGCCTGCACGTGAGTGGAGGACTTGTAGTTCTCGGGATTTGAAGCGCTGTCTTCCGTGCTATGAGGTTGCAGAGAGTGCAATCAGTTATTTGATTTCCCGTCTTTCGAAAAGCCGCCGCAGCGTCCGGGACTCAATAAGGCTCAACAGCGCAAACACACACAGACCAAGGAGACAAGACACACACAGCAGTTCAGCGCTGTGTGTGTCTTGTCTCCTTCTTGGTCTGTGTGTGTTTGCGCTGTTGAACCATCACTATGAATCGACACCAACTAGCCCAATCTGCAGTTCTTCAATAAGGCTATCATTTGCGCACGAGCAGATTGCTATAAACACTAAGGCTCTGAGGGGATCAGACCGGACAGGTGCTTGCATGAAAAAACAATTGCGTGCGCAGGTGCAGGCTGCTGGGTCTTATTCGGAGTTAAAATGTTACGACTTTTGTCATCACCGGGCTTGGCATCCCAATCGACCTTATACTCAGTCTCAGGTTCCCCGCTGTTTCTTTACCGCGTTGTCCCGAGTAGGCCGAGAATGGGATCTACAAACACGTCATGCCCATTAAGGGTCATTACACATCCGTGCCCCCAAGGGCAACTGGGAACGAGTTACCTACCCCGTAAACGAAATTAACAGCGACGCTACCGTAATATAGGTTTTTAGCGGTGATCACGAGATGTTTCCTCGAATTGGCAAGTGAACACTACGGACTAGTCCCTTTCGCAGATGGCTTTGATGTTACAGTAGCTTTTTGTTTTTTGATGCGTCGCAATTATCAGAAAAAAATATTTGATAACTGGAGCGTGTTCTGTAGGGCAATGAAACGGCTTTAATCTTAGCGCAGAACGAACTCGCACCACGTCGAGACACAGCAGAAAAAGAAACGCTGTATACAGATATATCAAACTGTAGTAACACGGAGCAACCAGTCTCAAGTGAAAACTTTGATACAGGCGCACTACACAACGAGGGAAGTGTATTTTAAGGCGGAAGCCTTTAATGTCTCATCGTTGTAAGCAGCAGTTGTCGACAGAAAATGTCACGCTTTTCAATTGGTGGAAACAGTCGTGACGTCACAGTGCGCGAATTTCAAACCGGGCCATTTGTACTTTGGCTAGTAACCATGCAACCAATTGAAGGGATCGTATAGTGATGCTCCAATTAAGTGGGACTGAGCTTAGTTAATTGCTTAATTACCCAATTAGCCTAATTAGCTTTGCTAGTCAGGCCATATAAATAAATAAAACCGATTAAGAAATTGGTCGAGCTCAGGAATCGAACCCCGGTCTTCAGCGTGAGAGACGAGCATGCTATCCACTCCACCATGCCAGCTGGATGGTTTGGAATGAACAAAGGCGCGTCTAGTGAATACGGTGTCTTCACTCACTCTCATCCTCCTCCATTCCCTTCCGGCGAGGTTTCGGTGTCCACCGACAAATGAGAGACGGATACATTTCCTTTCCTCAAAAACCAATTTACCGACGAGCAAGGCGTAGAACCGAATGGGCGATGGCGTTCTATGGACTCCTTGGCAGCGTTGCAAGACGCTGTCGCGTTCCAACTCTTAGGGGCGAAGCTTAACATCTTAATCACACATCAGTGACCACACTTTAGGTCAAAAAAGTGCCCCCCTGAATTTTGTTACTGCGTAATTTCCTTTCCTCAAATACAATTTTCATTTTCTTCATTACGGCTGCTCTTTATCTATCTTCTTTCACTCCCACTTCCTCCCTTCCTCTACGGTGCGGTTCAGGTGTCCACCGAGATGACAGAGAATTACTGCGCCATTTCCTTTCCTCAAAAAGCGTTGCGTTCAAAGGGCAAGGTATCGCGCCGAACGGGTGGTGGCGTTCCGTGGACTCCCTGGCAGCGCTACAACGCGCTGTCGCGTTCCACTCCTAAAGGCGAAGCTTAAGCGTCATTAATTGGCAGTTAATTAGTATTCAGGCAATAATCAGTAATTAATCATTAATTAGTGATTTGTCACCACTTAGTAATTAGTACTCAATTATATGTGACGCCACCAGTGCCACAGAAACAGCGAAGGTGGTGCGGAAAACGCTTCCGCCTCTACTCACTTTAGACAGTCAAAGTGCCCCCTGAATTTTTTATATCCTCTTAACAGATATGCCTTGGAAGCGTCAACAAAGAGAGGAAGAAGAGCAGCAGAGACGCGGTAATATTATGCAGGAAGTAGTGGGACATGGTCACCAGCTGTCCGGATCTGCGGCCAAGACCACGCGGTGAGAACCTTCCTCAGGACCGTGGCTAACCCACTGCTCATTACAGAAAAATCGGCACCGCAATCCACGAGTGCGGTAACGTCATGGTTGTCGGCGGATACTGGAACTTCGGCGGAAACCAGTCGTTCGCAGCACGTCGTTGAGGTCGTAGGGTCAGGTCGTCGGTGATCGGAGCGTCGCGGCCAATCTTCAGGTGGTGGCTCTTGACACGGTCCAGTAGCGGCGGCCCTACCCCCGAAGGACGCCGTCTTCAGTTTTCCCGATGTGGGTACGCGCCTCTGAACTGGTCAGAGGACGACGGGCGGCCAGGCGAAGAGAACTGCACTGCGGATGGCGATCGGGACTGGCGTCGCTGCAGGGTCGAGGACTGCACGTTATCAGCCAGGTACAGCTCGATATCCCGTGGTCTTTCACTGTAGCGCGGTCGAGGTGCGTCGCGTGAAAACCCCCTTAAGCCTTCTGCGGTAGAGGCAGCGGCGGAGGATGCGGCCGGGCTCCACGCAGTGGTAACAGAGCGGCCGATTGTTTGGCGTACGCCACACGTGCGCTTTGCTCATGGGGGGCCCGGACTCCTGCGGCACGGATGGTCCTGCTGCGGTTAGATACTGCAGAGATGGTACTGGCACGGGAACGACGGGGGAAAAGCCTTGCATCGCTGGCCCAGGACTTGGTAGTGCTTCGCTGTATGTCATAACGTAGGGCGCCGGGTGTGGAGCTTGAGGCCGCTGCACAGCTCGTTGGATTTCGTCACGGACACGTCCGTTACGGCAGCGACACTGGCCTGTGGAACTGCAAGGCCAAGTTTCGCCAGTTCCTCGCGCACAAGGCTTCTTACAAGCTCCCGAAGTTCCTCGGCGGGCAGCGACGTAGGCCTGCAGAGAGCGCTTGATACCCGTTGCCTCCCTTGTGAAGTCGGCCACTGTTCTTGGCGGGTCACTGACCAGTCCGGCAAACAGCTGTTCTTTTACGACGCGCATTAAGTGGCGCACTTTCTAGGCCTCGGGCACAGCAGGGTCGGCCCGATTGAACAGTCGCGTCATGTCCTCGATGAACATAGCGACGCTCTCGTTCGACTGCTGAGATCTCGAGTGCAGGGTGACCTTAGCCTTCTCTTTTCTTTAGGTGTTGGTAAATGTCACTAGCAGCACTCCACGAAAAACTACCCAGCTGGTAAAGGAAGCTTCGTGGTTTTCGAACCAAGTTTTGGCTGAGTCCTGCAGTGCAAAGTAGACGTTGCGCAATTTGCGCTCGCTGTCCCACTAGTTAAACCCGCCACTCGGTAAAAGCTGGCCAACCAGTCCTCGACGTCCTCGAACCTGTCCCCGTGGAACGGTGGCGGCGACCGAGGTGCGTGAAGGACGAATGGCTGGGAACCCCCGGAATGCTGAGTTATCTGGCTAGCCACGGTGGATATAATAGCCCTTACCACTCTTACCGGCGCTGTCAGTTGACCGAACTCCTGTTGTAGGCCTCGGAGACGGCGGTTCGCTTTGTGGACGGGTGTTGAGTCCAAGCGTGGAGAACAGGCTTCAAGAGTGTCCTCGCAGTCCGAGTACATGAGACGCTACCCAGCTGCTCCACCAAATACGTCACCGACAAACGGTTTAATAAGACTAGATGGCCGTGCCAGTCATCAGGGAGCTCGAGCGAGGAAGAAGACAATCTTCGAGCACCTCGAATACCCAAGGCATGGCATGTTCCAGATAAAACAGTTCGGCCGCGGTATGGCACCACTGATTGGATCGTGCGGTGGCAATATTACAGCCTACTAACAAGATAGTCATCGCCTTTACCCTAGCCCATGTAAAGGCCTCAAGAATGCCGATGAGCGTTTCCTTGTCTGCCATCGCACCAATAATTGTTGTGCCCGGCAGTACTAAAACATTTTGACCCCTCCTTTAGCGGCAGCTGCCCGCACTGTAGTGCGGGGTCTTCGGACAGCTATCACATGGTGTGGGCCTGTCCCTCCAACCCGGCGATTTACCCCATCCCCAACCCAACCCGGGAGGACTGGGAGGCGACCCTGCTCGGCTGCCGCGACTTACAGACCCAACAAGCCTTAGTCGGGTCCCCAACTAGGGACCTCGCCTAGTGCTTGTAAGGATCGGTTCCTTACGGGCTGATCCAAGCATACCTCCTGTCCCATCTAAATAAATGTATTCGCAACCACCACCATCTCCGGAATAATTTCGATCGCCTGAAGATCTTTAACGTGCACTGAGATCGCACAGCACACGGGCGCCTTATGCGTTTCGCCTCCACCAAAACGCGGCCGCGGTGGTCGGACTCGAACCAGAGTACTCCTGCTCAGTAGACGAGTGCCTTAACTATTAGAGACCGCGGCGTCTTAATAAAACGCTACTGCAACTCAATCTGTTAGTCGGCGTTCGTGGCGTGCTAGAGACGCCTACCGGCAAGTGAACCACCTATGTGCCCTGTCCTTTAGAGCGCAGCTCTCTGGCGCCCGTTTCTACGTTACGCGGCGTCGCCGTCACCGTCACTCCATAAGGTGGGGGACCAGGGGTGGTATTCTACCGGTGTCGCCTTTTGCGACATGTCGCATTCGCTCTTCGCTGATTGGCTCGAGCCGTGGTGACGGCGGCGTGACGACACGGACCCACCTTCCTGCTACGTTATCGTGACGGCGCCCCAATTTACTACGCTTAGTCGAACAACGGAATGCGCTGAAGCGATTCGCGCTGGCGACGGGCTACCGTTAGCGTACGAACGCAATCGGCAGTTGCGGCTTTTGCGCCCTTGGCGTGAAAACATGGCGACGTCCTTTCAAGCGAGAGCCGCCCGCTTCAGCCAATTCAGCAGTCCTTGCGATTCCGGTCGGCATATTTACCGGCAACTATTGGTGTTGTTACTTTTCGTTATGACTTACCTTGCTTCGACGATAAAGTTTAAGCTGCAATTCAGCCTAGTTTTTTAGACACACTCTCGATTCTGGAGCACGCAAGCCTAATGGGACCTTCAGCTACACTGCTACCGTCTGCAACTGCCCGAAACGCAGCCGAAACCTAGCACAACCGTCCGGAACGAAAGCAAAATAGATTTGGAGCTTTTTCGCTGTGTTTTATAGACTTAAATGAAGTAAAGCGAGTTTATATTAAATTTGCAAATGTTTTTCGAACATTAGACGTCATGTGATGGCAAATATTCTTGCTATAAAAGATACGAAACTACTGCTGCTAGTGGATCAGCAGTGGTAAATTGTCGCTTGTCGGAGTAAATGAATGCACCGCAGACGAAAGTGCCGGCGGCTTTTTCCGTTTCTTCGAGCATCTGTAAGCACTTTTATAGGCCCCGCCCATATACGACATGTCGCAAAAGGCGACACCGGCAGAATACCACCCCAGGTGGGCCGCATGGTCCGCCGGGTTTCCAACAAACGCGGGGGGTTACGAAGTAAGGATGCCTTGCGGCTGGCAAACGCCTTTGTAACCAGTCGAATTCTCTATTCGACTCCTTACCTCCACCGACGGAAACAAGACGAGGATGCGCTTGTGGTTATCCTTCGGAAAATTATTAGGCGTGCCCTTGACCTCCCCGTCACTACTTCAAACAGCCGGATTATGGCCCTTGGGGTGGTGAATACTTTCCGGGAGCTCCGGGAGGCGCACTTTACAAACAGTACACACGCTTGTCGCTAACGGAGTCGGGTCGCCTCCTTCTTGCTCGACTCCATATCGAACACTCCACTCCCATGGAAGACAGGTTTCACATCCCAGAACTGTGGAGACGTGCCCTCCACGTGCGGCCTCTTCCAGCCAACATGTCACACGAAGACCATAACGGTCGGCGCCTGGCACGAACGAAAGCGCTAGCCCGACATTATGGCAAGAAAACAGGTGTATACTACGTGGACGCCTCCAGTCCTCACCATGGGAGATGGTACACGGTCGCGGTAGTTCACAACAGCAACACAGTTAACGGCCTCACCTTCAGAGCCCGTAGTGCAACACAAGCAGAAGAGGTTGCAATTGCTCTCGCGGCCTCACATTCCGATTCAAAATACATAATCACCGTCTCGCGAGGGGCCTGTCGGAAGGTCGAAGGCCGAATTCACTTACTAGCTTTTCGAATCTATCAAAATTGCATACGGGATACGGACCCCGCCTACCGTTACCTTATATGGGCCCCTGTTCATCAGGGGTTGGCAGGAAACGAGGCAGCAGACGCAGCCGCCCGCGCGCTCTCTCACCGGGCTGTTTTCACCTCTCCACCCGATCAGGAACCCGATCCTAATCCGATCGATACCTTCAAAGATATTACAACCTATTATCAAGACAGTCATCGCCTTTACCCTCGCCCATGTAAAGGCCTGAAGAAGGTGGAGAGCGGCTCCTCCGCCTTCTCACCAATACATTTCTGTGCCCGGCAGCACTAAACCATTTTGACCCCTCCTTTAATGGCAGCTGCCCGCACTGTAGTGCGGTGTCTTCTGACACCTATCACATGGTGTGGGCGTGCCCCTCCAACCCGGCTATTCCCCCCATCCCCAACCCAAATCGGGAGGACTTGGAGGCGACCCTGCTCGGCTGCCACGACTTGCAGGCCCAACAAGCCTTAGTTTGGGCGCGCCCGGGCGGCGGCTACCGCCACTGGGGTCCCATACTAGGGACCTCCACCTAGTGTTTGTAAGGATCAGTCCCTTAAGGGCTGATCCAAACATCCTCCTGTCCCTTTTTAACAAATGTTTTCACCACCACCACCGTTTTCCATTGTAACCAGCACTGTACACCTTAGTCGCGCTTTAAGTAGGGAAACCAATGAAGGGGGAGCTTGGAAAGCAGCGGGCAAAATTCGTAAATTGGTTTTTGAGGAAGGGAAATGACGCACTACCTGTCTCAAATATCTCTGTGCACACCTGAACCAGAGGAAAGGCGCATAGCTGCCCTCTTTGAGCAGCGGACAACGCAATCGTGCTTTAAGCTATGTGGCGGTAGTGACATGTGCCAGACGATGTGATTGACAACGTTGTGCCAGAAACGCGGCTCTGAAGCCATAGGCCTCCGGCCTTCGTTGTGTTCATTGGCGTTGGCAAAGTTTTAGACTCCGAAAATTTTGAAAAAAGGAAGGGCGCTTAACGGCCTCCCTCGGTCAGTGGACGCCTGAATCGTGCTTATAGGTACGTGGAGTGATGAGAAAGATGTGGGATGCATGCGTGTGTCTCTGTCTCTCTTCTTTGCGGCTCGTCCCGTGTTTGCGCAACCTTCGCCTTCACAGCTACATGTACCAACTATTCCCAAGCGAAGTATTAATGCGTTAGAACGTCTTTCTCTCTTTGTCTCTTTGTCTTCCTTCTTTCGCTCCCACCTTCCTCTATTTCCTTACGACGCTGTTTGGGCGTCCACCGTGATGTGCGGCAATTACTTCGCCATTTCCCTCAAAATCAAACTTCACCACAGGAAGCCGGCGGTGTGTGAACGTGCTGGCTTTCTTGATAGTGAGAAAGGACACATATGAAGGTGAGCACATGATCCTGGGATGTTGGAGGGGGTCCAAATCAGGCCCCGAAAGTGAGACCTCGGGCGAGGAAGTGGACTTCCTCGTTACCTGGGAGGCTTGCGTGTGCGGGGGTCCAGATAAGCGTTACGGGTCGGGTGGGGTACCAAAAAGCCTAGAAGCCGTACCGCGATGCGGGAAACCAGGCCGTTCACCAATTGGACAGTGCGGATTTGGACCCGGAGAAAATTAAGCAGCAGAAGGTAGACCAGGGTCTCAGTAAGTCGCGAAGAGCAATGCTACAGGCAAGACGCTCTTGCAATACGACTCACCATCCATGATTGATCTCTTCTGCTTGCGAAGCTTCTGGCAGTGAGCGTGGGTTGTCCTTCAGAGGGCCTTGTTTTGAGCCTAGGGCGAAGGCGCAACGCGTTCAGCTGAACGACACCAAGAGTTGGTTATTTGGTACACCATTGCCAAAGCGCGAGCTTCCTTTGACTTCGTCGCCGTCCTTCCCGATGCTCGGCTGGAAGCGGCAGCCATAACCGGCGGCCCAGATCGCGCCTTCGCGGACTGCTGGCAGATGACTGGTAGGGCTCTTGAGATCGATTCATCTGCCGAAAGCATGGCAAACAGCTTGCCATTTTATTCTTGCATTAGCAATACGCATAACGGTGAAGACTGGGATGAGCACGATGATCACGTAACGCCAAACAAACAATAGAATTACGTTCATCTGCAGATTATATTGCCTGACTTATTAGTTTAGTGGCTTTAGAAGGAAGTAAATCGCGCAGTAACTGGCACACTTCTCGGTGGACAGATTAACCGCGCCGTGAGGGAGGAAAGTGGGCGTAAAAGAAGAAGAAAGGGACAGCCTTTGCCTATTAGCCGCAGCGACATCGCATCATGTTTCGTGGGGGTTTCGAACAGATCGCTGCGGTACGCTCTTATGGGACTGGGCTTGTGTAAATAACCTCGTCTGTTTAAATTCGGGTCTGCCCACAATTGTTCGTGGTCAGTCTCGCTCAGCGTTAGACTTGTCATTTTCTTCCCCCGGAATAACTGTATCCTCTTGGGCGCCAGTTGACTGTGCCTCGAATAGTGATCACCTTCCGATGAGTTTCCAAGTTATGTGCCAGTTGACCTCTCCTATCTATAACAGCACACGCCGCGCATTCATAAATTACGGCAGTTCTAAAAATGCCCTCAAAGCAGACCTTCAGGAATTATCTCATTCCAACAGTGGAGGTAATGCCATCCGCATTTGTCCAATTTTGAATGGAGCTCGTAAAAAATCGGAGTTCTTGGTTCAGGCACATAAGGGAACATCGCCGTGCCTTTGGTGGAACGCGGAGTGCACTCGAGATTATAGGGGCCGAAAGGCTGCTTGGAAGAAACTTCACAATCAGTGTCCCAAAAATTGGATCGATTATAAGTTCGTTGCAGCTACGTTTAAGCGCACCGTACCTCGTGCAAAGGAGTTGCACGATACTGAACGCTACGAATTCCTTTCAAAATCTGGTAATAGGCGCGCTTTATTCAATTACCTAAGATCCAGGAAACTAATCTCGTCCACCATGAACGCTGTCTCCCTAGTTCAGTCACCGGCTGAACTTGCACAGCCCCTGGAAGAGATAGGCAGAGGCCTTGAGCGCCGGTTTACGGCTCTTCTTCCTTCTCCTCAGAGATTTCTTGCCACATTGGACGATTTCGAGGAGGTCACCCTCACTGAGCTCTCGAACACTGTATCCCGCCTTCCACCCGCGGCCCCTGGCCCTGATGGTGTGACTTCTTCTATGATTAAAATTTTGTTCGAGGAATCTGCCACCGACTTACTGGCACTTATAAATTACTCTCTTAAGGGGCCATGGATTCCAAATGAGTGGCGTCTAGCAAAGATTATCCCGTTGCTTAAAAAGCAGGGAGATGGTTATGTGTTAGACAATATAAGGCCAATTTCTTTAACTTCGAATCTCGTTAAGTTAATTGAGAGAAAAATTAATTGGTAGAAAAATGTCCGTTATTTCAGAGACTGGGTTGCTGAACCCTTGCCAGATTGGTTTCAGACCAGGATGCTCTATATGGTGTGCCCATACCGATCTGGACAGCCGCATACAGTTAGCTCGTCGCCGAAACCAATACGCAGCGCTTGTTACTTTAGATGTATGTAAAGCTTATGACAGCGTTGAGCACAGGACGCTCTTGCAAAGACTACAAGCTGTAGGACTTCCGAGATACTTTGTGGCTTGGGTTGCTGAATTTCTTGCTGACAGGGAATTTTACTGCTTCCAGAACGGTGTTTCATCAAGCAAATTTCGACAAGCGAGAGGAGTGCCCCAAGGGGCGGTCCTCTCCCCTGTACTTTTCAACATCTTACTCAGCAGTATTCCCTGCAGTCCTCAGGTGTCCACCTATGTGTATGCTGATGACATCGCCTTTTTTGCTTCAGAGAACGACATTTCCTCTTTGTACCATTCCTTACAGTCCTACCTGAATGTCCTAGACCAATGGTTAGGAGACATTAATCTGTCCCTTAATGTCAATAAATGTGCTTTATTGGTTTTTCCGCTGTCTCGTCCAGTTAATATATCTATTGTTTACCGGAACCATGTAATTCCTCAAGCGCAAAGTGTCAAATACCTCGGAGTAATTTATGATCCTTCTCTTTCCTGGGGGGCCCATATCGAGCAGATCACTGCGAAAGGAGTCCGAGCAGTCGGTATGCTGCGCAGGCTGAGCAGTGTTCGCTCTGGCATGAGAAGGCACTCACTTCTTATGATTTATAGGATGTAGGTCCGTCCAGTCTTAGAGTTCGGCTGTGTTTTATTCTCTGGTGCGCCAGCTTATAAACTTCGCCCCTTGATTCTCTTGGAGCGGGAGGCGTTGCGCCTATGTTTGGGCCTTCCAAAATTTGTGGCGAATTCCGTTTTGTACCTGGAAGCGCGTATTCCATCATTGGCTTCTAGACTTCGGCTCTTAACGGTGAAAACGTTCGTAAGAATGTGCGATTCTTCGCTTCATGCCTCCAATTTGATCTTCCTTCGTCAGCCTCGGCCATTTTTCAACGAAACCTGGTCTCGTTTCCGTACCCCTCAGATATGTTTTGTGGAATCCCTCCTTGGCCCCTTAAACGTCCGCATTTCGGACATCCGTCCGGTATGCGCCAACTCTTAATCTATTCAGATTGTCTTCGATGACATCTTTCTAAAACATGCAAAGTTAATGCCTTTTCATTTGCTCAGCGGTTTATTGCAGGATTACCTGCTGTGCTTTAAATCTTATGTGCTCATAGCGACAGACGCCTCACAGTGTGAAGAAAAGGCCGGTGTTGGCATTTTCTCCATCTCCCTTGACTGGTTATTCTCACTCCGCCTTCCCGATTACACCCCTATTTATTTGGCCGAATTTCTAGCAGTAGTCTTAGCGTTGCGCAAATTAAACAGCTGCTTGTCTTCTGTCATAATTATGACGGATTCATTATCGTTGTGTTCCTCTCTCACCGCGCCTACAACATCTCATGCACTTCGGTTACTCAAATGCTTGGTTCCTCCCCACGTGTGTTCATTACGGTTGGTCTGGGTGCCTGAGCACAGAGGAATCCATTTGAATGAGGTTGCCGATACCCTGGCGAAGGTATCTCTTCAAGTCCCAGTCGTATCTGTTCTTCCACCCAGCGCATATATTACGGCGGCCAGGTTTCGCAGGTATCTGCTCTTGAAAGAATTCGCAGCATCAGCTCTGACCTCCTCTCCCGAATTCCGGCATCGCCTTTACCCGTGGTGCAGTAAAGGATGGCGATCACGCAAGCTTGAGGTTTCCTTCACGCGTCTACGTTGTCGCGTGCCTCACTTAAACTTCTACCTTTAGAGATCTGGTCTGGAGGTCTCCCCATTGTGCCCGTTCTGCGGAGAACCCGAAACGATAGATCAATTCTTGTTGACCTGCCGCCGTTTCTCCTCTTTATGGAGCCGCCTGCTGGTGCTTCCGTTACATCAGCCTGGTCTAAGTCTGTCAGCTGGGGTTGCTCTGTCTCTTGGGGCTTCCTCCCTTGGGCACAGCAACTGGAATGTGCTCTCCGCCATGCAAAACTTCCTTACAGACACTAAACGGCTGCCGACTTAAGCTCTGCTCTTTCTCATCATCAATATTTCTCTGGAACGAAAGCTTTCTGAAATATGGAATATTTAGCCCCGTTCTCTATTTTAGTCACCGATCTCACAGCATTTGTTTAGCCTATTTCAATTACATATCTGAGTTTCTTTCATTTATTTCCTAATTGCTATTATTATCATAATTATTTTATTTTCCCCCATCATTATTTTCTTGTTTAACATTTTGTGCACATATCAGTTGCCGCCTGTGTCTTGGCCAATCCCCCGCAGTGGGTACGCGCCATTATCTAGAGGACAACAACAACAACAACAACAACGACATCGCATTCTGTCAAGGAAGAAATTTTGGAATCACCCTAGCTAGGCGGCCCGCGATGGGTTGAGTTTCGGGTGGTAGGTTGAGGTTTTATTTTTCAGATCCACCTTGCAAATCCACCTTGCGCTTTTGTAACTGTGGAGAAGATCATGCTACGAGCACTTGCTCTGAGCAGAACGAGAAGTGCTGCCTTTGCGGTGGCGCCCACGCTGCTAATTCTTCCACCTGCCCCTCTCGTGCGCAGGAGATTCAGATCTTGGAGGTTATAGACCGGAAACGATGTTCGCGCCGAGAAGCTATACTGGAAATTAAGGAACGGGCCTACAGGTATGCAGGGGTGACCGCTCGTCAGAGAATGATATTAGATTCATCGCTGACTCAGGGAATTGCGTCTGCTGTGGAAGCGTCCATGACAAAAATAGTAGAGAAAATTGCTGCAGGTGTCTCAGAATGCCTCACGAACGTCCTCGCTTCCCAGCTCACTAATGCTGTGCAGGCCAGTTTGGCTTCTCTATCGAATGTAATTACCCCTGCTCTTGTCCCTTCTTTTCTATCTGCAACATCTCAGCCCCAGGAACAAACTTCTGCACCCAACACTGTTCTTACTTCGGGTTCTTCTAGTGACGCTGGAGTTATCTCCGATTCCGAGATGATGGAGCCTGATGCGCGGGTCCTAAAGCTGATGATGATGATGTCCTCGGGCTGAATGGTCCTAAAGCGTAGCGGGTCCCCGATATCTCCTTCATCTACTTCTCCTCGTTCACAATCCAAATCAAAGAAGAAGAAGCTTGGCAATATGCCGAAGGATACCATTTTAGAGCAGGCAGTTGCTGCTGCTCTGCTTTCGAAACCATAGCGTCGTTGCGAGTTTTGCTGTGGAACTGTCGCTGTATTCTTACAGCTTCAACAGATTTACACTGTATTTCTTCCCAGCTTAATCCGGATGTCATTATTCTTCAAGAAATGTGGCTTTCAGCCGACAAACATTTTCACTTTAAAAATTATCGTTCATTTCGTCTAGATCGCCAGTCACGAGGAGGGGGTTTGCTAACGTTAGTTTCTTCAAAACTTTGGCACAAGGCTAAGGTATCTTTTCAGCTAATGTCCCCTGACTATGAGATTTTGGCATTAGACTTTGTTCTTCCTGGGTGCTCCCCATTTTCCTTAGTAAATGTTTATTTCCCCTATGGAGTCCAGGATACTAGACCGCTAGATTCGCTTCTCGCTAGCTGTGGAAACCCACTTCTCATGGCTGGCGATTTCGATTCACACCATGTGTCTTGGGGCTACCGCACAAATCTATGAGGGAAGCGCCTTTGGGACTGGGTTTCTGATAACAGCCTTACGTGTTCAAATTCTGGATCAGCCACTTACCTTTGCGCTCAGTCTAAATCTGTTTTAGATCTTACATTGGCATAATGAATTGGTCGACTGTTGATTGCGGCTCCTCAAGTGACCATATACCTGTTCGTTTTGATATCATATGTCGTGTAACACCTGCGGCTCGTCCGTTGCGGACGCATGTAAATTATGACAAATTTGAGACGATGTTGCGCTCTGCCCTCGCGTCAGTTTCTAACATCGCCGAAGGTCACCAGTCAACAAGCATATGCCTGGCTTTAGAGGATTGCCGAAAAAAGTCGGTGTTCCTGGTGCGACCCTAAAATGGGAATTCCTCTAATCATTGGTGGAACGCGGACTGTACGAGGGATTACAGGCGGAGGAAGGCAGCATGGAAAAAGCTTCTTTATAACCAATGCCCAAATAACTGGAAAGATTATAAATTCATAGCAGCCACCTTTAAACGCACAGTTTCTCGTGCGAAAGAGAAATATGACTCTGAACATTTTGATTTTCGGCCGCCGCGGTGGCTCAGTGGCTATGGTGCTCGGCTGCTGGCCCGAAAGACGCGGGTTCGATCCCGGCCGCGGCGGTTGAATTTCTTCGGAGGAGAAATTCGAGGCCCGTGTACTGTGCGATGTCAGTACACGTTAAAGAACCCCAGGTGGTCGAAATTTCCGGAGCCCTCCACTACGGCGTCTCTCATAGCCTCAGTTGCTTTGGGACGTTAAACCTCATAAACCAAACCAAACCATTTTGATTTTCTTTCAAAGTCAGGCAACCGACGTGCATTATTTCGCTTTTTACGGTCCAGAAAACAGGTCCTGCCTTCTCGTGATTTACAGTCGTTAGTTATGTCACCAAAGGAAGCTATCGAGGTGGTTGAATCAATTGCCGCGGGCTTGCATAAGCGGTTCTCGTCTCTATTTCCTTTACGTCCCATGTTGTTTGCGCAAAGGACGCCACATAATTATTTCACTAAAGTCACTCTTTCGGAGCTTTCTCAAGTTGTTGAAAGATTACCAGCTTCTGCTCCCGGTCCTGATGGTGTTACTTCAAAGATGCTCAAGATTCTATTTGAGGCGTCTCCGCGGACTCTTTGTTACACCTGGTCAACTATTCTATCAAACACGCTTGGATCCCTTCTGAGTGGAAGCTGGCCGAGGTGATCCCTTTAGTTAAAAACCAGGGTGGAGGCTATGAATTGGAAGATATTAGGCCTATTTCTCTAACATCAAACGTGGTAAAATTAATAGAAAGGGTGTTACTTATGCGGGTTTCTGCCTTTGTGGACCGCAGAACTATTCTCATCATCATCATCATCATCAGCCTGACTACACCCACTGCAGGGCAAAGGCCTCTCCCATGTCTCTCCAATTAACCCTGTCCTTTGTCAGTTACCGCCCTGAATCCCCTCAAACTTCTTAATCTCATCCGCCCACCTAACTTTCTGCCGTCCCCTGCTACGTTTGCTTTCTCTTGGAATCCACTCCGTTGCCCTTAAGGACCAGCGGTTATCTTACCTTCGCATTACATGCTCTGCCCAAGCCCATTTCTTCCTCTTGATTTCAACTAAGATGTCATTAACCCGCGTTTGTTCCCTCACCCACTCCACCCGTGTCAACTCGGCTTCCGGCCGCGATGTTCGATATGGAATGCTCATGTAGATCTTGAGAGTCGTATTGTTCTAGCTCGTCGTCAGCGCCTGTATGCTGCTTTGGTTATGCTCGACGTCTCTAAAGCTTATGACAGTGTAGAGCATTCCATCCTAATACACAGGTTACAGTCCCTCCAGTTCCCAGAATATTTAGTTGCTTGGATATCTGCGTTTCTCTATAACTGGGAATTCTTCTGCGTCCATAATGGGGTAAAAATCCGAGAGGTACAAACAGACGAGAGGTGTTCCGCAAGGAGCTGTCCTTTCGCCTGTGCTGTTCAATATTCTTCTGAGCTCCATTCCTCTCCACCACCAAGTTCGTACTTACGTCTATGCGGACGACATAGCATTTTTTGCGGCTGCGCCTGATATACATTCCCTCTATGATCAGTTGCAATCATATTTCAGTTCTCTTGAGCACTGGTTGAGCAGTTTACACCTCACATTAAATGTTAACAAGTGTGCCGTCCTTGTTTTTCCTCTACAGGATCCTGTCGTGCTCTCTATTTCATGCAAATTTCAACCAATACCTCAAGGTCAATCCCTAAAATACCTGGACGTCATTTATGACGACAAACTCACCTGGCGGCCTCACATTGACCATGTTGCTGTAAAAGAGACTCGTGCCGCAGGCACTAGTCTCTCCAATCCAAACCCATTTATATATATATATATATATATATATATATATATATATATGACAGAAGCCAACAGCCACAGAAACCAAGGGGCACAGGGGATTTTTGTTAATTAATTTATTTATTTTGTGGTGTTGATCAATTTAGAATATTACTGAATATCTCATCGCTTAAAGCTAATTGATTAGAAAAGCAGAAGAGATATATATATATATATATATATATATATATATATATATATATATATATATATATATATATATATATGATTATTATTATTATTTGTAATCATTATTATTATTTTCTGTTTTATTTTTATTTTTTTTTGTTTTTTCATCCACTCCGTCCCCTCCTTGTGGTAGACTCCCCCGGTGTTCCTCTCCCGTGTGCTTTCCTTTTGCCTTTACTACGTACAGGTGAATACCAACCTTTACCACCCGATTCTTGGCCGATCCCACAGAGTGGGTATGTGCCATTCTGTCATAGGCCACAACAACAACAACAAGGTATTGACTCAAGACATTACCCTGGATATCCTACACATTGTGAATTGGTCACTGAAAAAGCCTTGATTCCACTAGATTGGAAAACAGCGAAAATAATTTTACTGCCAAAACACCCGGTAAAAGGTTATGGTCTTGACATTATTCGGCCCGTTTCTCTCATTTTGAGATTTGGCAAAACTTGTAGAGCTGGTTGTACCCAGTCGCCTCACGAATCATGTATTGACTCTATGAGTCTTCAGTGAGGCTCAGACAGTGTTTCGTCATGGTTGTTCAATTTGGTCCGCTCATATAGATTTTGAGAGCCAAAGTAAAGTGGCAGTGAGCAGGAGGAGGTCTCAGCTCTGGTTACATCAGATGTTGCAAAGGCGTAGGACAGCGCTGAGCACAGTATTTTGCTTCATAAATTAGGTGACCTCAACCTGGTTCAACCTCTGTCTGCGGATCTGCGTTCTTGAACGATAGGCGTTTCTTTTTTCAAGGATGGTCAGCACAATTCGACATACGCAAAGTCCAGAGGTGCGCCTCATACTTCGGCGCTCTCGCCGTAAGTATGAGACATTGCTGTCCAACCGGCTCTGGAGGTAAATGGGTATGCAGACGAGACTACATTCTTTGTTGTACGATGAATGTCCATACTTTGCATCTGCAGTGCCAAGCGCGGTTCAACGCTCTCGAATTGTGGCTGGACAGCCTAATGTTTGTCTTAAATTTTATTAAGAGTGCCCTCCTTGTTTTCCCGCCGGCATCCCCTCTATACGTAACCTTGTTGTATCGCAACCTCCCAATCCTACAGGGTGACTCCGTAAAATACCTGGGTGTTACCTACGACCCGCAGTTAGATTAGCGGTTATAAATTTTCAAATTTTGCCTATTGGTGAAGCGCTCTTGGTAGGTTGGTGAGAATCAGCCATAAAGAATTCGGCATGCTTCGTGACACTTTGATCTTTCTTTGTATATTTTATATAAGGCAGCTACTTGAATTCGTTTGGGTTCTTTTTTCTGGTTGTCCAAGGTACACGCTTCAAATTTTGGTTCTTTTGGAAAAACGAACGCTGCGCCTTTGCCTTGGACTGCCAAAAACGGTGGCAAATGCTGTGCTGCTCTCGGAGGCGCGGATACCTGAATTAAACTCATAGATTCGTAGAAAGGTGATTATTCGGACTAGTGGGTAATATACATAAGGTTTCATAGCAAGAAAAATAGGGACACGACAGCTTCTAACTTTGGGAGCTTTCCTCAGAGATTTAGAATGTATTTCTGGATTGGATACCCTCGCATTTATAACAAACCCAGTGTTGTTCTCCGGCATTATTTGGCCTTGGTACAGGCTCCCTCAGACTGTGTTCATAAATTCTCTGCTGTCAAATATCTGTCGCAATCTATTCTGTTGTAAAGGTTCACCACCTGCAGACCGATGCTGCTTTAACTTTGAGAATACCCTCCCATGAAATGCAAAAAGTTTTCCCGCAAATGTTTCAAATGGGCTTATAGAAGACAACGTGGAAAATTTTCCAACACATACCGCAGTTCATTACACCACATGTTAAAGAAGTGCGTTTTCATTCGCCACCTGAACCCTGCGGCAATGTGGTGGCTCAAGTTTTAGCAAAGCGTACCCTTTGGGCACCTAAGGCACTATTTATTCTACAAACTGTACATTTCACAACATCCCTCTTCCAACGGTTCCTACAAGTATATTCCTCGAGTCATAAGCCTCTCCTTGCTACAGCGGATTTTCGGCATTTGGCACTCCCGGGGAGAGTGCGCTTATATAGTTCACGGCAATGCGAGATGTCTATGGTCATCTTGCGTTGCAGAATACCGCTACTAAATCTGTATTTGTGCCAATCGAGGTTCTCGCTTTCAAACCTTTGTGAAGCATGTGGCAAAATCGAAACATTTGAGAACTCGCTCAATTAGGGCTACCTCTTTATATTCCAGTTTTGCTCTCATTCGGGGCAAGCGCCAGGGGATACTTCCTGAAGCAAGTGTATGACTATGTGCACAATTTGATCATTTCATCAGGGAAACTCGTTCTTTAGTTGTAGTTTACGAAGTTAACATAATTCAATGTAGGCTACCTCAAATGAGTCAATGTTTCATAATTATTGGACTGTGCAAGGTGCACTGGCAAATCTCGCACTTTGGGTGTGTGCCACTCCCGCAGAGGACAACAGCGACTTATTGATGATGGTCTTTAGGTATGAACTTCGCCACTTCATATTTATCATCATTATCGGCACCACGGCGCCCAGTGGGGCGCACAAGCTTTTCCTATATCCCTCCAATTGATTATGACAGTTTTGTTTATTGGAAAACTGTGCCATGAGGCATAAGTTAAGAAAAGGGTGAATGGAATGCAGAAGACAGAAAATTAAAAGAAGGATTGAAATCCAGTTTCGGTCAGATTGTCGCAGAGGTTGCCGGGGTTTTTTAATTGTCCATTTTCCATTTCTCATAACAACGTTCGCGGCTGCACCGCAGGCCCAACTGCCTAAAGAGCCGTTTTCTAACAGAAGCCGGTGCTGGGCACGTATACCACAAGTGTCGCACATCACAAATGCCCTGTAGAGCACCATAGTGAAGACACCCAGAACTTGTGAATCAGGGACATGGGACAGGTCCGGATCTAGACGAAGAGGGGAACGCGGCGCGTCGTCTGATGTGTGAAGGAGTGTCATAGCATCCGCTTGAATGTTACGTGGATCGTAAGCGTGGCCGCGCGTCAAATGGCCTTAAGATGTTTAATGACAGCGAGGGAGTCGGTGTTAAGATGAACTGTATTGAATAAGGGAACGAGCAGAAGGGAAGCTATGGCATTTTATATAGCTTGGAGTTCCAATGCGAGAGGGTGCACTTATCCGCGCTATGTGTCGCGCGTGAGTTAGGTTACAGGTAAGAGTGGCTGTACACAGCAGTAGCTTCCTGCTCTGCAGTATATGATGCATCGGTAGACAATGCGCATCCATCAGGCCGGTGAACGGCTGATACCAAAGGGGAAACAGTGAAGCGATTGTCTGTGAGCTGACAGTACGACTACGGAGGAAGTGTCTTTAAACCATTAAGTTGTAGAGTCCCTCTCCGAGCTCTTTTTTCCACCAGCTGGTCGAGTATTAAGTTGGTCGTATTACTGAAAGACGGGTACAGTTGTTACACGGGCGACATATGCTATAGTGCGCGTAGACTCACGTTTAATAGCCTCAGCGAAGTTCCGCTGTCTGCGAGTGATACGTTGAAATTGTGTTTGATATATTATCCGTGGCTGAAGGATAGAGCACACAATATGGCGGGCCGTATGAGCATGTGTGCCACCAGAGTGCATAGCTATGAGACGAATCACACCTAGAGTAACGTGAGCCGATTTACGGTCGGCTCCCAGCCATGGGTGCCAGTCCCAGATGTATGATGGAGAAGACCACAAATACGAACAGTTTCTACATTAGGAAATGAGGAAATTATCTGCCTTGAAATTTAAAGAGAGAGCTTTCCGTAAGCCGGTTTTATTTCCACTGCGAATGAAGTATACTTCATTAACCCCTCTTTTGGGGCTAGTTGGTGCATACTTCAATTAGAGGGAAAAAATAGCGCCAAACCATGCACACCACGAGAAAGGAACGAGGACGAGACACAAGAATTCTATTCAAGAATGAAGTATGATATAGTAGGTGAGTGTGTTATAGACCCAGAGGCGGGAGGCAAAATGTTGAGACATCCAGCATGTGCTGAAAAACTGTTTGATGGATAGACGCTTTTCGGTGATAGCACCACAACGTTTAATCATCGGCCTTCCAAGCATGCGGATAGAAGCGATGGTCTCTAGGGGTCGAACAAGAGGAATAAGGGCCACATTAAATTATGTGGGGGCGATAACGGAACCCAGGGACACTCCTTTGTTAGAGGTGAAGTTACCAAGTGAAGGTGAAGGTTCGATTTGATAAAAAGGCCTGATTGGAGAGAAGAAACGGCTCAGTGAGACCAAGAGTTTAAAGGGAGGCAAGAATGCCAGAGCAGAGGATGTTATCAAATGCCTTTGTTATGTCTATAGCGATCACGCTTCGAACAAGGTTATCCTGCAGAGAGTGGTGAAGCACGTCAGCAGCCAATGCAGCAGATCGCCCTGTATTCAAATTTTTAAGAACAAACCGATTTCTGATTCTCGGTAAGAATCCTGGGATTCCAATCACCAAGAAAACCAAGCACCCGCCCTAGTCCCATTCCGCAGCATTCTGCGGCGCTGGACCATATTGGAAACAGTTCGCTACATTAGGCACCTATCGGTCATCTTATTATCGCATTTCATGCGTGCCAGTGACCATTTCTTCCAGTTCACTTCAACTAGGCTGTCATTAACATGCGATTATTCCCGGACCCATTCTGCTCATTTAGAGCGGTTACTGTACTCAGAACAATAGTGGCTCACCATTCCATGCCTGATTTGACCTTGGTTTAACTTTTGAGTATTGCACTATAGCAAAATATTTATTTTCAAAGATTGACCCATTAAAACGATTTAGACAGTAGCGTGCCATCGTGGTCCGGCCGGAGAAGACGACGACAGCCCCCGCGCGCCTGCCAAGCACGCGCAGACTGGTTTTTCGTGGCTTCTTAACTACATGCCGGTGGCACGCTGTCCCGTTCCCGCCTGGCTGAGCGCGTCCAGCAAAATATATTTGTGGAGACCCGACGACAACTTGCGTCTTTGACTCGTCTCCACAAGACCAATATTGATGTCCAACCATATTTGAGCTAAGGTCCCGTGTCGTGAACCTGTGTCGCGAACTGAGTGACGCGTCCCCGACTGCCGAAGGGGAACGCTATCGCATGCAGGTTCGAAGAAGAAAACAAGCAGATGAAACAAAACAAAGCGAGCCGTGTTTATACTTAAATGAAAATGGAGCCAACAAAAAACGAAAACACCAAGAAAACACACACTCTACACGCGTACAACACTACAGACAAAAGGAAAGAGTCCACCGGATACAAAGCGTCCCAGGGGAAGCGGGAATGCCTTGCAGGCAGCAAGGAGGCGGGTCCACCAGTTGCGATGCGTCGCTGGCGTAGCGTCGAAGGAAGCGGTGGTAGAAAGCGAGGTGGTAAAGGGCGGAGATGAACACGGGAGACGCTGATCAACTCCTGTCGGCCGGCCTCGAGAACTTGCAGCTGCAGCAGGAAAACCGTAGCGAAGTACCGTCGACGGCGTCCCGAAACACCGTAGACTCATGCAACCCATCGAAGGAAGCCTCGGCAGCAGGGATCCTCACTCCATTGGCTGCCACTTCCGAACTTGAAAGGGACGCAGCAGACTTGCGTCGGTGATCCAAGTGAAGTCTCCGGCAGAACAGGACCCAATGTCCGACTGCTGCCAGCTCCACGCTTGAATGATGAGACTTCAGCTGCGGTGTCTTCCTTCACACCTAGGTTTCCTCACACGTCGGCTCTCCTCTCCTCGTGCCCGCCTCGCAGACACCAATCGCACGTGCACACGCGCAATGCGGGGCTGGAACGCGCGGCGCTCTGCTCTCCGAAGCACCACCGTCGACGCACCGCGTTCAAATATCCCTCGACGATTCCGCGTGCACATCACACCCTGACATGATGGTGACTTCTAAATTTTGCCAGGCCAACCACGAAATTTGACCTTGGCTGATTTACACGAAAGTTGACGCCGAAACATAACTCAGCGTACCCACCACGATGGCAACCTCCAAATTTAACGCGTAAGATTGCCTGAATTTGGCATCAGCCACACCTGAAATTTTGCCTTGGCCGATTTCGACGGATTTGGACCAAAATCAACGTCCAACCATAACTCACCGTGCCCAATACAATGCGAACCTCCAAATTATGTCCACGTCATTTCCAAAATGTACCCGGGACACTTCTCAAATTTTACCCTAGCTGCTTTGGACCGAAATTCAAATTCAAATTCAAATTTCATTTTGCCACCATCGTGCAGATGATGGCGGGGACCCGTAGTAAAAGCTGCCGTTTGACAGCTTGACAAGGCCACGGGCCCCACTTTGACAGCAATGCAGTTGTTTGGCATTTTCACACACACACACACACACACAAACATACATATAGCAAAACATATAGCAAAATACATATAGCAAAGCTCTTATCAGGTTACAGTGGTCAGCATATAAGCAACAGCATTGTGCTGGCTGGAAAGAAAACTTGCAATGATGGTGAAAGAAAGGAGAATTAGGTAAAGAAATCGGAGAAAAAAAAAGGTGTAGTGTAATGTAAAAAATACTCGAACAGTTTGTGGCGTGCAGTAATTTGGAGATCAATATCGTTTTGTGCGAGTTTGTTAAGAAGTCGCGGTAGTTTACTTTCTAATGTTTGATTACCATAGAAAGTTCTGTATGTTTTTACGTTCTATTGCGCTATATTCCTTGTGCTGTACATTGCATCTCGTTTTTTTAAACCAGCTAATTTGGATAGAAAAGATATATTGTTCAACACTTCGTTTTTCATACACTTGCTCAGACGATAGTCATAAAGCTTAGCAATTGGAAGTAAGTTATACTTTAAGAAAAGTGCGGCCGTATGGTAGGTATGCGAAAGAGAGAGAGAAAAAACTTTATTTAAAGAGGAAATCGGGGCACGCCCCACAGTCCTCGCACGACCCCACTGCACTCAAGTGTTTATGTTCCTAAGGTCCATAGCACTGGCATCCCGGCCGGTGGCGATGGTCTGCACGGCCGGGTCCTTCGAGCGCAGCAGGGTCTCGCAGTCCTCCCAGGTCTTGAGGTTCTGTAGGTCCCGCGGGGGAGAGTCCGCTGGACAGAGGGAAAGGATGTGGAGGGAAAAAGCGAAGGGTTCTGGGCCTAGCACGCATCAGGCGATCATTACTGCTCTATCCCCATTGAATGTGGGTGTGCGCACGTACGCCTACGTTCAAGCATTCGTCACTGACCGCACGGCTGAGATACACTTCGGCCCTCTGTCTTCCCCTCCTACACGCTTCAGAGTAACGGCACACCTCAAGGGTCCGTCCTTTCCCCCTTTTTTTTAACATTACCCTCATCCCCCTCGCAGGAAAATTGGCAACTATTCCCCACGTGAAGCACACTCTTTATGCCGACAATATCACCCTGTGGACCACCCACGCCAGTGACGGCGGCATAGAGAACACCTTACAGGAAGCAGCCACAGTCACAGAAAATTACGCACGGATCATCGGACTGGCTTGCTCTCCAGAGAAGTCCGAACTCGTCCTCATCCGGCCTAGGAACCACCCGTGCCCCCGCTCCTCCATTGTCATTGAACTGAATGGTGACCCGGTACCTAGGTTGGCACCCTCCGTGTATTGCGCCTGCACATCAAGAACGATGTAAAAAACACCACCACCCTCAAGAAACTCAAGCAGGTTGTAGGCGCTCTATCGCACCTCATCCGCAGGGTTTCGGGACGTAATAGAGGCATGAAGGAGCGCGACCTATGTCGCCTCATTCATGCATTTCTCCTCAGCCGTGTGCTGTACACTACCCTATACTTACAACTATCCAAACATGACATAAACGCTTTGGATGCTTTGATTCGCAAGGCATTCAAGGTAGCACTTCATCTTCCCCTCAACACACCCACAGACAGATTACTAGGCCTGGGCCTCCACAATACGATCGGGGAACTGGTGGAGGCCCACCGACAGGCCCAATGTATCAGGCTCACACAAACCTCCACAGGTCGGTATATCCTGGACTCCCTCCGAATCAAAATACCGGCCAACGACCCAACCCTCCTCGCCATCCCACGACTCCTTCACCGGGAGCTCCTCATCAGGCCGCTCCTGAGGAATATGCACCCGTCCCACCATGAGCAGCGCCGCAGAGCCCGTGCGAAGGCACTCCATCGAGCGTACGGCCCCGAGGCGGACGCCATAGGCGTGGACGTTGCCTGCATGGGTGATGAAGCGACAGCAGCTGTGGTGGACTCCTCTTTATCCGCCCTCCTCACACAACCTCTCCCTCCAGACACCTCCCCAGAGGCTGCAGAGGAAGCCGCCATTGCACTTGCTGTCACCCGCACGGAAGCCCGGTACATTTTAAGCGACTCGAAAACTGCGATACTAAATTTTGCTCGAGGCCGAGTCCATGTTCCTACTTTTGGCATACTGGACTCGCCCGATGCACCCCCGCCCCGCCAAGTGGAGCTGATATGGGTGCCCGCGCACTCCGGAAATCCCGGAAACGAGGCCGCCAACCTTATAGCCCGAGTTTCTATAAACCGGGCTCAGGTGGCCTCGGATCGGGGATTAAAAATTTTTTCTTTAACAGGTGTAGTTTCTGAAGATTGCCTGCTGTTGTTGCACCCCAGGTTAAATGGAAATAGCTGAAATGAGATTGTATCAATGAATTACATAGCATTGGCATTACATTTCTCGGCAGTATCTCACGGTTCTTGTAAAGAAGACCAATAATACGTGAACATTTATTTACTACGAAGCTAACGTGATCATCACATGACATTCTTTCTATAAATATTATACCTAATGTTTTAAATGAGGGCACAACTTCTAAGGGTACAGACTGAAGGAATGTATTCTTGGTGAGACAGACCTTCTTGCTTCTACCTCTGAAAACAGCGATTTTAGTCTTTGCTGTGTTAATCCGCAACGCGTTTCTGTTACTCCAGTTTTCTATTTGCTTCAGTGCAATGTTTGCAGTATCTATGAGTTCAGCTGTATTATCTCCGGCAAGAAAAATACTGGTGTCATCAGCATAGATGATAAATTTAACGAATGGAGTTGCATGTACAATGTCATTGGTGTAAAGATTAAATAGAAATGGACCCAAAATGCTACCCTGCGGAACGCCACAGCCTACAGATTGCATATCCGAGAGGAGACCATTTATTGCTACTGCCTGTTTGCGATTCATGAGGTATGACTGCATAAGTGATAGTGCATGGCCGCGGAAGCCACAACGCTCAAGTTTACGAAGAAGTATTCTATGGTTTAATAAGTCGAATGCCTCCGAAAAATCAAGAAAAATACCAATGACTATCCTATTATGTTCGAGTTCGTTCAATATATATTCTCGTTGATCTAATAGTGCAAGTTCAGTAGAGCGGTGCTTACGGAAGCCATACTGAGCCGCTGTTATAATTTTGTGTTTTTCTTCAAACTGCAAAAAGTTTCTGAGTATTACTTTTTCTAGTAGCTTAGAAAACACGGGCAATATAGATATTGGCCTTTAATTTCCGATCTGGTTTTTATCACCCTTTTTAAAGATAACTGTCACACGTGCAGCCTGCATTTTACGACGAAATACAGCGGTACTGACACAAAGGTTTAACATATGCGTGATGTATGGTAAAATAAGGTCAGAAATATACCGTATAGGCTTTATCTGGAGGCCATCGATATCAATGGATGTGCTATTGTTTAGTTCGTGGAAGGCTGCCGTTACATCTGCTTCTTCAACTGGTTTGAGAAATACAGTGTCGCTTATATGAACAACATCACTGAGATTGTTATGCAGGACTTTACTTCTAGAAGCACAAACAAAGTGAGTATTAAACGTATCTGCTAATTCTTTTCCGGTTTTACTTACACCATCAATAATTAGCATATTTAATTCAACTGACTTGCTATTTCTCCCCTAAATTGCGTTTAGCCGCTTCCACGTAATGTCGACACGACCACAAGTTGACGCGAATTGATTTGTGTAATAATTGATAATTTTCACTCTGCTTACAGGCCTCTTAAACATGGAGTTCCCCAGGGAAGCTTACTGGGTCCGCTGCTATTCAATATCTATATATATTAACGATCTAATAAATAGAGATAAAGAAGTTGAATATGTAATGTATGCAGACGACACCACTTTCTCTTTAACTGGCTCAGACGTAACTGGCTTAGTGGCAAAAGGAAATGAAGTCTTGGATAAACTGCATCTGTGGTCTAACAAAAATTCTCTCTTAGTTACCTCAAGTAAAACAAAAGCTGTATTTTTCAGAGCCACAAACACGAATTATAACATAGAAAATCCTCTGAGATTGGGGGTGAATGACATAGAAATAGCTAAGGTAGTCAAATCCCTGGGTGTTTACTTTAATGAATACATGCTATGGGATGCTCATATTGAGCACCTACAGACCAAGTTGTCTCGTACAGTCGGAATTCTTAGAAAACTGCAATATATGCTACCTGAGAGAACCAAGCTTCTTTTGTATATCGCACTGTTCGAATCCAATATAAGATATTGTAACTTAATCTGGGGCAGCACTACAGCCACCAATAGAAACAAGCTGTTAACGGTACAAAAAACCGCGCTGAAAGCAATAGCAAATGTGCCTTCTTTTTCGTCTTCTGGGCCTTTATACTCAAAATATAATATAATTAAAGTTTCCTCGTTTCATGATTTTCGCCTCCTCCAACTGTACAAATCCTTGTCCGAACGTCGAATGCCGTTCTTAGATTAAACTGTCAATTTACGCGAAAATACGCACTCCCATCTAACTCGCCATCATGAAGTTTGGTATGTTCCACGTCCTCGCACTAATTACGGATTTCAGACACTAAATTACGCCTTACCTACTTTGCTTAATCAATTTCGCCTACCCAGCTCTTCCGTTCGTTTACCTTCGAACCAACAGATGAAAACTTTATTTTTATAATATTTGCTAGCCTTGCCTTTGCGATGCCTTGATTGCTCTTTGTGTTGGAATGTGTTTGCTTCGAAATGCCTTTTCTTTTTGTATGTGATGTACGATATATTATGTTGATTGCTTTTCCGGTTGCGGATAAACCGTATATTCTTATTTTTTTATTTCTTTTTGTAATGTTCAAATTGTGAACTAAGTGCTTTCTATGTTTGTATGTATGCTTTACACGCTTTCATTATCCCTGCCGCCGATGTAGTTTGGGGGAAGGGAACGTTGTCAAGCCGCAATATTGCGGCTTTTTTTCCTCCTCCTCAGCCATGTGATTTTCTTTACATATCTGGAATAATACTTGACTTGACTTGGCGTTTCTGGCTTTCTTGAGCTCAGTATTCAAGCGGTTTCGATATTTTTTTAAACGCTGTCAGAACACATTCAGCTCTCGATTTAATAAACTTATGGTATAGGATGTTCTTTGTGTTTATCTTTGCCACCAACTCCGGTGTGACCCATGGTTTGCGACTGTGACGCCTTTGCTTTTTTGTTAATATTGGGAAACAGGCCTCGTAAATCGGCTTCAGAATGCTTAAGAATGCCTCGCAAGCATTATTGGCGTCATTTTCTAAAATGACAGGCCTCCAGTTGTTATTTTCGACCGAGTTTCTAAATGTGGACAGTGTTTTTTCAGATATAAGTTGGAAAGAATATGTAGAACTACGTTTCTTTTTAGACATGTTTTTAACACACATAGATATTGGCAAGTGATCGCTGATGTCAGAAATGATTACTCCAGATGTGATCATACTAGGGTCATGGTTAGTGATAAACAAATCTATCAGCGATGAAGACCTGACCGTAACACGCGTTGGCATTTTAATTGCAATCAGAAGTCCATGCGTTCTAAGCAATAAATCTAAACTCATTTAGGATGCGTCAACCGATAACATATTAATGTTTAGGTCACCACCAAGGACAATATTTAAGTGCTGACTGGTAGCAAATGAAATCAGGCTTTCAAGAAAACTCAAGACAATAGCTACGCAACCCTTCGATGGACGATAGCACACTGCAAAAATAGTGTTGTGCAAACACATCGTTAAGATTTCATATTCTTTCACAGAAACTGTCAACCGCTCTAACATTTCAGGCCGCCACTTCTTAAATGATATAGATACGCCACCACCAATAACAGCGTAACGATTTAGAAAAAATGTCTCATAACCAGGAATTCGAAAGACATCGTAATCACTTGTAGACTAAGTCGCTGGTCATGATAGCGTCAATGGGCACATTTAATTGTTGAAAAAAAGTGTCGAAATATGCTTCTTTACGTCTGACAGATCGAGCATTGGTATGAAGGCATTTGAATGACGTCTGGAAAACCGGGCCAAGGTAATCTTTGAAGTTCTCTGGGAGTAGATAATTCTCTTCTGTTACAGCCTGCATTTTTGCAGGAAACAAAATAAAATTCAAAAATCAGTTCTCCCTTCTTATTGCAGCTTGCCAAGGTCGCAAGAGTGCTGCACTAGCATTGCGGGCGCGCCATCAGTCTTTCTTATCTGAATCTTTCCGTTACTCTGCCAGACATACTTGTACTGATTTGTTTTCGCCCATTCTTTCACTTCCCTCAGCAGTTCTCGATTTCGCCTGGTCAGGTTTTCCAACATGTGAGCATTGGCATCCGCAGTTGTCAACTCCCGCCTGCTAGCCCACCATGTGTCCCTCATGCTCTGTCTCGTGAATCGGCAAATGATGCCAGACACTTTGTCACGCTTCGCCGGCAATCGATGAATTGCCGTGATGTCGTGTTCTGATAACTGGGGTAATTCACTTTCACTGGCGAGAGTGTTAAGTTTTGACAAAAGATTTTCGCCTTCCGTTTGTGGTACACCATGAATTTTTAAGTTCAGTTTTCGGTTGAGCCACTCGAGGTCATCAAGTTGGACACTGAGCTATTCAAGATGTTCTTTGTTCATTTCCATTTTTGCGAGCCTAGTCTTGATTGGTTTAATATCTCGATCATTTTGTTCTGTGCACGTCATCAGGTCTGTCATCTGTTCGGACATAAGCTGCACCGATTTCTCAATTCCATCGACAGTTTCTTTCAGTGGCAACAAAACATCAAGTTTTCGCTTAATCTCCTGAAGTACGATCAACATATCTTCTACGGTCAACGGTGCTTTTTCTTTGTCATCCTGGTTAACATGTGACGTTTGTACCCTACATTTCGGGCATTTCCATTTCTGGTAGGTTGATTTGTTAGATTTTATTGTTGCCTCGGACACTCCTGCGCAGCTTCCTACATGGTACGAAAGCTTACATGTCATGCAAGATATACTCTCTTTGGGATCCAAGATTTCTTGTTCACACTCAACACACTCCATACTGACAGAAACAAGGTTCGCTCCTTTGGCAGCAGCAGTGGCAGTAACACAATAACACCCCAAAAAAAGCCACTAACTTGTAACAGCATGCAGGAGCATTTAGGAAAACGCTCTTCCGAACACTGCTGCTGCCTAAGTGCCGTCTTGAATGCGATGCCGCAGCTTTATAGCAGAAGCGTCGATGCAAGCGCCACCCCAGGTGATGCCAACCGGTGACGTCCTTCCTTGATAATTCCTAGTTGATAACTGGGGTCGAAATGCAGCCTCAAAAAACGTGCGCTTCTCGGCTTATAGTGGTGTCGTCCCAGTGTCCAGGGTTATCTGTAACAGTATGCAGGAGCATTTAGGAAAGCGCTCTTCCGAACACTGCTGCTGCCAAAGGTCGCAGCAGTGTGGATTTCCGGCAGTAACTGAGGGTGCCCGGCACGATGGCGACCCCGAAATTTGGTCCCAGCAATTGTCAAATTCAATCGCTCGACCTTTGTGTATACTGCATGTAAACGATGTCTCTTTTTTTCTGCATGTTAACGTCACAGCTGCTTTCCATTCATTTGCTCACTGCTCTGTCCAAACCGTTTCCAAGCCCTTTCGTTAGTGTCCATGTATGGATAGAATACTTTATTATGAAAGCGAGTTTGGACCTTTCAAGGGCTCAGGGCCACCGCATAGCCCTGATATTACGCGCATGTGTCCAGGACACGTAGGGCCATGGCACTTGCACCCCGGTTCACACAGCGAAGATGGGCCTCCCATTCCTCCCATGTTCCAATGGCGGGCTGTCTCTGCGGGGGAAGACTGGCAGGGATGCCAACGAGGATACACTTTATCGCGGTCTGTGATTCCCCGCAGAGAGTGCGCTCGGTGGAAACAGCATGGAAGTAGATTTGAAGCAGTATACTTAGAAGTAGACTTGTGCACAAAGGGCAAAATTTTCGAATGCGGCTATTTTCAGTAATTCTTTTCTTGACAAATATCCACCACAACTTCAATGTTCAGTTTAGATAAGCATCTATGTACTTCAAAACTGTACCGTCTTTTGTTGGTATATATTATTTGGAAGTGCAAGAAACATCCTAAGTCTGGCGTTTCGGAACATAGTAATGTTCAAAAATTAAAGAGCCCAAAATACTCATCCCCTTTTTAATAAAGCCACTGAAACAAGTCTCTAGAAGGGGGCAAAAAAATTGTTTCATTATTTTCTTTAGAACAACGCCATGCTAGCTCAAACATGTAGCTTCTCCAGCACCGACAGGAGCACCTAAATGAAGGGCTGGAAGCAACACGCCGTCCGCTGCTCTAAATTTTCCCAAACTCCTGTCTGACAACTCCTTCGTCAAGAAAGAGCACGCCGAATTACATTTTTATGGAAAAACATTAATTTTCTGCGGCGAATTTGGTGGCGTTGCAATTGCCTGGTGTGGGTAACAACATGGAGTGCCGACAGGGAGGCGACACCGTCTCGTCGCCTAGCTGCTAGACCGCTTTTTCTTCACTTTTAACACCTGGTCAACCGACGGTTCAGTAGCTTTATCATCTGTGTACAGAGCACACAAAGCAATGCATGCATAGGCATAACAAAAACAAAATTACGAGGAACTTTAGCGATTAAAGTGGTGAAAGACGAAAGCCTGAGTGCTGCATTCTGCTACGCGATTGTTCACTTCCCATTCTGTTGGTGCATTAATTAACTGCCAATTAATGACGCTTAATTTTTGCCTTAAGGAGTGGAACGCGAAAGCGTGTTGTAGCACTGCCAGGTTGGTTGGTTGGTTGCGACTGAGAGAAGAATGAAAAGGAAAGTGCACGGGCCTGCCAATTGGCTAAAGCCGAGCCAAAACCGCTGCCAAGTGCAGATAGAGGAGAGTGAGTCCACGGAATGCCACCACCCGTACCGCGCGATGCGTTGCCCTTTGAACGCAACGCTTTTTGAGGAAAGGAAACGGCGCAGTAATTCTCTGTCATCTCGGTGGACACCCGAACCGCACCGTACAGGAAGGGAGGAAGTGGAGAGAAAGAAGAAAGAGAAAGAGGAGCCGTAATGTAGCAAATGAAAATTGTATTTGAGGCAAGGAAATTATGCAGTAACTGTCTCACATATCTCGGTGGACACCAGTCGAAAATTGTATTTGAGGAAAGGAAATTGCGCAGTAACTGTCTCACATATCTCGGTGGACAACTGTCAAAATTCGCGCGCAGTGACGTCACGACCATTTCGACCAAACGGAAACGCGGACAAATTTCCTAAAATGTCTTGGTCACGACAGAATGAGCCATTAAAGGCTTTCGCCTTAAAATTGGAGGGGACACTCAAGCTTCGCCTCGTGGCTACGACGCGATAGCGCAATGAGTTCATTCCCATATATGTAGAAGGTCCCTGGGAGCCCTCTTTTTATTTATTTTTTTCCGGGATTCTTCGCTCACGGCCAACGCCTTCGATGCCGCGTGAACCTGATGCTGCTGATGCTACATACGGTGAAACAGACGTGCGGAGCGGCTAACCCCGCAGAAGCGCTGCCGGGCGCCTTGTCGAAACGCGCGAGACTGAAGTGTCAGTCGTTGTTCGCCGGCACACCGTTCTCGACAAACCCGATGACACGAACGCCAGCATAGCTTCCGCGCCGAACGAATGAGCAGCGAGCCGCAAGGCTTCGTGGTGAACGCGCCTTGGATGTACAATGCGTTGTTCGCTGCTCACCGCATGATTCCTGCGTTCTGCCCCACTGCGCCCGAACGAGGCGAAAGGGAGGCGCTAAAGCCCCTCAATGAAGCTTCAGGAGGCGCTGCCGTCGCGCGCTATCTGTTGGTGCAGTGGTGTACATTGCAAGTGGAGGACGAGAGTGATTTTGGTGGGCGCCGCCTGATGGCGCTACGGGCGTGCCAAGCGAAAAAGAAAAGTAGCTGAGACGTACTTTCGACTCGCTTAACTGCGACGTCTGTAATTTCTCTGCTCATAATTACTAATATACACCACACTACATGTCTCAAATGCACCTTTTTCAGACGACACCGTATTCACTAGACGCGCCTTTGTTCATTTCATAGGATGTAGCTGGCGTACATCAACTTGTTTCCCGTTTTTTTCTTTTTCAAATCGGCAAACCACCCGTTTCTGGTAGCTGTGCTCATTAGGTGGCTTAGTTTTCATTTGCCTTACTTTTTCGCACCGACTGTGCAGGCTCGTGAGCGGACTTTATGGGGATTCCTTAAGGAGGTTGCTGACACTTTCAATTTCCTCACTGTGCACTTCTCTTTAGATTACCTCTATAGCCTCTCGAGAAAACAGATGACCCAGGCTCTCACTGAGTCTTTGTTCCCTACACCATTGTATCGGCAGCCTTATCTGGGGTCTTTGGACATCAGTGTTCCAAAGCGTGATAGGCGGATGTGCATTCAGGCAGCCACTATAACGTTCTTTTTCAAACTACACACAGCGACGCTGCCTGTCAAGACATTTCTTAATGACAAGGAGATGTTTGTACCCTGGAATGTGAATTGCCGTCTGTGTAACGTGCCTGAGACAATTGATCATTGCTTCATCCTGTGCCGTGATGCCATGTTCTTTTGGGACATACTACAACGAACTCTTATGAAGGACATTGAAATTACACCATACACTATTAGATTTCTGCCTGTCGGCAAAAACTCTGTTGTGCCTTATGATCTGTTTGTGTTGATGGGACTGTTCGGTCTTTGGAAAAGCCGTATGATGGACAGACATGCCGAGCCACCAAGATCGTCCGAACCTGTGTTTCGTGAACAGTGTGCTTTGGTGAGGAGTGTATATGCTGCACGCGAAGAACCTCCAAACTGGCTGCCGTGCCTAGATGCATGTGTGTGCCTCCCTGAATTTTGATGTTTTGATGGGGATGCAGTGTTGAGTTAGGGCTATGGCGGGCTCGTATTAAGCAGCCCGGTAACTTGAGACGCGAACCAGTTTGAAGTTTTCCCCCTTTTTACGGACGTTCTTCCATGCAATAAAGAAAAAAAAAGCTGGCGTGGCAGAGTGGTTACCGTGCTCGTCTCGCACTCCGTAGACCGCGGTTCGATTCCCCAACTCGACCAATTTCATACTCGGTTCTATTTATTAATGCTTCTGGGATTTCAACACGATAGCTTTAACCCTTTCAGCCCTCAATTTTTTTACCACATCGGGAAATTTTCCAATTTGCTTCACTGCCACCCAAAGAACACGCTAAGGCCAAAAATTTCTCTGGACCCCCTTGGTTTTAAAGATGGCGCCGTGTCCTATATATAGGACACCAGGGCTTAGTGGTTGCATGAACAAAAGAAAGCAAAGTTTGGCGTTACTCTTTATTTTCAATCTTTCACAAAAATTCAAATATTGAATACAAACATGCTGGTTGCCTTGAGGTGCAGCTAATACTGGACATTGTTTATTGCGTTGCGAAAGGAGCAAGACAAGGCGAGTAGACCACCGGGTGACGTCTCCAACTTTGTCACCAACCTGTCATCGAGGTCGCTGTCTACAAACGAGACTTCTGCCTTGGCGAAAGGCCACGGATTCAACACAACGTCAAAGAGGCCAACCCTTGCACAACTAGTGGCAGCTGTGGAGGACGGCATCAGGCGCGTTGAATCTTCCGCCCGCGAAGAGGTTCGGCTAAAAGCTATCGGGGTTCTGTGCAAGATTCCCAGCCGCCAGCCACAGAACCTCTCGCGGGGAGAAATGTCAGCTCTCCAAGACCTTCGACGCGACCAAAACATCGTCATCCTCCCGGCGGACAAAGGGTGTGCAACGGTGGTTCTCGACCGATCGGATTACGAGGAAAAGGTCAAAACGCTCCTCGACGGCGCCGCTTACGAAAAATTAAGAAAGGATCCAACTTCGCAACTTCAGATCAGAATGAACAAACTTCTATCATCCATCTTCAAGCACCACCCGGAATCAAAACATCTCTACTTCCGCTTGATCTGCTAGAACGGCTCCGCACCGGCCTTTTACGGACTGCCAAAAATCTATAAACCTGGCGTTCCTCTGTGCCCCATCGTCGACTTCACCACCTCACCGCTTAAGGCACTCTCAGCCTACCTCCACCGAGTCCTATCGCCCCTAACAGGCAAAGCATCAACGCACGTGCAAAACTCCAGCCACTTCGTCGAACGCCTGTCCCAAGTTCAACTGGAAGAGGACGAGTGCATGGTTTCGTTCGACGTGGCCTCGCTCTTTACCAGCGTTCCTGTGCCATTTGCCGTTTCCGCAGCGAAGCAAGCCCTCGAAGCGGACGCTGACCTAACCACAAGGACGAGCCTGAGCCCACAAGAACTTTTCCAGCTTTTGGAGTTTTGCCTAAGCAGCACGGCTTTTTCCTTCAAAGGAGAATTTTACAAGCAGACCAGTGGCACTGCCATGGGCGCCGCGATCTCGGTGACTGCTGCCAACCTGACGATGGAGGCCATCGAAGAGGAAGCACTCAAGACTTTTCAAGAAAAACCAAAAGTTTTCATTCGTTACATTGACGACTGCTTCTGCATTCTGAAGACATCGCAGGTCGAAAATTTCCTGGCACACCTCAACTCAGTCGAACCTTCAATTCAGTTTACAATGGAACGAGAAGTAAACAACACATTGCCATTCCTGGACGTCTTCATAAGAAGAGAAGGGGCAGATCCAAAGTTCAGTGTATATAGGAAACCAACCCACACCGGCCTACCTAAATTTTAATTCCAGCCACCCTACAAGTCACAAGAAATCCATCGTCTCCTCTCTTCTGAGAAGATCAAAGGCAATCTGCTCCTCGGAAGCAGAGAAAAGAGCAGAAGAGGCCACCGTTCTCGCCGACCTGCAGAAGAATGGCTACACACGTGGCTTCATTCAACGTGTGGGTCGCCGTCAGGCTCAGAGGACAGGGGGAACAACCAACAATGCAACAACGAAACGCGCGCGTGTGGTGCTTCCATGCGTGAGGGGAACCAGCAAGGCACTTGCTCGCATTCTGGGAAAATATGGAATCTACGTTGCTCACAAACCTGTTTCCACAATAAGCCGCTTCTTACCACGACCGAAAGACCGCGTCTCCAGAGAAAAACAACCGGGTGTCATGTACAAAATCCCGTGCTCCAAGTGCCTGGCTTCATACGTCGGCGAAGCAAAAAACCTCCCCCAAAGAATAAGGTAACACAAGGATGACGTCTGGCTAATGAATTCGGAAGCCAACCCCCTCGCCGAACACTGCGAGCGCGCCGACCACCCAATAGCCTTCGAGGAAGTGAGCGTCTTGACTGTGGAGCCGAACCTGTTCAAGAGGCGACATGTGGAGTCATGACACATCCGGCTCACAAAGGCGGCGATGAATAGAAGTCCAGGAACGCTCCCCTCTGCGTACGTTAGTGGACTCCGCCAGGTGCTAACAAAGGGAGAGCGAAGGCAACACCCCGCTGCTGCTAGCACACTTTAGTCACCCCTGAAGAAGGGACCGAGTTGGTCCCGAAACGTTGGGCAAACTTAAAATATTGGTTGGCGTCAGTTTTTTCTCTCAACTATCAAAAACCCAACCAGATGGACCTCCGTCGAAGATATTTTCGTTCACAGACCAATAGAGCGTTGGAGCTGGTCCAGTGAGGTTGCCTTCGAAAATTCACAAACGACACGAAGTTTCACGGGGTCCGGAAGAATACCGTCGTTAGATACGACTTGTCGTAAAATGGTTAGTTGACGGGCAGCAAATCGGCACTTCTTCAAATTCATCTGAAGCCCAGCGTCAGTGACACAAGTGAGGATGTGCTTCGGTCGGAGGAGATGGAAGAAAAGTATGCAGAAAAGACGACTATGTAAACGAGATAGCAATGTAAGGTCTCCCACTTGTGCCCACTGAGGATAATGTCCCTCTGGCGTTCGAGTGTTGCCGGCGCGTTGCAAAGGTCAAACGGTATGACGTTGAACTCGTAAAGCCGTAAGCTGTTATGAAGGCAGTTTTTGGACGATCGGCGTCAGCTATCCACACCTGCCAGTAGCCTGAGCTCAGATCAAACGAGGAGAAATACTCAGCTCCTTGCAAGCAGTACAGGGCGTCATCGATGCTTGGCAGAGAATAGACGTCCTTCCGCTTGATGTTGTTGAGTCTCCGGTAATCGACACAAAACTTAAGGAAGCCATTCTTCTTTTTGATCTGCTCAAACGGAGATGCCCAGCAATTATGGGTGAGCCCTATTACGCCCCGACAAAGCATGACATCCACAGCATACCCCCTCTTATACAGCAAGATCTTTCCACAACAGATATACCCCATGTGCAAACACTGCTCAACTCCAGCCACTCTCATACACATGGTGTGGACTTGTACACATTACAACACAAACAACCCAAACACCCCAGAGACGTGGGAGTCTCTCCTGCGTACTTCCGAGCCGGCAGACCAACGCCGGCTTATCCAGCGCGCGGTGGAGGCCGCGACATCCCAAGGGATCCCCGCCGACCTCCTCTAAGCCAGCGCAACCGGTCCTTAGACTGGTCCCCTGTTTTGGGAGCAATAAAAGAATTTACCACCACCATCAGAAATGACGCGGCGCTGAGAAGACGACACTTGATAGGGGAGCTGGCTCAAAGGAGCGGGAGCGAGTGTACCGGTGTCGATCGTGTGTCTGCCCAAGGCAGTCTAAGGAAGATCAAAGGAATAAGTGGCGCTTGTTACGTTCTGTGCGAGCCGAGTAGGACGCGTGCCGGCGTTCTAGGCGAGCCGAGTGGGACGCGCACCGGCGTTCTGGACCAGCCGAGTGGGACGCTTGCCGGCGTTTTAGGCGAACCGAGTGGGACGCGCGCCGGCATTGTGGACCAGCCGAGTGGGACGCGTGCCGGCGTTCTAGGCGAGCCGAGTGGGACGCCGCCGGCGTTCTAGGCGAGCCGAGTGGGACGCGCGCCGGCGTTCTGGACCAGCCGAGTGGGACGCGTGCCGGCGTTCTGGACCAGCCGAGTGGGACGCGTGCCGGCGTTCTAGGCGAGCCGAGTGGGACGCGCGCCGACGTTCTGGACCAGCCGAGTGGGACGCGCGCCGGCATTCTAGGCGAGCCGAGTGGGACGCGCGCCGGCGTTCTGGACCAGCCGAGTGGGACGCGTGCCGGCGTTCTGGACCAGCCGAGTGGGACGCGTGCCGGCGTTCTAGGCGAGCCGAGTGGGACGCGCGCCGACGTTCTGGACCAGCCGAGTGGGACGCGCGCCGGCATTCTAGGCGAGCCGAGTGGGACGCGCGCCGGCGTTCTGGGGATGCTATATAAACGCCACGGCAGTGCGCTGCGCCGCTCTTTCCTGCCCATCTGCCGAGTTGGAATAAAGGCGTTCCAGACAACCTTCGGTGTCGCCGCTTGCTCGTCGTTCGTCGAATCGCCCGAAACGTAACACTACCTAGCTCCCTAGCCAGCGCGTGGTGTGTCCAAACGCAGCCGACCGAACCCCATGGCTTCGTCTACCCAAGCGACAGCTGGTCCCAGCGGACTCCAACCGCCTTCTGTTGACCACCTGAACGTCCAGAATTATCAGGGAATGGATGTAGACCCCACCAACAGCAATCTTCAAGTGACGGAAGGGGGGCGTACGTGGACGCCCGACGACCCCAACTCCAACTGGCATCTCCATATGTGTAAACGTAACCAGAAGCAGCTTGCACGAGGGGAAACAGTCGTCATCGCAGGAACGGCTTATGTCCCTCCAGCTCATTTGTTGAAAACCTTTGTGAAACCAATTACCACTCCCCAACCGGAATGCCATGTGGCACCGAGCAAACCGCCACCGAGGCGCCGACGCCTGCCACCGCTACCCAAGACCGACTTGAAGGTAATAATCCGACCAAAGAAAGGCCTAGAAGTCAAACAATATACGACCCTCCAGAGTTCCCGAGCCATCGTAGCTGCCTCCAACGACCAGGAAAAATGCGATCACACCAAATTCCTGGTGAGACTTCGCATAGGCTCCAATATAATCATCGCAACTACTCCCTACGACGGCACAGCTGAGGCTCTCCGCTGCATAACCAAGCTGGTCCTAGGGGGCAAGGAATATCACGTCAATGCTTATGTGGCAGCGCCGGAAGACGTTGTGCGGGGCGTGATTCACGGAGTTGATCCAGGAACACCGTCCGAAGAACTTTTGGCCAACCTCCATGTCCGAACCCAGGGAGCCGAAGTACTACAAGCCCGCATGCTGGGCCAGACCAAAACAGCGGTCATTACGTTTCGCGGCCCGATCATTCCCCGCTATGTCATATATTACGGAGGTGAGATGGCCTGCTATCCGTTCAGACCTACCCAACAAGTATGCCATGTGTGCCTGAGAATGGGGCACAGATCAGACGTCTGCCCGACCCCCAACAAAGTATGTCAGAATTGTGGCCAACACAACCCCGAGCAAGACCATCCCTGCACAGTAAAGTGTGCTATCTGCGAGGGAAAACACCCAACGGGATCCAAGGAGTGCAAACAGCGTCTGAAGACCAACATTACTCCTCCCAGCTCCTCCCTAAACAACAGAAAGCAAGGCAGGCTCAGCCGAATCGACAAGTCCAAGCGAGATTTCAGGTGGTTCTCATCAGAAGACGAGGAGGCCGAGTATACCGGCCGCTCCAGCTCCCGATCCAGATCCACAGGGCGATCTAGTTCCCGGTCCCAATGAAGGCCAAGAGACCTTTCCCTCCCAAAACACAAGCAAGACAAGGCGAAGCAGGCGACCAAGACCAGCCAGGGCCAAGGACCTCCACCAGGGAAGAAAATGGACCCCCCGACAAAAGGGTAAGCTGGTCTCAGGTTGCCGTCTACCCTGCTCAAAACAATACTAATACATGCCAGAATTGCAAACAGCTAGAAAATACTAACAAACAGCTCAGAGCAAAAATAGCGGAGCAAAACCAACGCATATAGAGGTTAGAGGAAAAGGTAAACCAACTCCTTAGCTCTCGCTCAGCAACACCTAGCCCAGTACAAGCATTACCATCCCCAGCAAGTATGGAAACTGAAGACCTTAGCAATCTACGGCCTCAGACGCAGAACACAACACCCCAAGCCTATGTTCAATGCCCTCTCCCTGACAAAAATGTTGAACCACCCACTCTCCAACAAATTATGGTCCAAATCCAGGCTCAGATGCAAGCTCTGCAACCCTGCAATCCCTCCAGATGCAGCAGCAAATTTCCGCTGTGCAAGAAGAATTCAATTCTAAAATCAAAGTCGTCACGCAGGGAGTCAGGAAACGCGCAGGACTGACTGACAACCCCCGGGCCAAAGTCCACAGAAGACACACAAGCGTGGCTGACGTCAGCGATTGTGAATCCGTTGCTAGCAGTCAAAATGGCCCCCTCCCCTAAACAAGCACAAAACCACTTAGAAATCTGGCAATCGAATTGTAGAACTTTCAAAAATAAGGACAGTTCCTTGCTTATGTTCATTCAAAAATCTCCTATACCCTCGGATATAATCTGTCTCCAGAAAACCCGCGTGGCTCCTTACCTTCGTGGATATTATACAATGGCACCTACGGACTCGCCGAGAGTCGCTACTCTTGTGGCCAAATCAGTTACGACAGTCCCACATCAACACCCCTTCATAGATATTAACCATGTTCTAGTTTAAGTTCAGCCGCAAAAGAGGGGAAAGCAGAGCATCTTTATCCTAAATATCTACAGCCCTCCAAGCCGCAAGAAGGAAGATTTTCTGCCTATACTAACAGAATGCACCAGAATAGCCCAGGACAACCCCTTGGTGGTTCTGGGAGACATGAATGCTAGACACAGCTCCTGGGGCTACATAAGCGACTCTCAAAAAGGTGCTAATCTACTTGAAGCCGTGGAAATGCTAGGTTTAGGGCTCGTCACTGATACTACCTCTCCTACCAGAACAGGGAACAGTATTAGCCGAGATACCTGCGCAGACCTCACCTTAATAAAAACATTAATCACGCAACCTGGACTAATCTAGAGGAATCCTTGGGCAGCGACCACAAGATCATAAGTCTCTCTATAACAACTGCCAGAATCAGAAGAGCTCTGGGAAATGTACACATCACGGACTGGACAAAATTCAGAGACTGCCCGCCGCCAGAAGGAGGCATTAAAAATATTCAAGATTGGACTCAACTAATCAAAGATGTCCACTCAAGCAACACTCGAACCATCCAACGGACCGTAGAAGCACCGGAAGTAGATCGCCACCTATTGCATCTATGGGAGGCTCGAAAAGCCCTCACTAAACGCTGGAAAAAGCAGCGTCTCAATAGAAAACTACAACTACGAATTGCTAAGATTACACAGCAAGCGCAAGCATATGCTATACAACTATGCAGACAAAACTGGTCTGAGTTTTGTGCTTCCCTGAAAGGCACCCTAAGCACAGCCCAGACATGGGCCATCTTAAGATGCATGCTCGACCCGAATAAGGCCCAATCAGTTACCAGCCGAACTCTCCAAACAGTTGCCCATAAGTTTCAAGGCACAGACCAAGATCTCATAACAGCCATGCATCGCAAGTACACAGGAGACCACACCCCTCCATGCACCCTGACCTATGAAGGGCAACAAACTCCAAGCTTAGACGCCTCTATAACGGTATCTGAAGTTTATGCTGCAGCAAGAAAAGCTCAGCGGAACACAGCACCGGGCGGAGACAAGGTTACCAACGCTATAATTCGAAACCTCAGCAACGACCATCTGAAAAACCTAACACAATACATTAACAAGGAATTATGGGAGAAACGCCAGGTACCAGCTGAGTGGCGCCATGCGGACATCATTATGATTCGAAAGGCCGGGAAACCCCCGGCAGTAGAGTCCCTCCACCCAATCTCCTTAACCTCCTGTCTGGGCAAACTGTATGAAAGAATCATACACACCAGGCTTTAGAACTATATTGAAGATAACAACTTTTACCTCTACACTATGGTGGGATTCCGAAAAGGTCTCTGTACACAAGATGCCTTCCTAAGGATTAGCGAAGAAGTGATTAATACAATACCCACCCACGGAGAAAACCTTCTTTTAGCCCTGGATTTAAAAGGAGCCTTTTACAACGTCTCTCATCAGGCTATCCTAGAAGAGCTGAGTGGTCTAAACTGTGGAGAGAGGATCTTTAACTACATCAAGGCTTTCCTCTCCAACAGAACCGCCACCATAAGCATTGGTGAAGTCCGTTCTCATCCCTTCCCCATGCCTAAAAAGGGTACTCCTCAAGGGGCTATAATATCCCCCCTCCTCTTCAATATTGCCATGCTAAAGCTAGCAAGAAAGCTTCAAACGCAGCCCGACATAGGCTACACGGTCTATGCCGATGATATAACTCTATGGGCCACACACGGCTCCTTAGCCCAAAAAGAAGCCCTACAAGAAGCGATACACAGGGTTGAAGAATTTGCTGCGGAAAGTGGTCTGGAATGTGCCCCGGAGAAGTCTGAGGTCATTAGACTCCACAAACTCCCTTACACATCCCCAGGAGAAGTTGACCTTTTCCTGGGAGGACGCAAGATTAATGAAGTGGACAAGATCCGGATACTGGGGCTCTGGCTTCAAAGAAACCTCAGATCCGACCATATGATCAGAACCATCAAAACAACAGTTAATCAAATCTCAAGAATGATCCGCCGCATTATCTGGCACCGCAAGGGTATGAGAGAAGAGGACACCCTTAGACTCGGCCAGGCCCTAGTTCTGAGCAGGATAACATACGGCCTCCCTTACCAAAAACTGGGCACTGTGGAAACCAGAGCTATCGATACAATCATAAGAGGGGCTTACAAAACTGCCCTCAATCTTCCAATAGCCACTGCTACAGAACGACTCCTAGAGCTTGGTCTGCACAACACTTTTACCGAGCTCCAAGAAACCCTCTTGGAAAGCCAAAAAGAACGCCTTCTAACAACCAATGCGGGAAGGACGATCCTGACTAAATTAGGGACATGGCCGGGGCTGGAGACAAGAGGCAGTAAAACCTCTCTTCCACTCCAAACCCGAGAAAAGATCACCGTTAGCCCAATCCCACGGCACATGCATCATGCTCATCAGCTAGGCAGACGACAAGCGAGAGCAAAGACACTTCAGAAACACCTAGAAAGCCACCGTGCAGCCGTTTACGTAGACATTGGGGCCTACCCCACGCCGGGAAAGTTCTCAGTCGCTGCGATTGACCACCAACTAAAACCGGCTCTCCAAGCTTCTATCTATGCAGAAAACCCATCCTCTGCAGAGGCTCTGGCAATAGCTATCGCCATCAAACATAAAGACCAAAGAGGAAAGTCCTCCCACGTTATAACAGACTCCCAACAAGCCTGCCGAGACTTTCTTAATGGCAGGCTTCCCTCAAGAGCAACACAGCTACTTGGCAATCTGAGCCAAACACACAGACTAACGTGGACACCTGGTCATGAAGGACTAGCTGGAAATGAGGTAGCCAACGATCTAGCCCGAGATTTAACCAACCGGGCGGATCCTCATCCCTACCCCACGCCCATGCCTAGCACCTATGGTGACAGATTAGAACATATTCGGCTGGAACGCAGAAAACACCCACCCCCTCACATAAAACTAGACTCCTCCGCAGCCATAGACTGGAGGAAAATTCAGACCAACACTTTCCCTAACTTGTTCATCCTACACAAGATTAGCCCCACTCAATATCAGAATACATGCCCTTGGTGTGGAGCTTGCCCTACGCTCTACCACATATCGTGGGAATGTACAACGAAACCAAAACACTTAACTGTATCCAACCCGACATATGAGCAGTGGGAGGTGGCCCTGACCAGCGAGACCCTGGATCAGCAACCTAAGTTGGTTCAGCAAGTCCGTCAGTCAGCTAAAGTCAGTGGCGCCTTGGACTAGGGGTGCCACCCAAGTTGCTCGAGCAACCTTCCTCAATTCAAATAAAAGTTTTTTCTCTCTCTCTCACTCTCTCTCTCTCTTGCGCCCACGTCTGCGAAGAACCTGGTGGGGGAGCACCCGTTCCTTTCTCCACGTCAACTTGGGCTGGCGGTGATATTGTCTTAGGCAACTCCGGCTCGTCGGTAGATGGACCGCCCGGCTTGCCGGTAGATGTATCGCTTGGCTTGCCGGTAGACGGACCGCCTGGCTTGCTCGGGGGCTGGTTGGCTCCCTTGTCCTTAGTTTGGCGGGGCCACCGTTTCCGGCGTTTACGACGGCCCTTCTTGTGCGTCGGTCCCTGCTCCAGGCGAAGGGGCTAGGGGGTGCGATACTTTGCAACGCACGCGCGGGCCCCCGTGATATGGGCTCCGCCGCTCAGAGAGCATTTTTATTTATTTTACAGGTACTGCCAGCCTTATGCAATGTCTTGGGCAGGAGTGGATGGCCATGACCGCACAGAATATATGCACAGGACAAGAAAGCGCACTTCAAGACAACAGATGGTAAACAGCGACAAAATTCGCATGGTTCTTTGTACAGAGTTTGATTGTGACCGGAAAAAAAAAGAAACAAAATGTGTCGAGGGCGTAAGAGGTGAACACAGGGCACAAGAACAGGCTCAGTGCAGATTACAATACATTTTGTTTTTTACTCAGGAGTGCGTCTGTGAACGCATCAAGAGCGGGGCATTTTACAGTTTGGGAATCCAGTGCATTCCAGATACGTGTCGTCCTAGGGAAAAGAGTTCTTGAACACGTTGGTTTTGCACGTGAAATCCTTAACCTTTCTGTTGTGGAATTATCGGGTCGTACGCGCATTTCAGGGTTGAATATATCGGTTTTTGCCTATTGGTGCTTTTTCGTTGTACAGTAAATAATAAAACTTTAATCTTTCATGATACCGGCGTGATTCCAGTGTTTCTAAGTTAGCAGTCTGTAAGAGACTGGTGGGGGACATGCGCCCACTATAGCAGTTGTAAATGGATCTCGCTGATTTACGCTGAACGTTTTCTAGTTTCGTTATGTTTGTTGTTGTGAAAGGGTCCTATACGATGGCTGCGTATTTCAAAATCGGTCTAATGTATGTCTTGTATGCTAGTAGTTTTATTTGAGGTGAGGATTTTCCGAGGGTTCTTCTTAGATATCCTAGTCGCTGCATTGCTTTATTTTTAATATAGTCTATGTGCTGGTTCCAACTAAGGTCAGGCGTGATTATTATTCCCAGGTACTTAAAACTTGACGCTGTCGTTAGATAATGATCTCCGATTTGGTATTTAAAAGTTAGCGGTTCTTTCTTTCGACTTACAGTCATTGCAACTGTTTTTTTTTTTGGTGTTGATAGCCATTTGAGACGTGGAACACCAGGTCTGTAATTTAGCGAGTGATGAGTTTAAGGTTATTTGGTCATGTGAAGTAGATATTGTGCTGCGATCGTTTGTTCATGCTTGCGTGACGTCAGCAGGAATCGTCAGCTGCGACTGCGAAAGCGGATCTGTGGTCATGTGACGCGAGTGTATAAAAGATGAGTGCGATAATAAAGGGGGCTTCTTTCATCGCTTCGGTACACGGTGTCTGGACTGCTTCCTCGGACAGCAATCAGGCGCGCGTTCGGCTACGCCCCCCGGCTTAACACGACATGGTGTCAGCTGGTGAAGAGCCTTCCCACTGAGCGAGGCTCATTCTATCCTCGATGTCGAAGACGCCTTCGTAGACACCTTCTACGATGTCGGAGACGCCTTCAATGCGGCTGCATGGGCTCCAGCAACCGCCACCGCTGGACTTTGACTGCACGTCAGAGTGGCCGGCGTGGATAGAGCACTTCGACGACTACCGATATGCAACGGGACTCAACGAATGCTCCGGGGAGGCTCAGGTACGCATGCTGCTGTACACGATGGGAAAGCAAGCTCGGGAAATACTCAGGACATTTTCACTATCCGACGAAGACGCGAAGACTTATGAAACCGTGAAGAAAAAGTTCGACGGGCACTTTGTAAAGCAGAGCAACCTCGTGTACGAAAGCGCCTGTTTTCACAGACGTACACAAATTTCAGGCGAGTCGGTAGACCAGTTCGTTACTGCGCTATACATGGCTTGGCGGACCGTTGCGACTTCGGTGAACTAAAGACAAGGATGATCCGAGATAGACTGGTTGTCGGGCTCCGCGACGCAAAGCTCTCAGAAGCTTTACAAAGGGATTCGCACCTCACGTTGGCTTCGGCGCTGGCGAAGGCTCGCCTAAAGGAAAGCGTCCAACAGCAGCAGTGTACTCTACGAGGACAGCAGAGCCAGCAGTCATCGGAACTTTGTGACCAAGACGCCAGTGTGGACGCTGTGGTTCAACAGAGGCACAGGAGACGTCTGCAAGTGCACCCGCCCCATGCGCGACGACCGCCGGAGGGACGGTGCTCTTTCTGCTGTTGCGACGCCCACCCTAGGACGGCGTGCCCAGCCAGAGCTGCCAAGTGTCTCCACTATTAAAAGAAGGGACATTTCGCAAAGGCCTGCTTGAAGAAAGGGACGGCTTCCGCTCAGCGAAAGGTACGCGTTTCCGCAGTCAACCACGAATCTGGAGAGACTTTCGTGGAAGCAGTAGACGCATGCAGAAAAGCTCGATTTTTTTCAGGTGTGCATAAATTCTGTGCCCATATTTGCAAAGGTTGACTCAGGTGCTGAAGTGTCAGTGTTATCGTCAACGTTTCCGGGATTACCATCCCGACTCGAAAAAACTGAAGTTTTGCAGGGTGCAGGAGGCAGTAAGCTTAACATACTAGGCAAATTCGTAGCAGAGATCGCATGGAAAGGAAAAACCGTGTATCAAACATGCTACGTCGTCAGTCCGTTACGTGATGTCCTTCTGGGGTTACCAGCGCTTGAGGCCTTAGGTGTAATTAAATTTGCTGACGCGGTCGAGTCGCGAAACCTACAGTACGAGGCTCGTTTTAGAGCGCAGCTCTTTGGCGTCCGTTCCTGGGTTTCGCGTCGTCGTCGGCCTCGTAACCAGCTCCGCCCCCCTTTCATCCCCCCAGCGCTAGCAGCGACCGACTGATAACGACCGACTGATACCGCTGGATGCCGCTGACGCCGCTAGAGAGTCAAGATAACGTGACTGCATAGAACACCGTCGCCGCCATGCCGAAAGAGGAGGAAAGGGTCCCCCCCCCCCCCCTGTTCTTGTGTGGCGGATAGGGTGCTCTTCAGATGCCGACGCGCCGGTTATTTCACGTAGGCCCCGGCACGTCGACGAATACGTGACCACCTTCCCATGGCTAGACCTGGTTCTTAGCGCTGCGGAAGCGAGGGTATCATATTGTTTGTGTCGGCATCGGCGGCGTTGTCCCTGAAACCAACTCCGCAGCTGGGGTTGACTCACTATCGAAAAGGTGAAACAGCTTATTTGCTGCGCTCAAATTTCGCATTAGGAAGTAACGTAATCGTCGGTAATTTTTTTCCAGAAATGTTCAGCACTCTAAGCACGATGCCGGGGCAGTACACCATCAGACTACAACCTGCCGCTATCCCGCATGCTATATGCGCTCCACGCAGGGTACCAATTCCTCTGAGGGAGTCCCTGAAGCGCGAGATAGATAAAATGGAGCGTTCAGGCATAATCAGAAAAGTGGATGGCCCCACCGAATGGTGTGCCGGTATAATTCCGGTTGTGAAGCCTTCAGGAGACCTGAGAGTCTGCGTAGACATCACAAAATTAAACAAATGCGTAGTGCGAGAGCGTTTTACATTGCCAACTGTGGATCAAGCTCTAGGATCTCTGTCAGGAGCAAAATGGTTTTCAAACCTCGACGCCAACTCGGGTTTCCACCAGGTACGACTCAGTAAAGACTCGGAAGAGCTAACCACGTTCTTAACACCCTTCGGTAGATACTGTTTCACGTGTCTACCTTTTGGAATTACCTCCGCTCCGGAATACTTTCAAAAGAGGATGTCTGAGATACTAGGTGGCCTGCCGGGGGTCGTTAACGTTATGGACGATGTCCTAGTGTTTGGCAAAAGCAAAGCTCAACACGATGAGCGTTTAAATGAAGTGATCACACGCCTAGCAAGGGCAAATGTGACCTTAAACAAAGCGAAATGTTTATTTGGAGTAAGGCAAGTACTACGGTTTTTAGGTCATATTCTTTATGAAGAAGGCATTCATCCTGGTCCGGCGAAGGTCGATGCTGTCAAAGATTTGAGGCCACCGAACAACGTAACCGAGCTTAGAAGCATTTTGGGCATGGCCAATCATTTGGGCCGCTTCCTGCCGAATTTAGCTCAAGTGACGGCTCCCATGCGCGTTCTTTTCAACAAGGATAGGGGACTGGGGCTGGGGCAGCAGTCAGGAAAAAGCGTTCCAAGAACTCAAAGAGCTTATCTGTTCAGCGCAATGCATGGCTATGTACGACGCTTCGCTACCAACCACTCTTTCAGCTGACGCATCATCTTTCGGTCTGGGAGCAGTTTTGTTCCAAAAGCAAAAAGACCGCAACGTAGACCAGTCGCATTCGCTTCTCGTTCGCTCACCAAAACTGAGCAACGGTACTCCCAGATCGAAAAAGAAGCGCTGGCGTTGACTTGGGCAGCGGAAAGGTTTGACGAGTATATACGTGGTCTGGAAGTTGTTTTCGAAACGGACCACAAGCCCTTTGTATCGCTGTTGGGTCCCACGGCAATCGATGCTATGCCGCCCAGAATTCAACGCTTCCGACTGCGTCTGATCCGGTACAGTTTTTCCGTAGTATATATTCCAGGCAAATCGCTAACCACTGCCGACACTCTTTCACGTTCGCCGTTAGCCCGTACGAAAGTGGAAAGCTGCTTGACTGTCTCAGAGGTGACAGCTTACTCGAAAGCTTGTTTATTGGGCTTAGAAACAGGCGATGAAATCCTTGCAAGAGTAAGAGAAGGACAAGCCAGTGACGGAGTGTGTCGAAAACTGCTCATAGTCTGCAAAAAAGGGTGGCCTAAAAAACAAAATGTTCCCTGTTATCTTGTGCCATACTGGCAGAATCGTACATGTATTACTTTGGTGAATGGATTGCTGCTGAATGGCGTGAGGCTGGCCATTCCTCAGTCCCTTCGAAAAGAAGCACTAAGCAAGCTGCATGACGGTCACCAACGCATCTCGCGATGCCGCAGTCTGGCTAAAGGTTCTATCTGGTGGCCGGGACTTAGCACTGAAATAGCGTGTTTTGTGAAACAGTGCAACGTTTGCGCGATGCATGCGCCAGAACAGTTCGAACCGATGATTGCATCGCCAACACCCTCTTTTCCTTGGGAGAGAGTAGGGGTGGATTTGTGTCAAATTCAGGGACGGCAATATCTTGTCTTAGATTATCATTCTCAATACCCAGAGATCGCCCTTCTTCCGTCAACGCAGTCTGCTACTGTGATAAGCCGCATGAAGAGCATTTTTGCGAGACATGGTATTCCTGAGTGTGTGGTGACCGACAATGGTCCCCAATTTGTCAATGCAGACTTCGAGCAATTTGCAAAACTGTATGGTTTCCGTCACGTCACGTCTAGTCCGAGGCACCCTCAGGGCAATGGGGAAGTCGAACGTATGGTAAAGACGGTTAAGAATCTCATTCTGAAATCGGATGACCCTTACTTAAAGGGACTCTTAAATGGTTTCTTCAGTCATATTTTATTGCAACAACTCTGTATAGGTGTTCTCTGCGAGTATTCTAGTCTGATTCAGAAAGCTGCGCGTGGAACCAATCATTTACAATTTTTCAAACTTGCCGCTCACAGCCGATTAGGGCGACACCTCACCGCGCGTTTTTACCCGCCTCTGCCACATGACGTAAACTGGGCAGCCTTGGCCATGGACTGGGCTCTGCCAAATGACGTCACGCGCAATTTTTGCAATATTTCATTTGAAAATGAGCACTGATGCTCCTTGAAATACTATTTTATTGATTGCTTATTATTTTTTAAAACACACGTATACAGAGGTAAGAAACCAGCGCATTTCTTGAAATTAATGTGGTACTTCCGGTAAGGAAGGAAATCCGTCTGCTCACAAAAGCACGTGTTCTCGTCAAATCTTGGCGCCCGCCTTTGCGAGTTTCCTAGCTGCGCCGACGAGTCGCTGCTATAGTGTACTAGAATTATATATATCGCTGCTGTCGTCGCCCTGTGGGTCTCGGTATGGCGTGTACTGAAAGGCTCAAAGCCCATCTCATGTGTGGCTGCACGCAGCCGCGCTTCGAGCTCCGGATCCATGCCGTTCGAGCAGCAAGCAGGAGACACATATGTGCCAAAACTTGGCCGGCGCGCCGCACCGATCGTCATCAGAAAGACTGCCAGCTATACTCGAGCAGCGACAAAGTATGCCTGCTTATGTTGGGAGCTTTCGGCAACGGCATCGCTCGCGGGCTCTCCGAGCGACGAGCTCTGCTGCTGCCTGGCTGCCGTGGTTGTCGCTAGGCCTATAGCTCGTTTCGCGTCGAAGCCACAGCGGCCGGCGCTTCAGAAGTCGCCTGAGCTATAATAAAAGGTTTACTCTACACATCGCTTTACAGTCAACAGCTTCATCTCACAATAAAGTAATAGTACGGTCACTTTCCGCGACTCCTTCAGCAGCGAAGCGAGCGGGCGCCAGGCGAGTCGGACCCCAACGTAGGGCCAGCGGCAGCTGCAAGGCGGTTGTGGCCAGAAATTTGCTCGTATCACAGTTGTTACCTTTACCAGCAGCTCAGTATTGGTCAGCGATCCTCAAAAATGACACATTTTTCACATTTCTTGGCCTAGGGCTTATTATTTACGTCAAGAACGCTCTCTAGCTCATTTTTTATGACGCCGGCAGACGTGATCCAGGCCGGTCGGCCGGCATGCTCGGCGTACTTGACGTTCGCACAAGGAAATACAAAACAGCCATTCTACCAGAGATGATGTTTCCTAGATTCGAGCAACGACAAAGTAAAGTTTCGCTCTTCCTTCTTCTACCAAAAAGCGAATAGGTTCTTTTTCTCTTCTTTCTTCTGCACCAGGGGTGCCCCGTCGGAGACGGCTTGTTATTACTTGAAGGCTGAAGGTCTATAGGAGATGATACTTGCAAACAACAGAGAACTTGCAGGGGATATAAATTGAAGCTTTATATACAATAGTTTACATATATATACAAGTTGAGCAGTGAGCACCACAACAACACGGAACTGGCTAACATTTAGGGGAGGCCCCTACTCGGCATAGCCGAAGATGCGTTACATCTAACTCCGTAGCCCAGAACCTCTCTTCCGGGCTCCGGGACCCAGTTTTAAACACACATGGGCCCGGCCCACATTCATCAGCATCCAATCGTGTCAAACCCTTAACACGATTGGTTTTTAGCCGCGTGGTCCGCCCTCCAACTTCCTTAAGGCACATAACTCTCTCTCAAATGTACATATTGTAAAAAGGGCATCATTTTCCCTTAAAACACCGTACATTCCGAGAATTAACACACATACGGATTGGCCCCCCGGGTTACGTGCCCCGCCCCACACTTCCACCGTATTAAACAAACTTTCTCCCCTGTGGAAAGAACAGCAAAATACCTACAAACCACATAGCAAAACACTCCCACTATATCAGACCAACTCTCTCCCCTAAGGAGGAAGAAGCAAAACACACAAACCAACATAACAAGACACTCCCACGTCTGTCTCCCCAGTACCCGTGACCTTGACGCTTCCCGGCACTAGGGCAATTGTCGGCCCCAACCCAGCTGCGACTGTCGCAAACATCTCCCGGGAGCGCAGATCCACTTTCCGATAAGAGTCGGATCACAATGGACTGCCGAAGCCACCAGTTGTACTCCGGGGTCGGGGCGGCGACATAAGTCAAGCGGCCGCCACTGTCCCCAATTAAGCAGGTGGCAGTGCTCGTCCTGTGCGGCGGCGTCTTCTGCGCGCGGCCAGTTTCTTGAGCCCGCGTTGTCGTCGAGCCTCGGGGCTATCCCGGACGCCAGCCAGCTGCACCGCCGCCCACAGCTCCCATTCATCCGGACGCACCAGACCCCGCTTCGTTCGGCAGTGTTCTCTTCTCAAAAATAAAGCGGTCGAACCTCCGAACGAAGCGTCCGAAACTTAATTGGGCCGCAAGTGGTGTTTGTGAAGCCACGGTGAGCTGTCGGCGTAAGATGAAACGGCGGCTTGACCTTTTTATGCTCTTGGTTCTTTGTACACTGGCACAAAGGCGAGGAACACGCGTCCTTCCCCAAAAGGGGACAATGGGAGGCTTGGGTGAGCCCGCTTTGCTGCTCTCCTCGCAGCCCCCCCCCCCCCCCCGCCAGGGGCTCTCCGGGTTCTGCAGCGGCGACACCAAAGGCGACAGAAAGATGGGCGCTCCTAATGAGACCGCGCGCATCCCCATATCTCCCTGGGGCCCGCTCCACGACGAAGCCCCCCCTTCCTTAGCCGCGAAGAAAGGAGGGGGACGGGGGAATAAACATACATGGCGCATGCTAGCCCTCTACAGACAACATGTCTGTTCAAAAGTGGAACTTTCGGCAACGACACCGACTGCGGCAACGCCGGACGATGAACTGCGCGCTGGTCCCAGGCTGCCCTAGTCGTCGCTAGGCCTAACGGTTTCGCATCGAAGCGGCGGCTGACGGCGCTTCGGAAGTCGCTTGCGCTATATCAAAACGCCTACTCTTCACATCGCTTTACTGCGAACTCGTCCCATAATAGAATATATATTCGATTTCCACGACGCCTTCAGCAACGGAGCTAGCAGGCGGCAGGCGAAGCGCCGCAGCAGCACCATATGGGATGAAATTTGCTAGTATCGCATTCATCACTTTTACGATCAGCTCGGTATTGGCCAACGACCGTCAGAAGTGATGCATTTTTGACATGCATCTATCCCAGGGCTTGCTATAAGTGTGAACAAACAATACAAGCGCGTTTTTCACTCGCCGGCGGCCGGCATCAAGGCTGGCAGGCCGGCCCGGCGTGGCTCGGCCCCGAGCGCCCTGAGGAGCGCGCTGTACACCATCATGACGCTCCCGCTCTCCGCGCTCGCTTTGGCTCCCGTTTCCCGTCGTTGCGTCTGCCGCGCGCGGCTCGTCGTTGACATCTAGCAAGTTGCACGCAGGCGACGAGCTGCGATCGGACGTTGCGACGCCGTTCGCAACAGCGCACCGCAGTGAATCGCACTCACTTTTCGCACATGTGTCTGCGACCACCGGAAGTAAGCAAGCAGAGCGCCATTGCTTGACGTATGCATTGGCGAGATTTCGGTTGCGCGGCAGGCGAGAAAAGCAGTGATTTAAGCATGAACTCAGGGTCCGAAATGGAGGGAGGAGAGAGCGTCCAAAATGGCAGGGTCATGTACATTGTCGAATGCTTTGGTAAGGTCCAGCGCCAGGACAGCTCGAGTGCGTTTGTGGTGGGAGGGGTGTAGGACATTCTCAGAAAGCTGGAGCATGACATCCTGGGGGGACAATTGGGAACAAAAGCCGAACATGAATTCTAGTTACATGCCTTGGTCAGGCAGATAAGTCTGCAGGCGGGCCAGGATAACATGCTCAAACAGCTTGCCGATACAGGAGATGAGAGAGATGGGGTGGAGGTGTTCTAGGACCGGGTTTGCCTGGTTTGGGGATGAAAGAAACACGTACATGGGTCCACGAAGAGGGAAGAGTGCCAGCCTGCAAATGTGTATTGATAAGGTTAGTAAGCGCTTCGAGGGAGGGGGTATCTAGGTTCCGGAGTGCTTTGTTAGCGATGCAGTCAGCCCCCGGGGCCGAGGTGGTGCGGAGCTTGAGTAGCGCCGCACGAACCTCGCCCAGAGAGATGTCCGCATCAAGATCGTGGTTGGCGGAGCCGCAGTAGGTGGGAAAAGGAACAGGGGGTCGGTGCAGAGGTAGCAGTTCCTGAGGGCCGCCATGAAGTCAGTATGGGAGAGTGGGGAGGAGTGAAGGAGGTGGGAGATGTCCTTGCGCTCGGAAGCTTTGGTGTGCGTCGGGTCTAGCAGCACCCTGAGAAGCGACCACGCGTCGTGGAGGCTCAAGTTGCCGGACATTCGATCGCACGCCTAGCCTCACTGTTGCCGTAGAGGAGAGCAGTAGTGCTCCTCCATTTCCGATGCCAGCTGGGCCAAACGGAGGCGCAGGCGGCGACTGTGTTTCTGGGCCTGCCAGCGGCGGAGGACAGCGTGATAAGTCTCCAAAATTTGCAGCACTCGGCTGTCTGCCGTAGTGGAGTGTGGTGCTGCAGGGGGCGTAGATGTGGCAGTGCGCACGTCCGCCAATAGGGTCTCAGTCCAGGCTGAGAGATGGGTGATAGGAGCAGAAGAGGAAGTAGACAGACGAGTGGAGCCGCAGCGGACCCAGTCAACTATCTGGGTAAGACGAGCAGAGCAACGAGCAAGAGAGAGAAGGAAAGTTGTGCAGAGGATGTAGTAATCGCTACCGAGGCAGACCCCTGTATTAATCCTTGTGGGATCGGTATCATTTTTGGCGAGTGCAAGGTCTGGATTAGTGCCTCGTTGGACACTGGATTCGATCCTGGTGGAGCAAGCGAAGTCATTAAGCACAGAAAGGCATTCGTTCTGGACGAAAGTCCAAAGTGAGTGGCCCTTGCGGACGTTCTGCGAGTAACCCCAGCTGGTATGGGGGGCATTGAAGTCTCCGAGAATGGCCAGGGCGTTGCGGCCAGCGCAGGCGAGCGCTTTGCGGAGGACGAGGAGGGGAGGAGTTGAAGGGTCTTTATTTTAAGGAAAGTAATATATGTTGTTGTGACTGGGAGAAGGATTAAAAGGAAATTGCACGGGCCTTCCTACTGGCTCGAGCCGAGCCACCACCGCTGCCGCGTGCAGATAGAGGAGAATTAAAAGGTCAGCGGAAAGAGAAAAAGGTCAGCGGAAAGAAAAGAAGCGCGTCGCAGAAACAACCGCGTCCGGACGCTGCTGAAAAAACGGATAAGCCGCGATCGCTCCACCACCTCCTCCGGCGCAAAAAACAAGGACAACAGAGAGACACAAACAACAGGACTTGCGCTGAACTAACGACTGAAAGAAATTTTTAATGAAAACGGCAGAGCTTTAAATACAAACAGGCCATCACAATTCCAAGAAGTTAATGACTCGCCGTAAGAATATAATGCCAGCATCAAAACCACTCCAATGGATATCACACAACCCAATAATCACGAGAAGGCATGAGTCTACGCATAGCCTTATTGTGCCATCCTGTTTTCATACACAGACGACGGGATGGGCGTGCTGATTAAGCGGACGATTAAGCCGAGATTCAGCAGCTCATCTACCTGCTTGCTCACCTCGCCTCTCAAGCTTGTTGGCACCCGGTACGCATTCGACACTCTAGGCGCGAAACTTTCTGCCAGGATTATATCGAGCTCTTTTACTTTAGCCACCCCGGGTTTGTCGTCAGACAGGTCTCGGTACCTCTTAAATATGTCTTTAATCGCACTTCGGTCTCTCTCCTACGTGTGGGCGGTCATGTGGGCGGTCCGCAGAGGGCATATCGGTTCCTGGCTGGCAACTCGTTGGGCGAGGTGCACATTCAACTTCTCCGAACGCGTCGTTCAGCTCAAACGTGACGCTGAGCGCCATTACCCTGCTCTGATATGCGCGAAGTTCCCCGGCATGAACAAGCTTTTTACCCATTCAGGCATTTCTAAAAAGTAGGAATGGTCGAGGTGCATGCCGGTGACCGTACCTGGCCCCTTCCATCTTGGGAGCATTTTCCCTCCACGCTGATTATCAAACACGAACACCGCTTTCCCAACCCAGAAGCTTTTGATGCGAGCACGCTGATTATACTGGCGGGCATACACGTTCTGCTGCCTTCTTCCTCCGATCAGCTCCGCCGCTTCCGCCGCTTGCCGTAAGTGCGCTTGCAGCTGCCTCAAGTACTCTGCGGGAGACGTCGCCAATGCTGGTGGCAAGTTCGTTTCGCGTGTCCAAGAGCGCATCAGAATAGATAACAGGCCCGTCGGTTGCCGCCCGTAGAGCACTTGGAAAGGGACCAGCCCGGTCGTTTCATTGGGCACCTCCCTGTAGACCCACAGACGGAAAGGGACGTACCTATCACAATTCCTGCCCTCTTTCTGTATAACATTATCCAACATGTTCTTAAAAGTTCTATTGAAGCGCTATAGTGCCCCGTTACTTTCCGGGCGGCCCGGGGTTGAAAATCTTGGCGAACACCCCAGTTTTGCCAGAAACTTTTTTGTGAGCTCCGCGGTGAAATTCCTGCCGCAGTGCGACGCGACTACTTCCGGCACACCGGTCCTGCTGAACACCGTCTGGAGGGCGTCGTAGGAAGACATGGCACTGAGGGAGCCAAGGCAAACCACTTGCGGGCAGCGAGTGCACAGATCAATGGTGGAGGCTTCCTGACGGAGGCTCCAGCGGTCCGATTACATCAATATTCACCTGTTCAAAGGGATAGCGGGGCCTTACCAGCAGTTGAATAGGCACGTTATCCGCCCCGCGCAGGTCTGATCGCGTCTGACAGCCGTAACAACTATCGCAGTGCAGCCTTACAACTTCCTGCAGCCCTGGCCAGAAAAAGCTATACTTTATTCTATCCTTTGTTTCCTTTGTTTTCCGAAACCCCAAATGGCCTCCCTAGCTCGATTCATGTGCAGTCTGAAGGACCTCAGCACGCCGGGACCTGGGCTGTAAAATCTTCATTACCAACTGGCTCACTATTCTATCTGTGTGGTAGAGAAGCCCTTCGACTACCGACATACCTCTCTTGCCTGCTTGAGCATCTTTCCATGCCTTCTGTAAAGTCACATCTTGCCTTTGCTCCTCCCTGAACACCTCCGCCATGCTTTTCGCTTTCCCTGGCGTTACTGTGTGTTCAGCGACTTCACTCTCGTCAGAGCCTACTTCCTCATTGTCACATATATTAGGAAATTGGAAATAGAATTTTGAACTAAAATCTGGAGAAGACGAAGAGGGTGATGATAAGCATGAGGTGTATTAATGCAACAATGAAGAAGATGAAGAAAAAGTATTCGGCGAGGAGGGAAGAGTTGATCGGTGGCGAAGAGAAGATGATGACGACGAAGACAAGGACGTGTACCAACGACAAGGCTATAAAAACGCCAGGGATAGCGTGGCATTGTGGGGAAGAACAGAGAAGCGGAGGTTCCGGTGGGTCAGGAACACCTCGGCTGGAAGAGAGCAACGCCGGCTACTGCTCCGGTGATCTCGACTTCTACGGCGTCGCATCATAGGCTTCCTGCCGTTCCTGAGCCCGTTCCGGGGAGTCAACGGTTGACGGAACCACCTGCTACGGCCAGAGGTGCCTCCAGCGTTGTTGCCACCCATCCCAGTGGTGCCCTCTACGCCAACATCGCCAGCAACGCCTCCAAGGGCGCTTGCACCGGGAGCTTGCACGACGCAGTAACGACGCCGCCAGCGACGCCAGCCTGAGTACTTCGAACGCCACCTCGACGCCGGCTACCTAGATGCCACTGACTGGACTCATGCAACGCATCAGCAATATCGAACTGTGAGCCCGAACGCCCAACGCTAGTAGACTGAGTGTTCCCGGCCTGTTTGTATTGGAAGTCTGTGTTTTGTGTTAGTTTTGTTAGTTAGTTTCGTTTGCTAGTGCTTGTGTCGCGTAGGGTGTATTAAATGTGTGTTTATGTGGGTACATCTGTCACCTGGTCCATGTTTCGGCCCGAGTGTTCTCGGAGAGATCGCGACAATGTTAAGTGCCAGGATTCATTTCCCTGTTTCTTTTTGTTTTGTCTCGGATCTATCCGATCTCTCGACGGCAGAAAGTATGGAGTTGACAAAAAGTTAGAACTGGCTCTCAAGCTAGGTTTAAGCCAGAGCCGACGCATCTCTATGACGAGGAGGCAAAAAGGCAAGGACGCTACTCGGACGCGGAGCTGAACGGACGTGCCTCGCATGGGCTCCGTGGTTTCTGACTCCTTTTCACCAGACTTCATCACCCTTCTTTGCGAAACTTCACCAACGCATCCGTGAAGGTGAGGAGATCCGTTTGACACCTAGCGGAGCCCAATTCGGACCACTTTTGAGTGTTTTAGTCCTTTTTTCTGCGGCTCCACGCCGCCGACGTGCTAAGCCTAGCGCGCGACGCACTGCTTCGTTCTTCGCCACACCCGCGGCCATCGCGGCCCGGCTTCGCCGCCTGCGCCGCAGCCGTTCCCTGACCTCCAAGCAGCCAACACGGCCTACCAATTTGAAGGCGTGTCTATCACCCCAGCCGAATTTTCAGCCGACTCGCACTGGATTCTCGTGCATTGTTGCGCTTACGAAGGAACTGGGACACAATCAAAACGCGCAATGAGAAAGGCCTACTACCGTATGACTCTGCCCATTCCAAGCTGATCAAACGAAATATGGCCATGTCATCTTTTGAGCAGGCCATAAAGAAATCATGCAGCCACAAGATGCAAGAAAGCTTCCATCTGCAGGCAACACGCCTGAGAAAAGCAGGCTATCCGACACCTTTGCTCGTTTCCGTGGCAGAGAAAGTGCTAAGAAGGACAGTCCGAACAAAGGACCAAGGCAATGCCAAAGAAAAGAAGAGGCCTGTGGTTATCCCATACGTCCATGCACTTTCCCACAACCTGAAAAAGGTTGCACAAAGACACGACGTAAAAGTTGTTTTTTCTGCACCCAAAAAATTGAAAGCAATGTGCGCGAAAGTAAACGACGAAGACAATGCCGAGAAAGAGGTGTCATGTGGCGTCAAACATGAGACAAAGTTCGTGGAATGCCGCGAAGGTGTTGTGTATAAGATACCGCTATCATGCGGGCAAACGTACGTTGGCCAGACCAGTAGGTGCCTCAATGAGAGGCTCAGAGAACATAGGCGCAACTGCAGTCTTGTCAACTCACCGGGAAATCTGGCAGCGCATTGCGCCAGATGCAAAAATTGCACACCTCACTTTAAGCAGACAGCAATACTGCTCGGTTCAAGAGAGAAGCTAATCAGGGAACTTTGGGAAGCATACTGCATACAATCAGGAAAAGAAGGGCCATGTGTAAGCGTGCCTTCTATCGAGCTCTCAAATCAGGAAAAAGAATTTTTGGAAAAATAAAAACAAACAGCTAAGTCAGAAAGATAATGCATGTTTTTTACTGCTGGACAGGACGTTAAAAGATATCTTGCCATGACGATGTGATCACGGATTTGGTTTTGTTTTTGTTTTTGTCTTGACAATGCCTATATATACATGCACTCAGAAATAAACTTGCAGTTGATAGTTTGCGCACATCTGTTCTGTGTCGTCCCTGATTGTGTCCCAGTTCCTTCGTAAGCGCAACAATGCACGAGAATAACAACCACCAACTAGCCCAATTTGAAACTCTCCCAATGTTTATTTCGCACTGGATGCGTGCCTTGAAGGCACATCGTGCAACAGGGGCACAACAGCCCAGCGTCTCGCCACCGCCTGCCTCGAACGCGTCTGCGACCTCTCCTCCACCGTCTAATACCACCTCCTGTACATCCACGCTGCGTCGCCACGCTCCCCTACCTCGCCTCCCAGCGGAGGACTTCAAAATCGTCTTCAAAACATGAGGGGCATAACCTCCGCACTGCCACCAACGGAGCCCTGCTGCAAGTCCTCTGTACCCTGGCCAACCTAGACTACACCATCGCCCGTACCGCCGAACGCGTACGGATTAATCCGTACAACTCACTGAGCCGCGCGCTCGTCTCTACCTCCGGGTCTCGGAACTGCGCTTGGATCCTATTTCTTATGCCCTGCGTGCCTACATAGCCGCACCCGACAACGCCCTCCGCGGCATCATATACAACGCCGTGGACTCCCAAACTCAAGAAGAAATAGTCCAAGACCTCCAAGCGATGAATGTCAACACGCCCTATGTCATCGCCCACGCGCGTCAGATGCGGCGCTCCATCACCTTTATCGGAACTACCACCCTCCCCACCACTATCGTCTTTAACTGCGGGATCTTCCGTTGCCACCCTTTCCGCACGAAAGCTGAAGCGTGCACGAACTGCAGGGCTCCGGGCCACCGCGCGGATAAGCCCAAGTCTGACCTCTGACCCTGCTGCGGCCAGGCCCACAAGGCAGTCGAACCCCCGACCTGCGTCCCCTGCTGCATCTTGTGCAAGGGGGCCCACATCACGGGCTCGCGCTCTTGCAGGCACCGTTTCGACCGGAACGGCCCATCGTCACCCCCAGCCACCTCCAAGCCCCTACCTCCACCGCCTACGGCTACTGCTGGGCCCATCATCAAGATCTCCCGGCCTACCCGCCCCCGCCAACGCTCTGCCTCCCGTGGTGCCCGGTCTGCCAGCAGCCACCGCTCCGTCTCCATCCCGCCTCTACCCAAGTCCGAGGCGTCCACCGCCCCCGCCACCTCCAGCACATCACCAGTAAGCTGGAAATCGCAGCCTCGCACTCCGGACCCCAAAATTACGTCCCTCGAGGACACCATCTCTGCCCAGCAGCTCCAAATTCAGGAGCTGTCGCGTCAGCTGCAGGCCGCGCTAGCGCGTTTGTCCACCCCCCCCCCCCCCCCCCCACCTGCTCCTACTACTACTTCTGCACCAGCTCCCGCACCTCTACAACCGTCACCTCCACCGGCACCAGCTGAGGAGCCGATGAACACGGCACCCTTGGCTGCGTCATCGCGTGCCTCCTCTTCCACCCTCTGCCCACCGCACAAACGCCGATCCCCCTCCTCCGACGCCGTGGTGCCCGAGCGTGACGTCATTCGCCAAACAGCCTCCTTCTAGGAGGCGTTTGAGCAACGCATCATGGCTGCTTCGCGCAACTTGAGCGCGTCGCCAGTATGGACACCCGCGTGGCCGCCGTTTAATCAAACCTCACCGCCCTACACACCAGGGTCGCGACCCAAGAAGCCCGCCAGAGTGTGCCTGAGTCCACCCTCGCGCACCTCTCGCTACCCACCCCACCAATCCCTGCACTTATTCTACCTCCCTCTGTGGGCTTCGCCATCCATCATGGCCAGACACCACCCCGCACCTTCATCTCTAGCAATGGACCTTCCGGGGGTTCCGCGGCAAGCAGAGCACCCTGCAGCTCCACCTCCAGAGCATCCCTCCTGATACTCTTCCCTGCGTCCTAGAACTCCAGGAACCCCTAGATCCTGTGAAGCTGCGCGACTACGCCTCCTTCCATCCTCCTTCGGAGGCCAGACCAAACGTTACAACGTTGGTGCACCGCAACCTTACTGTTATGATACACCAGCTGGACGTTTCTGAGTGTGCCCATCTCCTCCTTGAAGTCCTTCCCAGCCGTCGCACTGAGGCAAGCCTCTTCGATCTCAATGTGTACAGCCCCCCCCCCCCCCCCCCAAGCTCCTTCAACTCCTCTCCTCTTCCACCGCACAGCGCTCGCCTGCGCTGGCCACAACACCTTGGTCATTCTGGAAGACTTCAGTGCACTCCATACCAGCTGGGGCTACTCGCAGAACATTCTCAAGGGCCACTCACTTTTGACTTTCGACCAGAACGAATGCCTTTCTTTTCTTAATGACTTCGCTTGCCCCACCAGGATCGTATCCAGTGTCCAACGAGACACCAATCCAGACCTTGCCCTCGCCAAAAATGTTACCGATCCCACATGGATTAATACAAGTTTCTCACTCGGTAGCGATCACTACATCCTCTGCACCACTTTCCCTCTCCCCTCTCTTGCTCGTTCCTCTGCTCGTCTTACCCAGATAGTTGACTGCGACCGCTTCCGCTCGACTCGTCTCTCTACTTCCTCTTCTGATCCTATCACCGATCTCTCGGCCTGGACTGAGACACTATTGGCGGACGTCCGCACTGCCACATCCACACTCCCTGGAGCACCACGCTCCACTATGGCAGACAGTCGTGTGCTGCACCTTTGGGAGGCTTATCACGCTGTCCACCGCCGCTGGCAGGTCCAGAAACACAATCGCCGCCTGCTCCTTCGTTTGGCCCAGCTGGCGTCGGACAGAGAGGAGCACTGCTCCTCTCTTCGTCGGCAACAGTGGGGCCAGACCTGCGATCACATGGCCGGCAACCTGGGCCTCCGCAACAAGTGGTCGCTTCTCAGGGTGCTGCTCGACTCTACACACACCAAAGCCTATCAGCGCAAGGATATTTCTCACCTTCTTCACTCCTCCCCACTCTCCGATTCTGACTTCCTGGCGGCCCTCCGGAGCCGCTACCTCTGCTCTGACCCCCTACTCCGGCTCCGTCAACCCCGATCGTTACGCTCGACTCCTTCCGCTAAAGCGCCGAAGCATCGGAACGGTTTCTTGGTGCTGTATGCTACAATGTGTTAAGGACGGGAAACGCCAGCCTACACAGAATCTCCAGACATCCGGAAACTGTCAATAGACACGACTTCGAAGAGGCGTCGGCGTGGCGGCCCCGGCACCCCGAAGGCAAGTGGCGGCGTCAACAAGGGCGCCCCCTGGTGGTTTATGGGGAGGACATCCGCTGCGCGGAAACGGTCCTCGGCTCAACTCCCATTAGCGGTGTGAAACCCAAACGGAATGCAACGGCATAGCGTTTCGGCGGCTATTCTGTGTTGTTTATGGCCAGCGCGGCTGCTGGCGTGCTCACGCTTCGGTAACAACTTCCCGTCTTCCTGGAACCTTTCGGCGCAAGTGCGACACCAGCCCTCCGTACCCACGGCTCGCTGTGAAGTGCAAGTGTGTTTTAGCTTGTGTTTTAGTGTTTTGGCTGACGAATGGCTCGACCTTAACGGCTTATCGTTGCTGCGAGGGATCGGCAGGACAGCATCTTCGAGGAAGTGGCGAGGGTGAAGGAGGGCGGACGTTCCTGTGGGCGGACCACTACAAATGGGCACGTGACCCAATTCACAGTGATTGGACGCAGTCTGAATTGACCAAATTCCCCAACCGGGGACCTGGGGACAGGACACCCTATTTAAAGGGACAGTGAGGAGAGCACTATTAATATTTTTATAGCAAAATCTGATAGTTTGGCATGTCATGGCTTTGTTGCCACTTGTCCTGCAGCGAAAGATGCATTTATTTCTAAGAAATTTGGATTCGAAGTTGAAAAAGTTTTTCCCGCCGCTCTGATTCAAACTTGGGATTCTCTTATGACGACACAGGACTAAGTGACGTGAAACATGACGTGCACATGACGTAACGCAGACTCCGTGATTTCTGGCGGCCAGCAGTGCGGCCTGGCAGCAGCCGAAAAGAAAGCTACCGCCGGCCGCACGTTGAAGGCATGTATCCGCTATTGCGGCCGTCGCTACAGTCGCTTCGCTTACGTTTGCACCGGCGTTTTGCCAGCGTTACGATGGAGCCCGTTCTCACGAAGTCGTCAACGAAGTTCTCGCAAATAGACACCTTTAGCATACCGTGTACCTTGTTACCGTTATCGGAATACCGGGAGCCCGCCGGTGAGCAGGCGCTGATTGGTCCCGATGCTGCGAGCTCGCGCGTAGCTGCCGGGCACGTGGCGCCATCTGGCGACGTCAAGGAGATTTGCGCATGCATTGGCTGCGCCTCAGTGATTTGTGGCTTCTCGGGTCCTAGTGTTCCTACAACCATTGGTTCTAGCAACACTGTTTTGTCCTATGACGTCACGATGCTTGTACTTGCGAGTTTGGCCTGTGGCGGCGATACCTGTATTTTGGTTCTTGCTCTTTTCTACATTACAAGAGCTTTGTTGTCAGTAGGAGTGGCGTTTTTGTAATCAGGACCTGGTATTCTGTCGATACAAGCCAACTTCAATTTCTCCTCAGTGTCCCTTTAAGCCGCTGCTCGGCATGGAGGGGGGTTCTTCAATTGTTACCTTGTCTCCCAACTTTACCTTACTTGTCTCACCTTAATCATATGTAATTATACCTTTATATTTTACCTGACGCTTGTCTGGGAAGTTCCTTCTATGTGCCGGCAGTCTGAGGTAAACTATGCGAGGGACCCAACTCCCCAGAGGGACCCAACTCCGATCTTGATGCAAACATCTCCCTTGGCGAGGTTCGTGCGGCGCTACTCAAGCTCCGCACCACCTCGGCCCCAGGGGCTGACCGCATCACTAACAATGAGCTCCGAAACCTAGATACCCCCTCCCTCGAAGCCCTACTAAACCAGGCTGGCACTCTTCCCTCCTCGTGGACCCATGCACGTGCTTCTTTCATCCCTGAACCCGGCAAACCTATTGCCCTAGAATACCTCCGCCCCATCTCTCTCATTTCACAGTGGTTAGCACCGATAATCACACGTGCCTTTAGGAGACATTTTATTACCCGATAAGTGTATTTTTGACAAAGCGCATGCGCGCGCTTTCTTGACGCCCTGCCTTGAAAAGCAGCGTGTTTTTCCAATAAACGTAGTTGCAAGTTCAGCGCCGTGTGTGTCTACTCTCTGTTCTCGTCCTGTGTCCTTGCGCTGTTTTTATTACAAGATGCTTAACCAACTCGCCCAAACTGCCATTTTACTACAAGTAAATTCTCTTCCTTCTTCAGGTTCGTTTGCTTTTCTTCGGGGGAGTTCAGCCTCCTCCAAACGTGAGTTGTTCGGTGGTGTTTTGAAGCACAGGAGTCCAGAAGCAGAAGGTACGAAAGGGAAATTATATTTACAGAGTATATACAAGGCAAACTCAGTTACAGAAGCATGAAGTCACACAGACGTTTCAAGTACTGCAACTTAGAAGGTACTTATCTCACATAGAGATACTATCTCACACAGAGATACAACTTCGGGAAAATCTTACTCATCGACCGGCGGTCTCGGTTAGAGCCTAGAAGTTTTCCTTACGTGCTAAGCACGGAGCCTGGTTGGGACTTATCTCACACAGAGATGCGACTTAGGAAAATCTTACTCATCGACCGGTCACCGGAGGTCTCGGTTAGAGCCTAGAAGTTTTCCGTACGTGCGAAGCACGGAGCCTGTTTAGGACTGCCATTCCTGGCTTTTTCTTCCGTTTTTATTACATACATAAACAAAGGCGCTGGGGCGGTCATTTCTCTTGACCCGCCCCAGTCTTTGATCAACCAATGGCTACTTAATTTCGCAGTAGCCACGGCCCTGTGGGTTGGGCATAGCCTCGAAACCAGGGCTCGAATAAATAAAACAATCAAATCAAGAAAACATTCGTAAAACGCTCTCCACGCAACACCCTCGCCTTCCCCCAAGAACGCACTTTCCGTCTTAAGTGCATGCACGTGCGTAACTGCCTCAGGGCGGCCACCCTGGCGTGCTGCGTCCAACCGGAAGACCTTTGTTTACCTCCCCGCATGGCTACAACGCTATCAGTCAGCGGATCAGTCCTTTGATCAGTCGCGGTGGGAGGGAGACCACCCCTTTCGGGACGGCAAGTGCACGCCGCACGCGCGCCCTCTGCCCGAGGCGTCACGGCTGCGTTCCAAAGTGGCGTCCTCCCCATGCCGGTAATTGCTTCCGCATTTGTTGCTGCACTGCGCGAGCCACGCGGGAAGTACAAAGGGGAGAGCCAGCGAGGTCGTGTACGAGGCGCGATCTTACACGTCCCCCCTGAGAGGATAAACGAGCTTGGGAGTCCGCTCGTTTAGACAAGATCAACAAAAGATCGCGGCTGTCTACAGACACAATATGCATAGAAAGAAATTGACATGCTGAAAAACGACACTCGGGTCACAAAGATACAACACACCGATACCGCACAAAAACACTCATGGATTATACACAGAGCATACACGATATCTGTCACAGTACGAGAGTCAGGGGCATGCAAGCATCCTTGCACAGAGTTCTGGCCACAGATCACCGATCACATCACAAATTGCAGCGGGTGAACGGGAACATTCACGTAGCCCGAGGGGCCATGGCTCATTGCTCCTTACCCCAGCTCGTGCTAGGGACGCGAGACAACGCGTCGGCGTTGCCGTTACAGGTGCCTTTCCTGTGTGTCACAACGACATTGTAGCGCTGCAAGGCCAGCGCCCACCTTGCCAGTTTTGCCCCATGAGGCGTGCTCGTCGTTAGATAGGATAAGGGATTGTGGTCGGAGACCACGCTAACCTGTGCTCCGAACAACCAATGGTCGAATTTCTTGAGCGCCCAAATGATGGCAAATGCCTCGCGCTCGATTGTTGACCAGCGGGTTTGGGTTGTAGTGAACCGGTGGCTGGCGAAGGCGACCGGCTCCTCTCTCCCCGAGTCTCCCATCTGGGCCAGGCAAGCTCCGGCCGCGATCGCGGACGCATCCGTGAACAGCCAGTATGGCTTGAGCATATTAGGGGTATTTAGCGCTGCAGCTTCGCAAAGCGACGTTTTGAGTTTAGTAAAAGCTTCCTGCGCTTCCCGAGTCCAAGGGATCGCGTTTGGCACGCCTCGCTTCGTCAAGGATGTGAGCGGTGCAGCGACCTCACCGTAGTTCTCTACGTATTCGCGGTAGTGCCCGCATAGCCCAGGTTGGCTTCGCAGCTGCTTTTTCGTAGTAGGCGGCGGAAGGTCGCGAACAGCGGCTAGCTTATCGGGGTCCGGTCCGTGTGTACCGCCACCCACGACGTGACCCAAGTACTTGATCTGAGCTTGTGCGATCTGACACTTCTCGGGGTTTACCTTCAGTTTGGCTTCGCGTAGTAAGCCGAGCACGATGCTTAAATGCTTCACGTGCTGCTGCCACGCAGCGGAGAAAATGGCGATATCATCGAGATATGCCGCCGCGTAGCTCTGGTGTCTCGACAGCAGCGTATTCATCATTCGCTGGAATGTTGCAGCGGCATTTTTTAACCCAAATGGCATGACGCGCCAAGCGTACTGCCCTTCGTGGGTTACGAAGGCAGTCAAATGCTGACTCTCGAGGGCCACTGGTACCTGTCAATAACCGCGTCTCAAATCTACGAGAGTAATGAACTTCGCGCTGCCGACCCTCATAATTAACACCTGCGGGGGTGTCATCGGGAAGGCGTCAGTACGTGTAGCCGCGTTCAGAGCACGGTAGTCGATACACATACGCACTGAGCCGTCCTTTTTGCCAACGCACACCACCGGATGAGCATGCTCACTTTCTACTATTTTTGCATCAGCCCGAGCTTTCTTAAAGCTTTCATCTGACAGCTGGGCCGAACAGAAACTCTCGCGCTGCTCTGGGGCCTCGTCTTCATCGTCACGCGTTGAGCGCCGGGCTTCGGCGGGGCACCCGTCACTACCTTCTTCATGTTGCTCGCCTGATGTCACGGGCAACTCTTTATTCTCCGGCTCGCCTGCCTGCGAATCGTTCGCGTGAGCCACGCCTGTCGTTGAGACCGGCTCTAAAGTCTCCCTGCCAACGGTGAAAGATGCTGTAGTAGGGCCAGCTGTAACGTGTGCGTCGCTTCGGGGGACCGCTCCGTTGCTGTGTTCGCACTGTGCTAGCAGCTCCCAGTCTTGTCGCGAGAGCAAGCAGTCCACTCCCTCCGCGAGCTTGCCCGTAATTGCGCACACTATACGTACTGCCTCTGGTCGAGCTACAAGCGTGGGGCGCCGCCTCATACTGACCGCGAGCGTAACTAGCTTCGCTTCTATTGTTTCACCGAAAGCTGAGACAAGCTTTATCTTGCCAGAAGGCTCATGAGACGCGTCTGGCATTAAGCTTTCTCGGACTACCGTTATTTCGCTACCGGTGTCTATAATCGCCGTTGTCGGTACTCCGCCGCATTCGATTTCTACCCGCTGCAGCTTTGATTTGCGCACTTCATCTGACGATCTCGGGGATCTCATTTCTGCAACCAGCGTCCTGTGTGGGTAGGCCGACTCAGCGGTTTCGGCAGCGTCCTCGCTGGCGACGGCTACTTTCTGAACCCGGGCGCGTTTATCGTTTGTCTGCGCGTTCTGCGCAGCGCGGGGGCAGTGTTTAGCGACGTGACCCTCTGCGCGGCACACATAACACTGTGTCTGCCGTTTGATGTCACTACTTGAAGGTGGGCATGGGGACCTTTCTTTCTCCGCGTGTGCGGTCGTTGGTCGCACCGCGCGCCCCTTTCCTTTAGCTTGCTCGAAAGTCTGAAGCATCTGCGATAACTCATCCGGTTTCGCCCACTTTTCGCCCTCGCGGAGGCGCACATACTCCAGACCCTCGGTGCTTAAGCTAGCTTTCATGCGATCGGCTACGACGAGAGCCACCACATCTTCCTTAGTGTCTGCCACCCTCGAACGAAGGTAATAGTGAAAGTATGTCTTCACGCGAGAGGCGAATTGGGCCCAAGTTTCCTCCTTACGCTTTGCGGCGCGTTCGAACCGATCCAAGTACTCGACGGGGGTCAGCTTCAGCTCGCTTAATACGGCCGCCTTCACTGACTCGTAGTCGCTGCACTCGTCGTCCTTAAGACCGCGAAGCAAATACCGCACACGCTCGGTCAGCGTCGGCATGATCAAGTGTACGCGGCTGTTTTCCGGCACATCGTACGTCGTGAAAACTCTTTCCACCTCGTCAAACCAAAGCGGTACGTCCGCGTCGCCCGGCAACTTGAGTCCCTTTAGGACTTTGGCGCATTGGGAGACTGGGTCGAGGCCCGTTCGCCGTTGTTCCCCTGATTCCGATATCAAGGGGGTCTGCCGGCCACCTGTCATCGCTATCCCAAGTTTCTGCAATTCGATGCGCTCTCGAGATTCGACTTCGAGCTTATGCTTCGCAAGCTCGAAATCCAGTTCCATGCGGCGGATTGCCATAGCATCGGAACCCGCCGTTGCAGCTACCCTTTGTAGCGCTTCTGCTATCGGCTCTGATGTCGCTGCGTCCTGCTGCGACGTTTCGCCTAACTGATCATCGCCCTCTGACGTTTCGCCTGGCTGATCATAGCCCCCTGTAGCCATCCCCTTTAATGCACTCGCATTTTCCTGTCTGCGATCTGAGCTCGCCATCATGCTCCTTGTCAACACCATACGCCCGTTTACACATGAGCCATAACCACCTCAGAGGTACGCAAGGAATCCCGCTCACCCGTGCTGGTGTCGCTAGTAGGATCCGTTGCCTCTCTGTTGCCGCTGCCTCGTCCCGAGATGCAGGATGAAGGACGCCTCAGGGTCGGCGCTCTGGACTACCTTGTTCCCTTGGCTGGACCTGAAGATCGGCTCCTTCCCGGGTTCCCGGACGGTCGTTGTCTGACGCTGCTGGCTTGACGGTGGTGTCGGCTCACGGTCGACGATTGCCGAATTCTGTCGTGACTGCGCCAGTAAATTCTCTTCCTTCTTCAGGTTCGTTTGCTTTTCTTCGGGGGAGTTCAGCCTCCTCCAAACGTGAGTTGTTCGGTGGTGTTTTGAAGCACAGGAGTCCAGAAGCAGAAGGTACGAAAGGGAAATTATATTTACAGAGTATATACAAGGCAAACTCAGTTGCAGAAGCGTGAAGTCACACAGACGTTCAAGTACTGTAACTTAGAAGGCACTTATCTCACACAGAGATACTATCTCACACAGAGATACAACTTCGGGAAAATCTTACTCATCGACCGGCGGTCTCGGTTAGAGCCTAGAAGTTTTCCTTACGTGCTAAGCACGGAGCCTGGTTGGGACTTATCTCACACAGAGATACGACTTCGGAAAATCTTACTCATCGACCGGCGGTCTCGGTTAGAGCCTAGAAGTTTTCCGTACGTGCGAAGCACGGAGCCTGTTTAGGACTGCCATTCCTGGCTTTTTCTTCCGTTTTTATTACATACATAAACAAAGGCGCTGGGGCGGTCATTTCTCTTGACCCGCCCCAGTCTTTGATCAGCCAATGGCTACTTAATTTCGCAGTAGCCACGGCCCTGTGGGTTGGGCATAGCCTCGAAACCAGGGCTCGAATAAATAAAACAATCAAATCAAGAAAACATTCGTAAAACGCTCTCCACGCAACACCCTCGCCTTCCCCCAAGAACGCACTTTCCGTCTTAAGTGCATGCACGTGCGTAACTGCCTCAGGGCGGCCACCCTGGCGTGCTGCGTCCAACCGGAAGACCTTTGTTTACCTCCCCGCATGGCTACAACGCTATCAGTCAGCGGATCAGTCCTTTGATCAGTCGCGGTGGGAGGGAGACCACCCCTTTCGGGACGGCAAGTGCACGCCGCACGCGCGCCCTCTGCCCGAGGCGTCACGGCTGCGTTCCAAAGTGGCGTCCTCCCCATGCCGGTAATTGCTTCCGCATTTGTTGCTGCACTGCGCGAGCCACGCGGGAAGTACAAAGGGGAGAGCCAGCGAGGTCGTGTACGAGGCGCGATCTTACACTACACCTCATTTCCTGTCTTGGCAAGCTCTTCGAGCACGTCATTCTGGCCCGCCTGCAGACTTACCTGGATGACCACGACATATATCCGGACTCCATGTTCGGCTTTCGTCGTCAATTATCCACCAGGATGTCATGCTCCAGCTTTCCGAGGATGTCCTACATACCTCCCACCACAAACGCACTCGAGCAATCCTGGCGTTGGACTTTACCAAAGCATTCGACAATGTACATCACACTGCAATTTTGGACGCTCTCTCCTCCCTTCATGTCGGACCCCGTGTTCATGCTAACATCACCGCTTTTCTCGCCCATCGCACAGCCGAAATCTCACACGGCCCACATTCTTCTTCTTTCTCCCTTGGCAACAAGGACCTGTCTTGTCCCCGCTTCTTTTCAACATAACCCTCTTCCCGCTGCCACGTGTTCTGCGCTCTATTCCATCTCTATCTCATGCTTTCTGCGCCGACGACATCACCCTCTGGGTGACCACCGGCAATCTTGGTGATATGGAGGCCAATCTCCAAGCGAGCGTGTACACGGCCGTCACTCACACCCGGGCTATCGGGTTGAGCTGCTCCCCGTCCAAATCGGAGCTTTTGCTCCTTCTACCTCGGCGGGTGGCCCCCATGTCGCCTTCTCCTCTCACCGTCTACTTGGATGACACATCCATTTCCCTTGTCTCTACCCTCCGCATCCTAGGACTATTTATTCAGTCCAATGGCAAACACACCACCCTCATCACTAGACTCACAAACGCTGTCCACCAGACCATCCGCCTCATCCGCTGCATTGCCAACCGCCACCATGGTATGCGTGAACACGACCTCCGCCGCTTGGTCCAGGCCTTTGCCCTAAGCCGCTTCTTTTATTCACTTCCTTATTTCTTCCTTTCTCGCACCGAGGAGGACAAAGTCAACAGCCTCATTCGCCAGACGTATAAGTCATCCTTTTCCCTTCCCATATCTACCTCGACGGCTCGGCTATTGTCCATGGGCGTCCAAAACTCCCTTACGGAGCTTACGGAAGCCCACCGTACAGCGCAGCTCCTCCGTCTCTCCTGCACCCGTCCGGGTCACGCACTTCTATCCACTGCACCCTTAAGCTCTCCTCTCTTATCCCGCTTCCCACCTCACTGCCCATCCCTTCCCAAGTCTCCCCCCTGCTAACTGTTCATCCCCTCCCGAAGAATATGCATCCTGAACACCACCCCTCCCGCAGAGCAGCGCGAGCCTCCGCGCGCTGGCGTGAGTACTGACGGAAAGTTGCCGTGGCGCATGTGGATGCCGCCTCGTTCAGCCGCTACCCAGCCCACACCCTTGCAGTCACTGACAACTCTCTCCAACCCAATCTTACTGCCTCAATCTACACTTCGACCTCTGTAGGCGTGTAGACGCCGACGTCGCAGCTATTACCCTTGACATCACTCAGACCTCCGCGGAATACATTTTCAGTGACTCCAAGCCTGGGGTCCACAACTACGCGGGTGGACGGGTAGCACCCCCGGCCATCGGCATCTTACGTTAAGACACCATGCCCTCTCGCCCCAAACAAATAAACTGGGTGCCCGCTCACGCGGCCCATCCTGGCAACGAGGGGGCTAATTACATCGCTCGCGATTTGACCGACCGAGCAAGCCCGCCCCCGCCGGGAATGGATACGCGCAACGCGCTCCTCACGTACCACGACATCACTTTACACTACCGCCTCTCTCGTCTCATTTTGCCCCCTCCGCAAAAATCTCTTTCCCAACCCCACCAACGCTTGTGGCGCCGCCTTCAGGCCCACACCTTTCTCACCCCCGCGCGTCTTGCCCTCCTCCACCCCGGAGCGTACTCGCCGGCCTGCCCAACACCCTCTAAAGACTAGAGGCTGTTGGCCTGCCGCTTATGTGACAGCCCAAGAGCCGACTACGCTCATATCTTATTCTCCTGCCCTGCACGGTTGCCCCCTGCCTATTGGCAGATAAACAGTCCGCAGCAGTGGGAGGCTGCTTTGTCCAGCACCGAGCCGAATAGCCAACTTCGGCTGGTTACCTGGGCAGAGGACGTCGCGACTAGGCACGGCCTGGACACCGCAACCGGCAGCCTGAAGGCCGCCCACAATGCTGCTGCGTAATTTTGTTTTGTTTTAGGCCTTCTAATAAAAAGTTGCTCACCACCAAAAAGGCAGAGAGAGGAAAAGGCACAGGCGCGTGAAGATGCCAGAGCGGCGGAGGAACGCGAGAAATCGGCCCAGGAACGCGAGATACGTCGAGCAGCGGGTGCCAAAGAGGAGGAGGAAAGACAAGCAGCGTGTGCCAAAATGAGGAAGCACGTGAGGAAGAAGGGGAGGAAAGAAGGATGGAACGAGAGAAGGAATTTCTTCTGTGGAAGCAGGCGCATGTCACGGGAGGATATGAGGAGATCACGGACGATGATCAGCGTTCCTTAGCGGGTACCGAATCTCCTAGACCAGGCAGAGTTTGTCCAAGAAAACTGATGGCACCTTTTGATGACAAAAGAGATCATTTGGACGCATATCTGCAACGATTCGAGCGCATAGCTTTGGGGCAAGGCTGCAAGCGTAGTGAATGGGCCACGGCGTTGAGCATGTGTTTAGTCGGGGAGGCGCTGAATGTGTTTGGGAGGATGCCCGCTGCTGATTCGATGGACCCCGAGAAACTCAAGAAGCCACTCCTCCAAAGATTCAGGCTTACATAGAGGGTTTTCACGAGAAATTTCGCACCGCGAAACCCGGGGATTGTGAAATCACTAAGCCAATTTCATGCAGACTGTCCAACTATTTCGACAGGTGTTTTGATATATGTAACACCGAAAAGAGTTTTGAAGGGTTGCGTGATAAGCTGGTGGCAGAGCAGTTTTTAATATGTTGCAGTCCAAAGCTATAGCGCTATTCTTGAAAGAAAGAAAGTTGTGTTCATTGGAAGAGTTTGCCGATACAGCAGACCAATGCCACGAGGCTCAAGCGCTGAGAAATATGAGTAAGGCAAAAGAGGAAACTCAAAAGGTCCCAGAGATAGATGCGACAGAACCAAGAGCCTACGGTGGTGCTTCTAAGGCGCCACTAGGATGTTTCTTCTGTGGCAAGGTGGGACACCGTGCAGTTGACTGTCGGACTAGTAGCGTTGCCCAAAAGAGACAGGTTGTGTGTCAAGGTTGTAATAGGAGAGGGCATACTGTGGATGAGTGTCCATATAGAACGCAGGACCTAGCTGCATGCATTGTGGACTCTCGGGTATAACTTGCTTTATCACTTGAAGTTCCACAACTAAAAGGAGAGCAAACGCCGCTAGAAAATGAGGCGGTGAGTGGAACACCCAAGTCGAAAGCAGTAATGCCGGTGGTGGTTTGACAAATTGGGGACCGTCCTATATTGGTGCTTAGAGACAGCGAAGCCAACACAGTTTTGATTCGGAGAAGCCTGGTGAAGGACGAGGACCTTACAGGGGAGGCGTCTGCCGTCACACTTGTAGAGAGCATAGTCTGGTACCTTCCTGAAGCCAGGATTTGTGTGTCCACGCCACAGGTAGCGGCAAAATGCGTACAACCAATCTACGATTTCATCCTGGGAAACAATACGGGTGCAAGAAGTGTCGAGGACCCTGATCTCGAGTGGAGGATGCTCGACGTTGAACACCCAAAAGAGGGAAGGCCCACGACAGCTCAGGTGGGTGATGGGGCAGTCAGCTCAAGGAGCAGCTCGAGCAACGCAGCGTCCACTCTACTCCTGCTACTATGTGTCTGAGCATAACACCGGTCGAAATTGGAATTAGGCAAAGAGAAGACCTGAGTTTGAAAACCTGCTTCGAAAGACTTGGGGAAAAGGAAAAAAAAGAGGGAAGAAAGAAATGAAAATGAAAGAAAAGGAAAGAGTAAAGAAAATTAAGAGGAAAAAGAGGAGCAAAGAAAGTAAAGTATAACGGCTCTACTCCAAAGCAAGGCGGATGTGTTTTCGGATGTGCCGGGCAAAACTAATGTCATATGTTGAAAATTAGTATAGTCAGATGGAGTTTAGTCTTGCAAGAGTATTCATTTCAGGTGGAATATACTAAAGGCAGAGATAACATTCGAGTGAACTTCATGAGTAGAGCCAACTAAACAACTTTAGCTATCCCTGGGATGTATATATTTTTGTTGTTGTCGTCGTGCGCTTTTACAAGAGAGTGTGTTGTGGACGCTAACATATGTGGATGTTCTTAAATGCAATTTTGTGTGTTGTGTCAGTGGTGTGCTTTTGGTGTGTGCTGAACATCTGCGGTGTGCTGTGTGTTGGGTCCAGAATCGCCATGGAAGACTTTCGGTTGGCTGGAAGGCTTGAAGAGGAAGGATGATGTGAGCAGTTTTTCATAGAAATAGTTTTGAGAGAGGGGGCCTTTGTCACATATATTAGGAAATTGGAAAAAGAAGTATGAACTAAAATCTGGAGAAGACGAAGAGGATGACGATAAGCATGCCGTGTATTAATCCAAGACTAAAGAAGATGAAGAAGCACTCGTTAAGGTTGGAAGAGTTGATCGGTGGTGAAGAGAAGACGATGACGACGAAGACAATTAAGGATGACGTGTACCAACGACAACGCTATAAAAACACCAGGAATAGCGTGGCATTGTGGGCCTAGCGGCACCGAGCGAGCCAGGAGTGAGCAGCAAGTTGTCACCCGGGTCGGGTGCGTGTTCGCCAAATGCAGCCGGTACAGCCAGCGATGACAGCGCCGCCCACCGGCAGGTAGCAGCCACATTAAGGCTGGTTATAAATATTCATTCAGAACGACGGCTTGACATCGCCGCTAGGCAGCAAAGAAGTTGCTCGCCTTCAACGAGCTGCAAGTTAAGAAACGCCGCTGCCTCATTATCGACCCGGAAGACCAGCAGGTAAAGCTGCGGCTACACTGGATGCTTCACGGTGTGGCCGACGACGACATTCGGACGGCATTCGCGGCGTTTGGCAAAGTGACCGACGTTACGCGTGAGCGGTGGCGGATACAAGGCGTCAATGACAAGAGCTCAACGACAAGAACGGTCCTACTGAAGTTGAAGCCCGGCTTGAAAGTGGATGACCTGCCACACCAGGTACGTGTCGCCGGAGAGTTGGCTCTTGTCGTAGCGCCTGGGCGTCCAATGCAGTGCTTGCGCTGCCATGGTACAGGCCACGTGCGGCGTGAATGCAAGGTTCCCCGCTGTACGAAATGCCGGCGGTACGGCCACGCGGATAATGAGTGTGTCCGCACTTACGCGGTGGCTACGGGCGGGGCGTCGAAAGACGACTCTGCGGAACTCCTGATGGATGTAGTCGAGGCTGAAGAATCTGCGAAAGGCATAGAGGAACCCGAAACGCAAGCAGGATCGACGGGCTCTTCGATGCCGGACGCAAGCCGATGCCGGACGCAGCAAGCCGATGCCGGACGCAGCGATGCCGGACGCAAGCCTGAGGGGGCAGAACCTACTAGAAAGGAGACGGAGGCGTCGAGCGGTGAAGTAAGCGTGCCAGCGCTCCAAGAAACCGAGCCAGCGACTCTGACCGAGGAGAACCTTGACCAGAGCGGCGCCCGCACGACCGGCGTCCCTGCCCCAGCGAAGCGGCCACACGCCCAGACCGGAACCGAAGACGACAAGGCGGAAGCCCCCAGCGTCGAAGAGCCGCCGGCAAAAACGACCCAAGGACGGCGGTCGTCCATCCGGACACGATCAAATGTGTCGACGGAGAGGAGAGCCCTTGACAAGCCGCCCCCGCTGCCAGGCCTGGCACCAGCACCGGATGGCTCCGGTGTCAACGATGTCGTCTAGCCAAGCGCTAGACGTGAAGGGTAAGCACCATGTTCCCGGCCTCTTTCTTCTGCATTAAAATGGCTCATGCGTTCCCCATGAAAGTCGGTACACTTAATGTCAGGGGACTGGCAAGTAAGAAGAAGCAGAGCCAGGTGTACCGCCTTTTAACTGAGCACGACATTGACGTCCTGGCAGTGCAGGAAACGAAAATTGACGGGGAAGAGGAGACCGGGAGCATGGTGAGACGTTTCACGTCTAAGTTTTTTGCAGTTGTCGCCCACGCTGTAGGAACGTCTGCGGGTTGTGTCATCTTTGTAAAGAATGTACCGGGACTTGAGGTTCAGGCATATACGGCGTGTCCTTCGGGTCGATTTGTTTTGGTTGACCTCCTGTACGACAAAACATATTGGCGCATCATTTGTGTGTACGCCCCAAATGCGATGGATGAGAGGACAGCGTTTTTTCAACGCGTACAAAAGCACTTCAGTTGTGAGAAATGCCTGATCGTAATGGGTGACTTCAATTGCGTCCTGAGGGGCTGTGACAAAACCAGTGCAAGGGCATTTAGGGACAGAAGCACTGAAGTACTCTCAGAAATTATAGACACGTGCAACCTCGATGATGTGGCCGAATGTTTAGAAGGCGAGCGTTGTGTGAGACTCACCCATTTTCAACGGTCAAGCCATGCACGGCTAGATCGCATTTATGTGTCACCGAACGTTATTTCAAAATGCAGTAGCTACAATGTAGTACCGGTATCATTTTCGGATCATTGTTTAGTGAAGTGTGGGATAGGGACAAAGAAACGAGGAAATCAGTTTTCTTGGGAGATGTGGAAATTAAATAATAAGCTCATTACAGACGACATCTTTAGCAGGAAAGTAAACGAAGAAATCAGTAAATTAAAGCCGAGCGGGGAACTGAAAGTATGGCAGCAGTGGGAACTTTGCAAACAACAAATAAAAATAGCAGCAATCGAAAGGTCAAGTTGCATACGACAAGAGGAGAAGCGTGAGGAGGACAATTTAAGATCTTTACTAGCTAGACTTCTCGAAAGAGAAAGCGAAGAGCCTGGCAAATGGATGGATGACATTAGGAAAATAAAAAATAAGATTGAACTCTTTGACGAAGAACGCTATCGTGGCGCACTGGTGCGGGCTAGGGCGCAAGATATAGCTGATGGGGAGACACCTTCAAAACGAGCGCTAGGAATGGAAAAAACGCATGCTCAACGAAACCACATTGAACAGATTGAATGGGGCGGGGCGTTATCTGGAGAAAGCGGGCATATCCAGCAGGCATTTCTTGAATATTATCAGGCGCTGTTTGCAAAGCAAGAAGTGGATGTGAGCGCATTCAAGGAAAAGTTTCTTGGCGCTTTGCCGCGATTAGATGACGAACAGAAAGAAAGGCTGCAGCTGTCGATAACTGCGTCGGAGGTCGAGCAAGCGATAGAAAATTTGAACCTGGGAAAATCTCCTGGACCTGATGGGTTAAGCGCCGCTTTTTACAAAGCATATAAACGCGAAATAGTGCCAGTACTGACAGCAGTTTTTAACGAAGCCTACAAAGAAAATGAATTGCCCCCGTCTTATGGTAAATCCCATACAGTGCTAATCCCTAAATCCGATGACGCAGAAAAGTTAAAGCAGGTCACAGCATATCGTCCTATCGCCCTCACAAACGTGGATTATAAAGTTTTCATGAAGATTTTAGCCTGTAGACTACAGTCAGTAATTCAGGATATAGTCGGTCCCCACCAGACGTGTGGGATCAAGGGACGCTCTATTTTTTCCAATATTCATAAAGCGAGGTGTGTGCTGGAATGTTGTGATTACACAAATAGCTGTGCAGCCATCCTTCAGCTAGATCTCGAGAAGGCATTCGATTGTGTTTCGCACGATATCCTGTTCTGCATACTCGACCATGTGAATTTAGGGTCCATTATTTGTGAGGGAGTGGCCTTGGCGTACCGGAGCTGCACGACAAGATTAATTGTAAATAAGAGTTTGGGGGCCCCCATTAGCCTGCAGCGTTCGGTGCGCCAGGGTTGTCCCCTCAGCCCTCTTCTATTCTGCATTTACATTGAAGCGTTGTGTTTGAATATCATGGAAAGTGAAAAAATTCGAGGATTCCAGCTACAGGCAGCAGAAGTTAAGCTGCTGGCTTATGCGGATGATGTCGCGGTGTTCACAGTGAACCGGGAAGGTATAACCGAGGCCGTGGCATGCGTAAAAGAATTCACCAAGATCACCGGTAGTAAAGTGAATTGGTCAAAGTCCCTGGGGCTTTGGCACGGAGAATGGCCAACGAAGCCCGGCAATTTTGCAAACGTGTCCTGGGTGACGACCCCAGTAAAGTACTTAGGCGTTCCACTGGACGGTTATCGCGATAGCGATTCGTACTGGAAAGCACAGACGCAAGCTACGCGTGAAAAGGTGGAAAGGTGGAAATGGCGACACCTTTCAATTTTCGCAAGGGCCACAGTGTGCAATCTGTTTTTTATGTCTAGGCTGTGGTACGTGATGCAAGTGTTGCATTGTGCAAGGATGAACGTACAGAGACTGCACCGGATCTTTGCCGTTTTTGTGTGGGCTGCGGACTGGGAACGCTGTAGCCGGACCAATTTGTTTAGGCGGGTGAAGGATGGCGGCCTGAGTCTGGGACACTTATTTCTGCGGCAGATTGTAAGCAGATTTTGTTTTGTGCGCGATGTAAGCGATCCGTTTTTGCGCACTGTGTGCCAATTAAGGCTCGGAAATGCACTGCCGGACTTTGTTGTCACAACCGAAAGTTTCTCGGGACGTATTTTTGGTTACTTTAGAGAGGTTGTCGCGAGTGTTCGATTCCTGTCTGTTCGATTTTCGTATGAATATTTATCTTCTGTTAGCAGGAAGAAGTTGTATAAAGATTTGTGCGATGCAGTTCTTCCACAACCTATGTACAGGGCCTTATACAATGGAGGTCAGGGACGCGACGTACTTAAGCGTGTGAAGGCGATGCAGGTGCCGCCAAGTGCAAAAACTTTTTTCTTTAAATTACATACCGGAACACTACCAGTAAAGGAATTCTTGGAAAGGAAGCAGTTATTTCTACCTTGGGGATCACATTGTTTAATTTGTAAACAACCAGAAACAATAGACCACGTTTTTTTGCACTGTTGGGAGGGGGTATACTTTTGGGACATCTTGCAACGGACTTTAAAAAAGGAATTTCCGCTCGACGCTCATGGTATTCGGTACCTGCCTGTAGAGAGTGAGGATGGGACACCATTCGACCTCATTATGCTAATGGGCCTCCATTGTATTTGGCGCTCCAGAATGGCAGGATATCATTGCGATCCTGATGCACGGCCAGCACGGATCTATTTTCGGGAGTGCATGCAAGAGTATATTGAAGTTCAGAAACTTGCTCCTGAAGCTCCCGAGTGGCTCGAAAGAGTCGAGCCTTTGGTGACGCTTAAGGAGTTTTAATATGATGAAGCCACGCACCCCCGGGCGGATAGTGTTGTTAATTATTGTTCATTGCGCTCTGTAAGTGTATTTGTGTACTGTGGTTCTTGCCGAAGTCAGGCAATAAATAAAAAAAAAAGCCGCTATGGCGCAGTGGATTAGAGCCACGTGTTGCGTATGGAAGGTCGGCCGTTCGACTCCGCTCTCTATACTGTAATTTTATTGTTTTTTAAATTTCATTTTTTTCCAATTTTTTCCCTTTTAGGTCGCAAATCGTGATGCTTAGTGGCATATAACGCCGTTTAAGAGGATTTATTATCCCTTTTAGGTAAGCCGTTGTGACAATCTTCAGTCACCGTGATCAATTCACCGTGGTTTCAAGCCATGTGGCTGTATACAGGCTGCAGTTGGCGAATACGCCACCCGGGTGGGCCACGCATAACTGCAGAAAGTGCACCGCCAGTGAACATCACGTTTTGTTTTAGTGCGAAAACACTATTCTGATGGGTAAATTAACCCCCGGGCAAGATCTAGTGATGTTTGAATGCTTGCAGCGTTTGTGGGTGTGTGTGCCAAACGAAATAAAGGAATAAAATAAATCAAATAAATATCCACGACTAGTATTCAAAACCCGCGAACAGATCAGCATCGCTGGCCACTGCACGAGAGCGCTGGGCTATCGCTGCAGCCGAACACATCTTGTGTTAAACTGCAACACACTCCCGCGCTGTGCACTGCACATAGTCTTCTTCATCAACTAATACTACTATCAAACTAGTTTTCGCACTTTGAGCTACGTGGCGGTAGTGACAGAGAGATGTGTGCTGCATGTATTGGCATGCATGATAATGTTGTTACAGAAGCATGGCACTAGAACAATAAGCGCTGCCGTTAAAAAAATTGCAGCAGAAGCGCAGCACTGGAGCATAGGCCGCCAGCGTACACTGGGTAAACTGGCATCGACGATAAAAAAATTGAAGGCGCGCATAACCGGCTCCCTGGGCCAGCGGACCCCGGTCGCACTTTCAAGCACGTGGCAGCGGTGTCCACCTGCCAAAAAACTGTGCTTTAGCACAATATTTCCTGATCAGCAATGATAAACCGCCAGCCATTTTTTGTTTCCCTTTATGGTGCAAATTCCTAGTACACACAATGCTGCCTGCTGCCGCAGAGTGACAGCGGTTCTGGAGGCAGTCTGAACAATCAGGCATGTCGCTCGCATTGATCGTACTGCGCGCCGCAAAACGTCTTCGAAAATTCGAAGCAGCCATATTTCTGGCGCGTCATCCAATTTACCATTTTTTTAGGCCCGTGAGACATATCTACTTAACGCAGAGGGACGGGAACACTCGCATGCTTCGTCTAAAGCTGCCTCTTCGACACCGAAAGACATGGCTGCAGGTGGTCTCAGAACTAATTCTCGCAGAACGAAAACGGCCGTTCTTATAACGTGTGGGGAAGAAAACTTCAATTTTTGAAAGCCAGAGTAGCTTCGGCGAGCGCGGCTTCGGCCGCTTATCTGTTTTTTGAGCAGCGTCCGCTCCGGCGGACGCGGTTGTTGCTGCGACGCGCGTCTGTTCTTTCCTTTTTCTCTTTCCTCTGATCTTTTAACTCTCCTCTGTCGGCACGATGGCAGCTGTGGTGGCTCGGCTCGAGCCAGTAGGCAGGCCCGTGCAATTTCCTTTTAAGGCGGAAGCCTTTAATGCCTCATCGTTGTAAGCAGAAGCTGTCGACAGAAATGTCACGCTTTTCAGTTGGTCGAAATGGTCGCGACGTCACAGTGCGCGAATTTCAAACGGGGCCAGTTGTACTTTGGCTACTAACCATGCAACCAATTAAAGGGATCGTATAGTGATGCCCCAAGTAAGTTTGACTGAGTTTAGTTAATTGCTTACTTAACCAATTAGTCCAATTAACCTTTCTAGTCAGACCAGATCAATAAAGAAAACCGAGTAGGAAATTGGCCGAGCTTGGGAATCGAACCCCGGTCTCCGGAGTGCGAGTCGAGCACGCTACCACTCCGCCATGCAAGCTCGACGGTTTGGAATGAACAAAGGTGCGTCTAGTGAATATGGTGTCTTCGTTCACTCCCATCTTCCTCCCTTCCCGTTACGGCGAGGTTTAGGTGTCCACCGAGATATGAGAGACAGATACATTTCCTTTCCTCAAAAACCAATTTACCGACGAGCAAGGCGTATTTGTCCGAGTTTCAGATTGGTCCAAATTGGCGTGACGTCGCAGCGCGCGAATTTTTGACGGGTGTCCACCGAAATATGTGAGACAGTTACTGCGTAATTTCCTTTCCTCAAATATAATTTTCATTTTCTTCATTACGGCCCCTCTTTCTTCTTTCACTCACACTTTCTTCCTTCCTGTACGGTGCGGCTCAGGTGTACACCGAGATGACAGAGATTTACAACCCCATTTCCTTTCCTCAAAAATGGCTGAGGCTTAGCTTAGGTTAAGCCTAGTCAGATGCGAAGCATATTGTCCGCGAGTTGCATATCGAGCACGCCGCTTGGCTAGACGTTCTTCACGCTCTTCATCAGTCTCTGTAGCACGCCGCAACTTTTGCTTCTCATTCCAACGAGCAGCTCTGTCTCCAGGAGGCATCTCTGTCCCGTGTACGCCTAGCAGAGGCAGGCGCACCCATCACGTGTTCACTACAGCGCACCTAGCGGCAGAAGCAGGAAACACATCGGTCGCGACGCCTCGCGCGACGGCGTGAGCTGGGGCCCCGTTTCTCTTATGTCGTTACGTCACGCATCACGTGGTCCTCCTTGGTCGCGACGCCTCGCGCGACGGTGCGAGCTGGGCCCCAGTTTCTCATCTGCTGTGACGTCACGCACCACATGGTCATCCTTGGTCACGACGCCTCGCGCGACGGCGCGAGTTGGGCCCCCGTTTTTCATCTGCTGTGACGTCACGCATCACGTGGTATGACATGGAGGTCACGAAAGGTCAATGGTAACGACACCGCCGCGCTTGAGGAGCTGGGTTGGGCTATTTTAGTATGCTTCGCATAAAAAGCGTTGCGTTCAAAGGGCAACGCATCGCGCCGAACGGGTGGTGGCGTTCCTTGGACTCCGCGGCAGCGCTACAACACGCTGTCGCGTTCCACTTCTAAAGGCGAAGCTTAAGCGTCATTAATTGGCAGCCCAATCAACCAGTGTACATTCACTGGACGTCCGAGGTATGTCCTTTACTGGATATACGGATATCCGTGGGAGATCCGCCGACGTCCAACGGCTCTCGCACGGACCTCCGACGGAGGTACAAATATAATTATTTAGACTGCCGACAGATATCCATCTCGGATATCCGCCGGCGGATCTTTTGAGGATATTTGCAGGTAATGCATTCTTCACCATTATGAGGCAAGCCAGAACTACAACCACCAATCAGTGCACCTCCCAGGGCCACTGGGCCTATTAAAAGCCCGCAGAGTGTCTGAAATCGGACATACACCTTGCTGTATGTAATCTGCATGAATCTGTAAAGCAATCGACCAAAATGGCAAAGCATATCAGTCGGGATGATTTTATTATGACATAAATGCCGTCTTCAGTCTTCATGAGGAATTCATCAAGCCGGCCATACACAGCAGCAGGAAGGATACTGTACAGACCATGATGAATTTGTAGACAAGCCGGGGATGTATTCTGCAGAAAACAGTAAACATTAAGTTCAGAATATGTAATTAAAGCAAGCGAATTTGACAGACACCATTCAGTTGTATGCAGTAAGTCCACCGTGCCAAGTAAATTAGTCATCTGCCGCTCCGAAAGCATGTTTACATCTTGAACAACTAGTAAGTTGTAAGCAACAGAGGTGAGAATATTTCTTGCAATACAAAATATTTTGCTTTTCCAAAAAAACTGCAAAAACAAATGCCCGACTGCAAAGCTTTGTACCAGTTCATGAAAAATGCGTGTACATTGCAAGCTTGAAGGAATTGGTGAGCGCTATAAAAACACGGAAAAGGGATAAACACACAGGACAACTGTTTAATCTCAGAAGAAACATGACTAAATACACACATTTGACTTCATATCATACACAGAAGAGGGAGGAACACACGCGCTGACAAGAATGAAGGAAAAACAGGTAAAAACTATGCGAGCTTACAACAGCCGAAGATTACTATTCTTGAGGTAGGTTAATTCTGTTCCCCCTAACATCACTGAAGGGGAGCTGACGCATTGCTTATCTGGAGCAACGTGCATTGCAAAATTTTCGATAATTTCTCGTTCCCGTCAGTTTCTAGCCCTACCTATTACTTTGGTGTTTTTTAGCAAGGGTATGCATTTACAGTGTGCGAAATGAGGTGCCAGATTACCGGACTTTGCAAGTTGTTCACTTGATCTTTCGTGTTCCCGGAGCCTCTTGTTAAGGCACCTTCCCGTTTGCCCTGCGTAAGTTTGTTGGCAGCTGAGGGGAATGCTGTAAATGACGTTTTCGTCACACTTTACATAGGTGTTTTCGTGTTTGGTGTTGCACCCAGGTTTCTTTTTGTGGTCTTCATTCTCGTTGACCTTTTTACACATTCCAATGAGCTTATTGGGAGCTGAAGAAACCACCTGGACTCCGTACTTGTTAGCTGTCCTCCTTATTCTGTGGGAGATATTGTGAACATACGGCATCACGGCAGGGCGTCCCTCGTAGCTCGTTTTCTTAGTTTTGTGGGACCCAGTAACTTCTCTTAGTAAGCTTTCAGCAGTACAGCAAAGTAACTGCTACGGGTAACCGCTCTCCTTCAATCGGGAGACCTGTTGGTCTACGCTGTGAATTATCAGTCATTCCAGAATTGTAAAGCGAGCTGTAGCTACGTCTTGCCTGAAACCAGCTATAAGAAAATCTTGCCCACACTCGATAATTCAGAGCGTAGACCAACAGGTCTCCCAATTGAAGGAGAGCGGTTATCCGGAGCAGTTACTTTGCGGTATTGCTGAAAGCTTACTAAGAGAAGTTACTGGGTCCCACAAAACTAAGAAAATGAGCTACGAGGGACGCCCTGCCGTGATGCCGTAGGTTCACAATATCTCCCACAGAATAAGGAGGACAGCTAACAAGTACGGAGTCCAGGTGGTTTCTTCAGCTCCCAATAAGCTCATTGGAATGTGTAAAAAGGTCAACGAGAATGAAGACCACAAAAAGAAACCTGGGTGCAACACCAAACACGAAAACACCTATGTAAAGTGTGACGAAAACGTCATTTACAGCATTCCCCTCAGCTGCCAACAAACTTACGCAGGGCAAACGGGAAGATGCCTTAACAAGAGGCTCCGGGAACACGAAAGATCAAGTGAACAACTTGCAAAGTCCGGGAATCTGGCACCTCATTTCGCACACTGTAAATGCATACCCTTGCTAAAAAACACCAAAGTAATAGGTAGGGCTAGAAACAGACGGGAACAAGAAATTATCGAAGCTTTTGCAATGCACATTGCTCCAGATAAGCAATGCGTCAGCTCCCCTTCAGTGATGTTAGGGGGAACAGAATTAACCTCCCTCAAGAACAGTAATCTTCGGCTGTTGTAAGCGTGCGTAGTTTTTACCTGTTTTTCCTTCATTCTTGTCGTCAAATGTGTGTATATAGTCATGTTTCTTCTGAGATTAAACAGTAGTTAGAAAGCGCTTCGTCCTGTGCGTTTGTCCCTTTTCAGTGTTTCTATAGCGCTCACCAATTCCTTCAAGTATGTATTTCCAACTCGCCCCAGTAGTAGCTCTTTTGTCTTTTACATTGCAAGACACCACAGCTACTCCCACAGGCAGTCACTTCCACAGTGATGGTCAAAAAAATTCAAGTGCAAGAGTAGGGATCCTTACCACATCGTTGCAAGCTAGCTAATGACTTAGGTTGGGCACAAGGTACACTCATAGAGAAAAGTTTGCTGGATGTCGATTTTCCGAAAATATTTATTTTTGCATTGCCTCGCCAGGCAGTCAGCTGAAATTTGTTCAATAAGATCGAGTATCCATGTCCCCTCCTGATTCTAGGCTTTTGATTAAATTGCTCTGGCTAACAGCACAGAGAAAATGTTTCACAAAGAACTCTCATACCACAAATTTTTATCCATTATTGTACAAGTACACTGCAGTATAGCTAGATACCCTCCGCTGCACAGAGCAAACAGAAGAAAAGTATCCATTATGTGACAGGGTCAAACTTGCACTGTAGTTCAAACTTACCTGAAGGTTGCTGCTGTAAGCTGCAGGTACTATATAGCTGCTAGCTTAGGTCAGTCACATCCACACTGTATGGACAAGAAAATAAAGTATGAGAGAGCACCTTATACTGCACGTTGTCAACGATGCAGCAAAACACAATCTCTGTCGAAACTACAATGCCCACAGGGTTCACTGATGAATCACGCATCAGGGCACTGACAGCATATTTGATGATCCACAGCTGCACAGGAGTAAGGAAGAGAGGTCTGGTCACAATCCAGGAACATGTGGCTCTAGGCGTGTCATATATGGTCCTGCTATCTGGCTCAGCATTGAGCCCTGTGGGCATAACATGTTTGGCAAAGTTATACCAAAGCACTGCAAGAGCTCATTGCACTCAGTGATTGGGAAGTAAGTGAAAAATGTGACTGAAGCTCGCAAATTTAACACAACAGTTAAGCTTTCCTAAACAATGCTACTGCACAGTGCAAAGTACTGTGTAGTGAGTGGATGGTTGGAGACTTCCATTTGGCAAGCCTAATAAATAAATTAATAAGCTGTGGAAGTATGCACAACTTTTATATGACATTTTCAACCTACCTGTGCTTTCCACGGCTTGGCATAATTAATGTAGGCACCAATACACTCGGTAGCCGGGCCACATCCACACTGCAAAGGCAACAGAAAAGTAAGAAAAACTAAGTCGCGAAGCACTGAAAAACTAACACCGTCCTGGCACTATGCTTTTCGTGCATTCTGTTTTATCGTAATTATGAACCTACGCGCAATTGCCTTAAGATTCACACCATGCAACTACACACCGTCTCAACTTTTTTTCACAAACACGAGAAACACGTTTGCGGCAGCTAATGCATAGTGCTTGCAACTTCCACTCCGTGGCAAACAAGTAGCGCAATAGAGTACAACTGCGTTAATGCGGTTTAGTCATCCCACAGCAACACCCTGAAAGTAATTTTCAAGCACAGTTACTTACCTCGCAAGTGTTAACACCATGGCCGCTTCTTTCATCCAAAGCAACAAAGCATGTCTCGGCAAGGGGTCAGGCGACACCGGAGCTTTTTCACGAGAGCCTCAGACTCAAAAGAACGTCTTTTCGAGCGCGTAGATGACACGGCAATTTCCTCGCTGGCGTCCCAGAACCTAGGGTGCCTCGATGCGCGCGCTCCTCCCGCCGCCGCCGTGCAGGGTGGAGACAACCGCGTCGTCTGCTACGACGTCCGCCATTAGGATGCCCGCTCCGTACGCAGCCAAGGGCGGCGAGCCAGCCAGTGTCACATTCACGGTTTTTGTAATTTCGCGACATCGGCTGTTATGAAGCCGTGGTGGAGGACATCGGAAATTTCGTCCACCTCAGGTTTTTATTAACATGCACCGATATCGACCTAGTACAAGGCACTGTGTTTTTCAGCTCTATCGAAACTCGGCCGCCGCGGCTGTGTCGCGCCCGTGCAGCCGAGCGCCATATACCGCCCAGCGAACACATCCGGGCCACTTTTAATGTTTCTTTGTAGTTTCAAACGTGATTTATAATTTTTGCGGAGCATTACTCGCTAATACTACAAAATAAACGACTTCTGGAACATTTTTGTGTTAAGCTTGAGTATACATATAGGCATGTTCTTTCATTTTACATTACACAATATAGTACTTTACGGCTATTTTATGCTCAGAAAAGCATTCCCATAGCTATTCTGAATTTCGTTTTCCTTTCTTTCGCGTTACTTTCGATATGCAGATGGAGATAAACAAACTTTTTAATACATGCCAGATTACTTGGTGCTTCACACATATGGTTTCTATAGCATTAAATTTTGACTCACGCAGTCACGGACTATAAGCCCTGTTTAGCATATCTTATGCAGCAATATAATGTAAACTGCTCACTACTATAAATCAGATATCGATGCCGCTAAAATAAAGCAGCCACACGGTTTCTGAACAATGAAAAAAGAAACTGCATCCGATAATTAGCGATTTCCGATGTGATAGCTTGTTTATTTGGTCGGAAACCTTAAAATGTCAAAAACAAGCGCTACAACTCACTGCAAATTAACTGCAGCGCATGTCTTGCTTCCATGCCTATTGACTCTCGCAGCTTCGAGCTGACGCAGGTGAATGCGTAGCCGTACTCTTGCATAACTTGATATCAGTATGTTTGCCAGAGAATCCTTGTGTTGCTGACAGGCCTCCATAGTGAATCGTGTGTTCTTGTTTAAATATTCTGTGACAGCCTTTAGAGGGGACTTAAGGGTGAACAGATTGTCTGTCCAGGACGTGATTCCTTTAAAGTGCTCTTCGCAGGATTGAAAAAGGCTCATAACCGCACCACTCGGATAACACAAGTTCTCACCATCTTGGACGTACTCTTTCAGTGCAGTTAAATATGCATGCTCATGGTTCGTCGAGCCAAGCATTGCAGCCTTGCACTGCTCGCAGTTCGTTTTCTTCAAAATTCCTTTCACAACAAATCCGCCAATATGATGCAAAATACTGCACTCAATTGAAGTCAGTGCTTCAATGAACAGAATTTCCCCATCGTCAATTTCCTCTTCAACATCTCCAACGTACTCTTTTTTTCCTTGTGAAATCATATCAAGCAGGCACTCAGAATCATCCGTTTCATAGCTTGAGGTTGCTGGTGTGTGCAAAAACTGACTGACGCATACAAGTTTCAAAGCACATTTCATGTCATACGCGTTTGGAACGGGTTTCCTGTGACGCACAACAGAAAAAAGATTCTCCAGGCAGTCCTGTAGCAGTCTCCCGGTGAGAAAGGATTTGTAGCCATCCATTTTAAGCACAATATCTTGCAAACGAAGGACAACTGTTGTTGCAATCATGAGACCTGCCTGTGAGGGCTTCCACTGGGATGTGCTGCCCATCTGCATGCCTTGAATTGTGTCCACTGCCAGGCGCAACATGTGCAAGGCTTCATGGTACTTTGCCATATCTTGCCAACTAAGTGCAACTGACGGATGTCGTGAGGACATCAGTTTGTACCATTTTGCGATGAGCTCCAGGAACCATGCTGTGGTTTCAGCTTCTGGTTCGAGCACTTTCTCTCTTATTAGGCAACGAATGGCGGCTGGGGATTCCTTGAAGAACTGAACTGCTATGCCGACCTTCATTTTTGTGAAGTGGCCTTTGCTGACATGAGCTTCAGAAAGTTTGGGTGCAATTTTCAGCTCTTTGCTAGAGTCGTATTCTACGACAGCGCGCACGTGCTCCAGCTTGACTTTGTTTGAGGGTAAGCTATGTTGGCAGACAGTTGCATCGCTCAGCGTAAAGTCAATAGAGTTTAAAAGCTGACCTCGGATATTTTTTATCACGTGAGCCGCGTCCGCAGTGAAAAAGAGTTCCTTTCCCTGAAGCATCGGATGAGGGATTGAGCACACAGTGTTAGAATTCCTATGGCTAGAAAAACCTAACTCGCGCCACATAGCTCTGTTGGACGCTCCCATATCAGAGGTTACCACAAGCACTCTAAGAGAAATGTCAGCGCAAAGCTGCACGATTTCCAGAACAAAACTCTTAAGCAGACCCCCGTCGGCAGAGCTTCCTGTAAAATGGTATGCGATTACCTGCTTCCACCTTGTGTTCAATCCTCCGACCATAAACACTAAGCAATGACATGCAGGTTCATCTGGAACTGCTGGAAATGTTTTCCCTCCAAACACAATGTCTTCAGCACGATCGAGGTCATACCCTTGTGCAATTTCCATTTCATCGAGATAAAGCACACAATCTTTTTCAATATCTTCCATGCCCTCTGCTTTTACTCTGAGAACGTCAATCACTTCAGTTAAGATTCCTGGTAGGAACTTAAGTCCCTGAAGACGACGGACAAGAGTCCTATTAGAAGGCAGTGGGTACCCAAGTCTTCTTAGGGTTTCGTAGCCTGAAGTTCCACTCGCAAATTTGATCTGAAGGGCTTGTTTAATTGTTTTGGACGACCAGGTGGAACCTTTGTTGCTGTTCCGAGACAGGGCTCGCATTTGGTCTTGATTTAGGAACTTCAGTTTTTTTCGTAACATTTCGCTGGCCTTTTCCATTTTTTGAAGCTTCCTTTTAATTGACTTATTTGTAGCACTTGTTTTGCTGTGAACTTCGCTAAGTTTCGCGTATTTTTTCTTCATGTCCTCTAGCTGTTTATTAAGTGTAGCACATGAGCTGTTACTGCACTTCTCTGCACGGGTTGCACGAAGTGCGCAGGCAACTTGCAGGGAATCATCTGTGGCGGGTATTGAAGTTTCTGGAATGGAACTTGGGCGAGGTGAGTTGTTCATCTGACTTTGAGCCGTCTCCCTGTCGTCACTGGGCAATGGCTGCAGTTCTTGATTTGCCGTGTGTGGCATATCAGCCATGTCGTTGACGTATTGGTCCTGAATTTCTGTTGATGTGGTATCAGAAGCACTCTGTTGATGCTGCAGAGTGCCCCTTTGCTCTGCTGCCGCAGGCACCCCTTGTAACCTTTCCTTTGGCGGCTTCCTGTGCTTAGGCATCGCTGAAAAAAGAGAGGCCACACATGCTGCAAATCAGATGGTGCATTATTTTATCATTACGAACGAGCATGCTCCAAGTCTTGCTACGTTTAGACATAAAATTAAATAAAATGCAAAATTGTCAGCATCATGCTTCTGGGCGGAAGGCGCGGCTGATTTACCTCCCTGTAAAAAATGAAAACGAGCTATTCTATTGACCGGAGGTATGAAGAGTCTTACTGTAATGTGAGCCGCCTAATTCTCTGAAGAAACATTTGTGTGAATTTTATGTTCGTGTTTTTGCACTTTATGCTTTTGTGTTTTGTTCTGAAATTGTTACCCCTCTTGCTAGGACCCTTCACTGGGTCTGCAGTATGATGAAAAAAAAAAATAATCGCTCCACGTGAGTCTACAAATGGCCGGTCATTACAGTACTAAGTTAGAACAATCAGGCTAAGAATGAAAGAAGCAATAGGATTAGGAAAGAAGCGTTGCAAACTTTCGTTAATGTAGAAATATGTGGCTTATTATACCTCTGAAGGAAAAAAGCGTTGGCACAGCATTGGGCTTCAATTTTTTCCACCCGTCAGCCCTATTCTGCTCAAAGGCGCTTTCTTCAAAATGTGCCTGTAACACAGAAACATGCAATGATCAGACAAACTTATTAATGTTTAAATTGAGAGGGCTTCACACTAACATTCTAAACAGCTAAAAATAAGTAACACAAACAGGGATATGCCCAAACAGTTATAAGTGAAATTCAGGTGCTTGTTAAGATATACTAAGAAAGAGGCAAAAGACCGTCGACTTCTTTCTGAAAAAAAAAAAAAAAAAACGGGGAGAGTGCGAGGAAATTATTGGACACTGAAGAGATGTGTGCTTCCCATGTTAAGATACTAAAGGTTCTTGCCTTTGCTGCTAGGTGGAACATGGGCAGTGAGCTAAGAAATTCCTTTAAAAATAAAACGTTGCACTCATATATGTGCGCGCAAGAAGGCAATGCTGTAAGTCAATCCTGGATTTTTCACGACTTCCCGCTTTCGATCATGCTGTCCACAAATTTTGTGGAGCTTCAATGAAACAGCTCTCTTTCGTCTGATCCTGTCATCACCATTAAGAAATTTCCGTTGTTAAAGGGCTCCGTAGTCATGAAATCCTCGTCACTCATCTCCAGTCAGATGTTCAGATAATTCACCGGTCATCGAATGGGGAAAGAAAAGCGAATGTCTAGACAAGCGTGATCACAAAACACATATCGATCACCAAGTTAAGCGTGCCTTTATACATGCAGTAACTACCAATTAGCCGTTAGTAAACTAGTCATAACGAGTCCTGACATGATTGTCATGGCCACACATGCGTCTTGCTTGGTCATACGCCTCATTTCTTTTTCTCTCTCACACACACACACACACACAAACGGGCGCGCGCACGCACGCACACCGTCTGAGTTGGACAGCGGCACAAGAATACAACGCCGAGAAAATTCCTCAAAGCGCTCTGTATGTCATAGCATAAAAGGTAACTTAGAGCTCCCCTTACGTTCCACTGCGCACAAAAAAGAAATTGCACAAGGATCCGGTAGCAAAGAGCGCACATCTTTACGCGCTCGCAGTACTACATGTACAACAAGAGATTATAAGAACTAAGCATGTCGTGTTGCCCAGAAATAAACGAGTTAAACACGCAAGCATATGCGCCAGATATCTAGGATACAAGACTGACAAACGCTACGGTATAAAGCATGCAAATGAAAGAATAACTACGAATACAGAAGAAGCATAACTTACGCTGCATACACACGAGCGGTCCGTGGGTTGCCACTTGTCGCGCTTGATTTTTACGAGCCAGAGAAGCCGTCTTTTCGGTTCTTTAGGGAACCGGTACATCTTCCACTCATTTCGTGAGTGGTTCGTGCACTGGGGCACGCAACACCCGGGCATTTTGTCCCAGAAAACGCCGCGCACGTGCCTCTCCCAAGCAGCCGCGGCGACGCGTGGGGAGCGAAATGGCCGCTGCCGCTCCGGAGGCGGCGTTCGCCCCTTCAAAGAATGGCACCACCCTCCAAGAGGGTGCGCGCATCGAGGCACCCTACCAGAACCCTCCTCGCAGCGCCGCCCCTCCTCCTCCTGTTTTTCTCCCTTCTCCTCTTTCTTTCTTTCACGGCTGTTGCGCTCTTCGGTCTTATTCCTCCGGCGAGTCTGCCTCCGCGCACCGCCGCCGCGAATCTGCGCGTCTTCTGGACCGCGGCCTGGTCAGCGCGCCTCTCAATGGTGTGCTGACGCATGAGCACGTAGGTGGTGGTGGAAACGTTTATTGCCAATGATGTAAATCGTAGGGGCGCCTGGTTTGCTGCAAAAGTTTGCATGATGACGAGAATTGGTCTGGGTATCGGGCATGCAGCAGTATTGGGTATTGAGCAGTCCGGGTTTGTAGTTGTCGCCAATGTGCAGCCTGCGCTATGGTGAGGGACGGAGCAGGGGGTGCGCATTCCCTTCGTTTGTCTCGGTAATACGAGAGAATGTCACGGAAGGAGACCAGGTAGTGCGCGGGCCGCGGGCGAACGGACCGTCGTGTAAATCCATTTAACGCCATTTTAAGTACGTGCGCAGTCGCCTTCTTCGAGCGAGGAACGTGCCGGCCACACAAATGGCTCGAAGGGCAACGCGACAATCGCGAGCCGGCTGTCCTAGAAGCTCGCCAGGAGCAGAACAGCTGTGAAAGAAAATACGAGCAGAATCGCTTTATTAAGGCGAAATCCTTTATTGCCTCATACTGTCGCGAGCAGGGAATGCTAGCAAGTGTGTTCGAGTTCCGGCGAAGAAAAAAAAAACTTTATTGAGACTGGGAATCGAACCAGGGCGTTTGGCACTTCAAGGGTAGTCGCTGCCATTCCGTCACGAACACGGTTTGAGCAAGAATAAAGGCAGATCTAGTGAACGCACGGGTTTCGTGAGTGCAATAAAACAAATAAAAAAATGCAAATATGAAAAGAAACAAAATAATAAAGAAATTAAACTATGAAGCATGAAAAATATTAAAAAACACAGACAGCGCGGTCCGGAAGACGCGCAGATTCGCGGTGCGCGGAGGCAGACTCGCCGGCAACCTGCAGTGTAGTTTGCAGGTACATGTGGCGCCGTCTCGTGGCCGAAGAGACAAGCACTGAGTAGGCAGCTCGGCGCGGCCCGAGCGGCTCCGCTTCCCGAGGAAGGCGCAAACAGCGAGGTTGCGCAGTTTTGCGGATTTTTGGAAGCTTTACCTCGGCCATCCTACGCCATGGCTGTCGGTCGCACTCGGAAAAAAAATCAACCGGAGATACTGTTGCGGGAAGGACTGTCATACACGAGAAGGGAACGGAGACGTGAAGCTGTTTCGTTTCCCTGCAAGGCCGCACGGGTCAACCCGGCGACTGAAGTGGATCGTCGCAGTGTGTCATGTCAAGAAAGTTGCACTGGTGTTGTAATTCACGTGAAGCTAAGAGGAGAAAAAAAGTGTAAATGCGGAGCGGCTGAATGAAGCTATAATATTGAGCTTTCATTAAATTCGCCGCTAGTAGTTCTCTTGCTTGGTATCGCCGAATTACGGTCGCGCTCCCGCGTTAAGAAGCCGTTTTTCTGGTTCTGTCAGAACAACGGTCTTCAAATCAGGATTCGTCGCGTTCGAAAGCAGGGCTCTTGGTCGCGGTTTTGTCCTATACTGGTATACTCAAGTACGTGCGCTCAACGTTAGCGTGTACGTGTCGAGGTACCATGAATTAAAGGCAGCACGCCTCGCGGGGTGAATCGCAGGTGATTAATTCAGGTCCCACTCCCGTATGTCGTTCCCATATGTGTTTGCCCGTCTCGCGCAGATTTGCATGCTTTGTCTAAGGGGTGAATTGATTTTGCAGTGCTGTGTGTCATACAAATTTGGTTGCATTGTATTTGAGTGGTGAAGACTTCTCCAACTGCAGCCCAAATGACAACACAAAAATATGTTCAAAGCACTTTGTCCGTGGTGAAAAGAGTACCATTGAAACGCATCCCGGTTATCTCCCGACAAGCAAGGTCATGCATGAAACTGCCCTAACATTATTAACAACCTTAATTCAGCTGTAAACACCTGGATACCGTGGGAGTCATAAAGAGGCTGACTGTGTGGTTGCTTGGACGTTCAGTCTGGGCTCGATAGATGCAATTCTTTCTGTACACCCACCACTGTTTACTGTGCTTTCGATTACACGCTACGGGAAAAATTCACATATTCACGGGTCCCGTGCATCTAAATTTTGTCCCTTTATGTTTTTAAAAATCTTTTTTCCAGATCAGTTACCAATGCAAAGCTGCGAGACGGTTGCTTACACATGCACTGTACATGCACAAGTTGAACGTCGTACACGTGTTTGCCCTGCTGAGACTGACACTTCGCCGAAATTTCAGCGCCGTCTGTTTCCTTCACTGAGTGCACATGGTTGCTTTCGGAAAGGCGACATCCTTTTTAGAGCTCCGGTCGCCGAAAATACACATCGATGGCATCAATAGGCTTGAATCCGCAATATAAAACAACCGACATTTTCAAATTCGTACTGGGCATGCACGCCGCAAAGAGCGACCGCCTACCCAGTACCAAAAAAACATATGGTGGCGGCGCTGTAAGCAGCGCGACAGCGGCGCCGCCTGGCTATTGCAGGTTGCCTTACCGAAGAGCGCAACAGCTGTGAAAGAAAAAAAGAGGACGAGGTGGATAGCGGAGGAGGAGGGGCAGCGCTGCGAGGAGGGTTCTGGGACGCCAGCGAGGAAATTGCCGATGACACAACACATTTGTAGCACAGCCAAGCAACCACAGAGCGAACAAACCGCACATTGCAGCAAAAGTAAAGGTCGAAAGGAGCACCACGCGACGAAAACCAACGAGACCATCGCGCCACAAATATTGGCTTGGCTGATAGATTGGATTGGGTTGACTTTTAGGCTTACCGCTCTGCCGCGGCTCCTGGTAGGAGTTTATTAGGGTTTGTTTTCATGGAAGGCAGCATGCATGGCTACATGCCTCGGTTACCTCGAAGGAGTGCTGCAGGATAAAAGGGCGTTAATTATGAGCACTGGCGCCAGAAAGCCAAGCGATTCGTTTAATTCTGGTTCTTTAACATCAACACCATAGTTGAGTGATCTTAATCAATCTGAATATTAAACTAGTTGGTGGTAGAAATGTGATTGTGTGAATTTTGGCATTGGCAAAATAGAATTTGTTTTAAAATGTTCGTCTGAGGGAAAACAAATTATATATGCATGCCATGTAAGCTCACATCCCAAGAGGGATGTTTACGGATACTCCTCGGACATCCGCCGGCGGATGTCCGCCAGCCATCCAAAAACGAACGTCCCTCGTACATACACAGAATCTCCGATGCGTATATCCGAATATGGACATACGTAGGCATGCCCTATGGACATCCCAGCCTGGCACTGGAGATTCGGACCTTACTCGGATATACCACGGATATCCGTGGTTGACTGGGAGTTAATTAATGCACCAACAAAATGTAAAGTGAACAATCGCGTAGCAGAATGCAGCACTCAGGCTTTCGCCTTTCACCACTTTAGCCGCTAAAGTTCCTCGTAGTTTTTCATCCTTCTCTCAGTCACAACAACAACAACATTGTGGGGAATATATATCTGAGGCATTCGGCCGCAGCCCGATTTCAGCAAGTGTCCGTCCCGGCGGACGCGGTTGTTGCGACGCGCGCCTTTACTCTCTTTTTTTTCTGTCCTCTTATCTTTCAACTCTCTTCTATCTGCACGTGCCAGCGGTGGTGGCTTGGCTTGAGCCAGTTGGCAGGTCCGTGCACTTTCCTTTTCATCCTTCTCTCAGTCGCTACCACACCGGGAAGAACAGAGACGTGGAGGTTCCAGTGGGTCAGGAACACCCCGGCTGCAAGAGAACAACTCCGGCTACTGCTCCGATGATCTCAACTTCTACGGCGTCGCACCGTAGGCTTCCTGCCATTCCCGAGCCTGTTCAACGGAGTCAACGGCTGACGCAACCACCTGCTACGGCCAGGGGTGCCTCCAGCGCTGTGCCCTCTACGCCAACATCGCCAGCATCGCCGCCACGGGCACTTGGACCGGGAGCTTGTACGAAGCAGCCAACAACGTCGCCAGCGACGCCAGCCTGAGCACTTCTAACGCCACCTCGATGCTGGCTACCTAGATGCCACTGACTGGACCCATGCAATGCAACACCGAACCGTGAGCACGAATGCGAAACGCTAGTAGACTGGGTGTTCCTGGCCCATGTGTATTGGTACTCTGTGTTTTGTTAGTTTTGTTAAATGTGCGTCTGTGTGGGTACACCTGTTGCCTAGCCCATTCTTTCGGCCCGAGTGTTCTCGGGGAGATCCGCGACACTCATCGCGTAGAGAAGTCTGGGCGATTAACGTACCCCTGTCTCTCCCACTGCTTGCTCTGTATCACCTGACTGTATGAGGTCTGTGGTTTCCCTTTCGCCTGAAGCTATGATTCCTTCTACCTCGAGGGGCTGCCATGCCTCCTGTGACAACAGGCCATCGGTTTGCATGACCAAATGCATTTAATGAACATTTTTCGAGTATTACAAAATCCCTACTCTCTTCCACCGCACCCACTCCGGGTTACGCTTTGCAAACACCAACTGTTGCAGAGTCTATATTCCTTTTCCCCACAACTGAAGCTGAAGTCTTAACAGTTTTTAGTAACCTAAAATGTAGCAGTGCAGAGGACAAAGACGGATTCCGCATAAAACCTGTTAAGTTTATTATTGACTTACTTGCTGCACCGTTAACTCACATTTACAACATTGCTCTCGCTACAGGGATCTTTCCGACAGAAATGCAAGTCGCAAAAGGTATTTCCATTCAAAGAGGAGGCGACACATCAGATTTATCAAATTACCGGCCCATCTCGATCCTGCCTGTGTTATCGAAGGGTTTAGGAAAAATTGTGTTCCAGAATAACTCAATTTTTAGGCAAGCATGGTGTCCTATCTGACCAACAGTTTGGCTTTAGACCTAAAAAATCGACAGACAACTTTGATTAAACACAAAGAACTAATAATTGAAGCCTTTGAGAACAAATGCCTGGTCCTTGCCATTTATGATGATTTTTCAAAAGCATTCGACTTGCTTAACCATGATCTGCTGCTGCAAAAACTGGAACACTACGGAATAAGGGGAGTCACTGTCTCTGCTCAAATCATACTTAGCTCATCGCAGACAATTGGTTTCTCACAATAACAAGTTATCGAGCCTTGAGCCACTTCTCTCTGGTGTTTCCCAGGGCAGCATAATGGGGCCCTTATTACTCCTTGTTTACATCAATGACATCTTTTTTACCCCTGCTTACCCGTGCCGTTGACCTTGTGGGCTTTGCTGATGATATTACAGCACGGTTGTTGGGTAGCACAGAAGCCGAATTATTTTCGCGAGCCAAAAAGTTTCTGGAGTACCTTCACGAGTGGTCAAGAAATAATCATAGAAGGCAGTCTTATTCCGAACAAGAAACAAAACTGTTCACATCAATTTCACCCTATCACTAGGAGGCACAACAATTGCAATCGTGCGAAACATAAAATGCATAAGTTATCTTCTCAGAGTGTCTCACCTGGGAAGAACAGGTCAATCATGTTCGGAAACAACTGAATCGCTTCAACGGTCTTATTTGCCAACGTAGGGACACACTTCCGTCTCGAGTAATGGTCCTCATTTATCAAGCTTGGATGAAACAAATGAGAAATGGAAAGTGCACGATCATTATAAAAATTAATTTATTTAGTACCAAAAGGTTCTACATATACATTTATGTATAGAGAATTCTTCACTTGTTATCTACAGTACACACACAAAAAGCTCCCCACTGTATTCGGCTGTCCATGCGAGTTCGAGTTAATTAAAGGACAAACACAGGCCATCAGGCAAAAGAAAAGTAAATACCCCTCAAATGACGTGCACTGATCGCACACACAGTCTATTCCGGCCGCCGGGCACAGATGGCTTTGCCGTTGTGTGCATGTGACAGTGAGGCAATATGCACCACGGAATACCTTGCCTTTACGTAAAATGGCCACTTTTTGTGCTCCCTGAATACGTCGGAAGTACGTCCACATAGTAACACTGAATGCAGCCTCGGCCACTTGACAAGGGAGCATCGCAATGTGGAGCTACCCAGTGTCCAGCCTAGAAAAGTAGCAACGAATGAAAGGTTCCTGTAATTCGTACGTGCATAAATGAAAAAAACTTAAGCTCCAGATTACCAATTTGCTCCATAGTGTTACTGACACTAGGAAGTGTTAAATCAAACACCCTCTCACATGTTTACAATCATAGTACCTGCTTCCCAAATTCACTAGTAAGCACTTACACATCATTACTCCGAGCATAAGCCAGCTACACCTTTGGTGCAGTCAATGCATCAAAGTAACAAAGTTGATGAGGCCAAGAAAAGAAATGAAACGAAAGAGAAAAGGCCCAGTAAACGTGGTGCACAATGCAAGAGAGGTGGGCAAAGCTCATCTGGTGCCCGGCAGTCCATCACAAATGGCAGTCGGGTCAAGAACTCTGCAGCCCGGAAACCAGAAACGGAATGTGCATGCACACACACTTGGGCCCCCTTCTAAGCGATTCTACATTGGCATTGATCAGTCCACAGTATTATGTACAGGTGTACATAGCGAAGCTATACACAAGGGTCACATACAAGGGTTCCGCAACACATACAAGGGTTCCGTAACTCACACAGGTCGCAGGCACGAAGAGCAGCAAGGATTGAATGTAGACAGCCAGGCAGCTCTGGGCAGACAGATGCAAGGCGCCAACTGTGAGTGTTGCCCAAGCGCTACTCTGGCAACTCTGGGTGTGCAATCACCACTTGCCAAAAACAGCGCCCGCATTCGGCCAAACTCTCGCAACATCAGCTCCATGTGCTGCAGTAAATCCACATACCAAAACTTCGACGCACTTATTGCAAAATTTGATGTGCCCGCCAATGCCAGTCTAGAATAAAATGAGTTTTCCAAGAAATGAGCCAAATCCAGGACCAAATTTAAGTGAAGAAAAATTGCAATTGCAAGCCCACCTATAGAGCTTTCCTGCAACATACTATCAAAATTAAATGGGCCACATAACTAGCACTTAAAGCATATCATGGACCAGCTTCCAATGTGTTGTGTTTTGGTAGACTTATCAAGGTGGATTTGGCTCACTTTGAAACACTCAAGTGCAGGTCATCAATTTCATGTGTGCATTACCTTCTTAGTTCACACAACAGTGTGAATGATGAGTGTTAGTTTATGCAAGGAAGGTTATGTTTATGCAACACCCTCCACAAGGGGCCAGATGGTACTGCCAGCATCGAGACTACAGGCAGCACCAGAGTGGGTCCAGATACTGGTTTCATTGGGCATTGCTACAACATGCACATGTGGCAAGCACTCAGGTGGCGTGCCCAAAAGTATTGCTGGAGTTGCATGCCCTGCCACAAGATGAAAGCAGCTCTTTGCGAGAACGTTGAAACTCTAAGCATTGTGACCTAGAAACAACAGATCATACCAACACACGAAAGAAGACTTCTTGTTTTGTCAGGCCCTGATGACAACATGTTTTGGGGAAGCTTCCCCAAAATAAGGTTCCCTACTAAAAAAAATGCACTTTCCAGTGCAACTACAAACCAATCTGCAACAGTAGTGATAAGTCAGCGCATAGTCCAAAGACAAAATAACATTCGTGTTGGAGTTGAAACAGCAGTCCCATGGCAATCGGAACAAAGTGCAGTTCTGGTGCTTGTTGACTGGCACAAACACGGCACCACCAAAAGACGTTACGTCAGTTGGCACCACCAGAATGCATGTTACGTCTGCGAGTTGCTTAGCTGCTTGTCCAAGGGCGGGACACCACTCTGCCAGTGCAGACACACCTGGTATCCTCTGGGGTGCCGCACCACGAAACCCGGCTTATTTGCGGCGCCCTTGATCAGTCGGACACACCTAGCGTGCCGTCGTGCTGCTTGCCCTCAAAGAGGACATTTGCTTGGGAGGGACTCGAGAGCGAGAAGTATTGCATGGCCATAGTCTCAATCTACATGCACGGCTTGCGCTAAACTGGGGACAGGGACAAGGCCCCCGCTGCTAAACACGCACACACATATATGTATATATGTACAGCAGGAATTGAAGAGAAAACATCCAGGTGCTCTAAAAGACATACTGTTGAAGCTGAGGAAACTTGATGTGCTAAAGATGCGTCGCAGTAGACACCTGCCAACATGTGGCAGGTGTAAGCGGCACAGAGTAACGCTTATTTGCTTCACGACCAGCTGGCTGCGGTGCTGTGATGAGCCTTGCAGCTATCACGTGAGCCTTGGGGGAACGTAGGCGGCAACCCGATTGCGGTGGTGCTTGCAATGCCTTTCAAGCTCCGCGCAGCGAGATTTAAGGCAAAACTTGCCTCCTTGGGGTGTGCCATTCTTCAACACCTCCGCATGAAGTTCGTAGAGGCAAAGCATCACCTCCACCAAATAATGAATGTCCGTCTCCAGCGGCATACGAGTGCTCCATCAACAGAGTACACCTCCACCAGAAACCAGGCCTCGATCGACGCGGAAAAGGCGGTCACAATGACGACGAAGGCCTGTGCACTAGAATATCCTCACTGACAGCTCACCCAATCGATTGTCTTTTTTTGTGTATAAAGCCAAACAGCTGCTCGAGCATGGTGCCAGTGCGACAGTGACCGCACTTATTTTAAACGAACTTTAACAAAGTTGCACTGTGATTCAAAGAAGCGTAGACAGTTTCAAAATCTACCAGCGTGGTTTCTCACAAGCAGCACTATGCAGAGCTGCGAGACTCGTACGCTCCGACGTGCTGCTGCTTTTTCATTCTCAGTCTCAAGGTCAAGACTACTGTCGGTAGGAGTGAGTCTTCTCAGCATTTTCTCCGCCTTCAAATCTTACACAATTTTTATAATTTTGATACTGCATTTCTTAAACATGGCTACTTGGTGAAGCTTCCAAAATTTTTCATTAATAGAAAAAAGCCTGTTCATTGCACTACTGGAATGTACAGGGTCCGTCAAAAGTTCCAAGGCCACAGGGTTTGCTTTTGAGCAGCATAGTCGGGCTGTTGAAATACCCTCGAAGCTCAAAATATCTGTAGAGAATAGAAGAAGGATCGTTCTACCATCTGAGAACCTCGATAGCTCTATCGGAATCTCAAGTGCCAGGATATATCGATGAAAAGTGGACCATGTGGCCTGGGAACTTTTGACGGACCCTGTACAGTGTCCAGATAGAGAAGCCACGTCTCCAGCAGAGTGAACAGCGACTGCAGTCCTCTGCAGCAATTCGTGGCATGTTCCAAAATTTGTTCACTGCCAGCAGAAAGAAGGCTCTCCATGGCATTTTGAGCGTTTTTCCAGGCTTGTTCCTGATCCCATGAATTATCTTCCCGAACGTATACACTACTTAGAAATCACAAGAGGACAAAACGGCATACGGCACACATGCAAATTTACAACTGCTTATTACTTACCGAAGGGGCATATTTATACATAGACAGAATCATATATCTTCACAGTATCTTCGATAAGTAACACACAGTTGAAAGCTTGCACCTGTGCTGTATATCATTTTCTCCTCTTGTGTTTTCTAAGAAGCGCATACGTTTGGGAAGATGATAAAGCAACTGGCGGCCGTGCTAGGATTGTTATCCATGACTACACTGTTAAAAAAAAGAACAGTGCCTCCAACCACCACAGGAGAATGTTGAGACACCCCAGATATTAACAGCACAATTTCTCACCGGTTTCCCCTCGTACCAGTATGAAATGCAGTATAGATGCGAAATTTCTCATGTGTGGCTGACTGACTGCTGGGGGCTCAGACTAGCTGTACGGGGGGTAGCATTACTATTCGATGCATGTCAGTGCAGCACACAGGCTATTGCCAGGAAGGCAGTCATAAGTGGGTCACAAACGTGCACATACAGTGTGAGCACAAAAAAATGCGTACGGTGGATTTTGAGCTCAGCCGCTGTCCAGCGTATTTATTTTGTTTTTCAGCAAGAAAGCTGAAGCAACTGAAACCACGCTTTTTCCACTGCGTTCCAGTTTTCCATTTCTGCGCGTGCCGTGGAACAGGCATCGTTTTTCCCACTCTTTTCAACAATGAATGCCACAAAGAAATGCTTTAGATGAAGAGTATGCCGGAGTCAAAGGGAAAGTTTCAGTATTATTCCAATCTCAGTGCCTAACAGGCACAGTGACAATGTCCCAAGGGATTCGCTTCAAAGAAAAAATGATCAGGAAAGGGCCAAAGCACAATTGGAAGCAATAGAAAATTTGTTGGTTCCAGTCAGATTATACACTGGTTTAAATTATGGTAGCAATGTGTTACACTTTTTATGAACAAAGAAGACTGTCAGTAAAAGAAGTTTAGCGTATTGTTACCACCACGAACAACGAGCTAGGCCCAATTCTCACACTTTTAGTGGTTCCAAATGTGTTATGGCCCATTGCAAAAGGTTTTCTTTTGACTCAGGTGGTTTTACGGCCCTTTGCGAGTGCTTTGAGGGCCACAGATAAGTGGGTGGCACTTCACAGACCTAAATAAAAAAGGGCAACCAACGCTCAGAGCTATAAACCCTACCATTTGTGACGGATTCATGGCAGCTAGACACAGCAGGGGCGACTGGAGAATTGACAGGCTCGACAGATTTGAACTCACAACAGGATCAGCGCGACCTCTTCACTAAAGATGAGGGCTAACGCCAGAGACAGGTGACTGCACATGCCTTCGCACGTTCTCTTGACTGTAGCTTGTCACACTAGCCAAACCGCAGCTCCAATCCGCAGCTCAGTAAGCATAGCTGGTGAACACCTGTTATTGCTCAGTACGTAGTATGCCATTCTTATTTGACCACGGACAAGACAACATGCTCGAATGCTCGCATGGCGTTTCTGTGAACAAAGCTTTCTTGCACTGTCTTTCACTCTTTTGTGCTGCATGGCTCTAAGAAACTGATGAGAGAAATGAGAATGTTTCCAACACAGATTCCACTAGAAATGTGCACCTGCCCACTTGACAGTAAAGCATGCACTAGAACTGCACTGGGGTTCCATTCGAATGGAGCAGGCTGCACTGGTACAGGCCAACATCTACCTGGGCCTCTTGCGTCTAAGCTAGTTCTGAGTGATGGTGGGCACACAGGGGCTAAGCACTTTCACGACTTGCGAGATACGTCTCCTGTGAGCTGTCTCCATTCCCGCAAAAGCTCACAAAGCACACGACTGCAAGAATGGGCAACGCCTCCACTTCTGCTCTGTCAGCTCCTAATGTTTGCGTGCTTTCAAAAACAGCTTTTGCTCATCTGCCTCCAGGTGTGATGCCTCTTCTCACCATTAACATTCGGGGGCCAGATGGTCATACATAACGAATCAACAAAGAATGCAAGCACTGAAACAGCGCACACAAAAGGCGAGGGAAGACAGGATGGGTGGCACACCACCATCCATTCAGTCGCTCTCACCCGCACCACCCATACTAATCTCTTCTGTGCGCCATCGCAGTCCTACGCTCTTCGTTCAATCATTACGCCCGCTCACGCTGATGCAAAAAGCACCAGAGTGTCCACATGGCAAACTCCAGCCTTGATGCTGCAGCTTCCCTGAGAGAACAAACGCGCCAGAGCAGAAGCTTGGAGATTGCACTCCACACTGCCCCTGGAAAAAGGTACCAACATAGTACCAAAAAGGTACCAAAAAGGTACCACCATGGTCTTCAATGTTACTGACATAATTTACATCTCTCTAACCAAGCAAGCCCTAACAACCCGGGGCCAGATGAAGTTCAGCTACAAACCGAAGGATCATGCTACCTCTATTTCTACGAGCTGTACATGGCTGACCAGACGCCGCAGTAGTTAAGTACGTGCCAGACAAAATAATGGGCATCTCTCTAGCAGCCCTCCAGATATGTCTCCACTGTTCCCACATCAATGAACTACAAAGCACCCCAACGTTCTCTCTCATCACCCCAGCACCCAACACTTTCCTCGCAGTAGAACAGTGGCCAGTGTATGCAGGACACTCGCACTGGCCAAGCTGAAATTGTGTATCTCTGCAACTTACACAACGAACTGGCATTCTAACAGTCAGCAACTTGTGTACTACTCGCCAAAAAAACCAGATCCCTCTGCAGAGAAGTTCCCCTGATTAAAGTGGTTTGGAAAAAGGCCCAAAGTTGAGCCACAAATAGCTCGATCCCCAGGCCTTTCCGTCGGAGTGGTCCGCCGACACGTTCCTTTAGAACCCCTCACAGCTCTCGATCCGCGAGGCATTAAGCTACGGCCTGACAGGTCAGAAGTCTGGCTCTCGCTACTTTGTAAATAAAAACACGTACGGACATGACAACAGGAAGCATCAAAGATCTTCCTCTTCTTTTGTTCCCATCTGTTTCATGCTGCACTGTTCAACACAACGTAACAGAGACAGCCCAGCCTTCGTGAAGTTTTACACCATTCTCTTGAGGCCTGCTTCCCAACAGCGTCGTCTCGCCACGCTTAAGGGGGGACACTGGTCTTGAAAAGAAAATTTTATTAATTTAGTCATAGTTATGAAATTTTCAGGGCATGTGTATTTATGTACGCTGATTCTGGATATGTCATTTAATTTCATGTAAAACAATTCCTTGAGCACTTATGCACTTTTTATGCAAGTGTTTTGCGGAGAGTTTTGAAGAAAATTTGCTGCAGGAAACTCCCTGAAATGTATGCCATTGGGTTCTCTTGACACCAAGGAATGCAATAAGGGTGAAATTATCATCCTGGCTCTCATAGAAGTTGAGTAATGGGGTACTGAAGGTGCCACTTCAGAAACAGAAATAATACTTTCCTTCTCATTTCTGAAGCAACAACTTCAAAACTCTATAACTTAAGTTCTATGATAGGCAGGAAGACAATTTCACCCTTATTGCATTCCTTGGTGTCAAGAGAACCCAATGGCATACATTTCAGTTAGTTTCCTGCAGCACATTTTCTTCAAAACTCTCCGCAAAATACTAGCATAAAAAGTGCTTAAGTACTCAAGGAATCATTTTACATGAAATTAAATGACCTATTTAGAATTGGCACACAAAAATACATATTCCCTGAAGGTTTCGTAACTGTGACTTCATTAATAAAAATTTTTTTTCAAGACCAGTGTCCCCCCTTAATCCAGGGTTGTTTCCGCACCCACGACTTTGAAGGAGATTTCCAAGTAGTAGTGAAGATGCACCAATCCCCACATCCTGCGCATGCGTTCTTTTTTTTTTTCCCTAGCTGCAACCTTCACGCATGCTGCTTTTGTCCCCACCACGTTGAACCAAGACCTCCGGTCAGCAGCCATTCTGCATTTGCTGGGACACAACAACGACACCCGGCAACCACCAAACGGAAAACCCCCAAAAAGGACTAGCTGCTGCAGAGCGGGGAAAATCAAGACACAACGAATAAAATAAAGTACAGAAGAGTTGTAACAAGGCACCCAGGCAAAAAAAAAAGGCTCCCCTCCACAGCAGGAGTATTTGAAGAAACCAAAGGCGGACAGAAACATCAAGCGAGCCACGTACGGGTGCCAAGAGCATAGCGAGCACACTTGTCACAATGACAACAGCGAACTCGGTGGCAACATGCGAGCCCATCACACTGTGTGCATGCACCCATATTTGTGCGCATGGAAGGTGAGCTTTGTCACAGTGCACTGATGACTGTGGCAGGCACCCAATGGGCACTAAAACTCCCTTGGGCGTTCCTTGGACGTCCCATGGATGTCCTACACAGGACATCCCAGGGAGTTTCAGAGCTTTGTCACAGTGCACTGATGACTGTGTCAGGCACCCAATGGGCACTAAAACTTCCTTGGGCGTTCCTTGGACGTCCCATGGACGTCCAAGGAAAGGGAGTTTCAGTCTTCAGCCATGTCTTCTCATGGCTGGCTAGGCTGCTGGCTAATGTGCGCCCTGGTTTCACCCAAAGGCAACATTTTCAAGCTGGACCTTATTCATCACTGCAACAGCTTGCAGAGCTTGTCTCAGTCCAGAAGTAAGATTTTAGCTTTGCAATTACAAACGGGGAATTAAAAAGCACTTCACCACCAGGCAGGATGGCTGAAGCACCCGCCAGGTGCCAATTTAAGCATTGCTGGATTGGGCTAGTTGGTTCATGGCTGCTAGGAAAAAACTAACACAGCAGAATATGGACAAAGTAATAGCAAACAGGTGTTTTGCCTTGTTAGCCATAAGACTGTGCCGTTCATGCCTGGCCAATCTTTCTAGCTTGATGTCAGTAGAGAAAGTGGCCCATTTCAAATGACCATCGCCAAAGGATAACGAAGTACTGTGCCTGGTAATGAGAGTCAGCACTAAACACATAACAGTGCGAGAAAACTTGGCCCACAAGCTAGCCAGCAGTGTTGCCATCTGAAGTACCTTTTCCTACTTCTGAGAGTGGCGTAACCAACAATCTCCACTCTGGGTGGTGACTCAGACCTGAAACATTTGCAGGGCTTCGGCTCAACCGGAAATGTCAACACACAGCTCCACCAGCACGGCAACTGGCGAAGGCCATCCAGAAATCTAGGCATCTCTCTCTTTCCCTTGCACAATTTCAAGCTCAAACATGTTCCCCCATCAATGTGACCATCCCTTCATTAACCGTTGCGCTTATTCCCTCACTACAATTTACTGTACCAAGATTCACACCAACTTTTCCGCTCACCGTAACAAAACTTCCCGTTTTACACTGCCGGGTTGCTCAAAAATGCACTGTGACAAAACTGGCCCCAGCTGAGACAAAGAGTCCTGCACCATTTGCAACAACGTTCTTCGCAACGTGCAGTTGGGGGGCGGGGAACTCGGTAAACACAATCAGTCAAAACACACAAGAGCATTCATCAACACGTTAGTGCTGCGAGGAGGTAAAAAAAAACAAAAGAGGCATGCACACAAAAGAACAAAAGATTTGGCACAAGAAAGAAGCTCGACACAAAAAAAAAAGAAACCCTTACAACAGCAAGGCCAGGTCCAAATTTTCGCCACATGCCTGCTCAGTCCAGACAACAATACAAGCAATTTTGCTGCAACCTGCTTTGTCCCCCATCGCCAAAGGTTCAAATCAACACAGACACCTAAGAATAGTCCGTGAGCACAACCAAGTCGTCACAGTCATACACAAAAGCCAGGCCAAACTACCAACCCAATTACGTCATTCTTGTGGGAAATTTAACACGAAACAAACAAGGTGAGTTGGCAGTAACAGCAGCACAGTTAAAACAGATGAGGCAATTGAGACTGAATGACTGCAGCAAGATAAAGAAAGTTAACGCCATGACCATTGAAGTACGTAGAGGAAAGCCTATATTAGAATGAACATAGGGCAAGGCACTACCCTTGAAACAACAATTTTTTTTCTTCATGAAAACTACGCAAATTTTTTGTACCAGTGAGCCTTTTTCTCACCGACAATGTGTGAATGCACAGATGGGGAAACTCTCGTTGCAACAGAGTATGAACACGAGTGACTCGCAAAAGAAAAGAAAACAAATACGGGCCAACCCCGATGACCCGGACTGACTTGAGTGCGACCCGTAAAAGCCAAACCTTCCCTGCACACCTTCCAGCCAACCCAAGTGACGAAGTGTGCGGTGCCAATGGTCCAATTTGCAAACCGGTTAATGGCAAAGCTGACCAATTTCACAGTGCACCAAATAAACGAGTGGAAACAAGTAGAATCCAGCAAGACCCAGTTGGTTTCCAATTAGTACCAATCGTGCTCTGGCCCATTCCATTTGGTCACTTTAAACTAGGATAAAGCCCCCCATAAGCTGTTAGGCCTAATGGTGCTCGCCAGGAATGGGCCGGGTGGTGACTCTGACAATGGACCGCTTGACATTTGCTTAAACACATTTGCTTGAGGCAGCAGACACGACGAGCCAATGCATCCTCCCACAGAGAAAATGGCTGCCACAGCCAGCTGCGATGGATTCACAATGCAGCTGCTGCGGTAAGTACTATGGGCAATGGCTGAGACACAGACGAGTGCAGGACAGAATTCCGTAAATGAGGAATCCGTAAATGAGGATTCCGTAAATGAGGATTCCGTACGAAAAGACTAGGCTCTGCATGAGCAATTTATTTGTAGCCGGAAAAGGAGAACACCTAACTCCACGGCAAGCGCTACAGACTGCATCCCTCGTGCTCCGACCTCCCTAGTATCCGTTGGAGCTACTCGTGACGCCAAGGGCGTAGTACCACCCGTGTTTCTAGCAAGCAGCTGTCACACCAAGGTCCTGCACACATCTGTGTCCCTTCCATTGGGCGTTCGCCCAGTATTACGCGTGGCTTTCCATTTGGCAGATACCAGGTGCAAAAAGCACACACTTGCGGCAACAAAGCTGGCAGCCTTTGTCGCAGGCTTTGTCGACACCACATCAATCTGCAACTGTCAGCCACACGGCATCGACACACGGCGGATCTCGATGATGGAGGGGGAGGGGGGTGCAGATGGCTCTGCTGACCACTTCAGTCAGATCCAGAAACTGGTGTGCGCTGAATCCCTGCCACTTCCACGGAGGATCGTTGAAGTGATGTGGAACCAGGGAGGCCGCCGCCACATTGCCATTTCCTGACCCGTTTGGACAATTTCTGGGAAATGAAGGACACAGGAAGCGCAATCACCAAACACATCTCACTGGCAAAAGAGACAGAGATTGGTTTTGTGGTTTTATAAAAGATTTTGAGTCCCAAAGAGACTCGGGATATGAGGAATGTGATAGCGGAGGGCTCCGGATAATTTCGACCACCTGGAGTTCCTTTAATGTGCACTAACATCGCAAAAGTACACGGACCTCTAGGATTTTGCCTCCATCAAAATACAACCACCATAGTCGGGACAGAGCTTCAAGCCTGTATACAGCCCTCGCCAACTAAGCTTGCCTTCAGGTTTGTAAGCGACAGACGAAGAAAGGATTTGAACAGGTGCAGCTCATGAGGATTCTTCTGTCACTCTGAAACTCCCCAAGTCTGAAGATGCTACTCGTGCCAACGAGAAAGACAGCTGAGATCAGACATCCGACTATGTCTTGCCTTTGGATGAACTGCTCCCCATAAATACTGCACCGTGGACTATTCAGGCGCCCTGTCCCACATGCGGTATTTATTTATTTATTTATGCAAGTGACTTTTCTCATCATCATCATCGTCATCAGCCTGACTGCACCCACTGCAGGGCAAAGGCCTCTCCCATGCCTCACGAATTAACCCTTTCCTTTTTAATCTCATCCACCCACCTAACCTTTCTGCCGCCCCCTGCTACGCTTGCCTTCTCTCGGAATGCACTCCGTTACCCTTAAGGACCAGCGGTTATCCTGCCTTCGCATTACATGCCCTGCCCAAGCCCACTTCTTCCTTTCGACTTTGACTAGGACGTCATTAACCTGCGTTTGTTCCCTCACCCCTTACGCCCCCTTCCGATCTCTTAACGTTACACCTATCATCTTGACCCGATTTTCAGCAAAAAATTGAGCACAGCCCACGTGAGGCCGTTCCTTGGTGCCAAGAAGTCGCACTCACATTGTGGTCCCAGTGGTGCACTGGTGCACACCCAGGGCCGCCCCTAGAGGTCAGTGGTGGTGACCTGGTGGAAGGTGGAGTTGCCCGCACTGTGTCGCAGAGTGCTGTCCCCGCTGTCGCAGCAGGCGTTGTTGGTCGCCACCGACGGTGGTGCCGCCGCGGAGGAGGAGGAGGAGTAGTGGTGCAGGTCGACGTGGATGGTGATCTTGTTGGGGTCCTGATTGGTGGGCGTCACGTCACCATTGGCCACCGTCGTTGCCACCGCTGCTGTGGCAGCCGACTCCTTGTCCGTCGTGGCTGCTGTGGCACCATGGTATGGCACATAGATGCGCACTGCCTCCCCAGTCGCCTCAGGAGGACTGCCCCCGTCAGCCACTGCCGCCCTGGTGGGGAACGCCGGAGTTAATAGACGCATTTAGCATACCGTGTACTGTGTTACCGTTACCGGAGTACCGGGACCCCGCCTATCGCCGGTGAGACACGCGCTGATTGGTCCCGACGCTGCAGGCGCGTGCGTATCTGCTGGGTACATGGCGCCATCTGGCGCCGTCAAGGCAATTTGCGCATGCGTATTGGCTGTGCGCGGGCTACCGGTACTCCGGTACCGGTAACATAAACACGATACACGGTATGCTAAAGGTGTCTAATAAAACAAATGGTTGCTACAATCGCGAAGAGTACAACTTGCACCATGCTAGCGGTGGCGACAGTTACGCGATTTGTGCATCACTGCAGTAGACTGCACAGTGGTGCCTACTGCAGAAGCGTATGGATCGGCAGCTAGACGCACTGCTTTTGTCCATATCCAGGCTCTCTTTGCTTAGTGAAGGAAGCTCCAAGCACATGTTCCATGCTGCAAGTCATGCTGAGTGCAGCTGTGCATGTTGCCCTACCATGAAATGGAGCCATGCAAAGTGAGGCACATCACACAAAAAAAATTCAGGGGGGGCGCTTTGTTGACCTAAAGTGCAGTGAGGCGAAAGGCATAAGCGCGGCGTTGCTGCTTGTGTCACTGATGAGTGGTTAAGATGTTAAGCTTCGCCTCTAAGAGTGGGACATGGCAGCATCTTGCAACGCTGCCAGGGAGTCCACAGAACACCATCGCCCGATCAGTTCTACGCCTTGCTCATCGGTAAATTTGTTTTTGAGGAAAGCAAATGTATCTGTCTCCGTAAAAGAAGGGAGGAAGAAGGTAGTGAATGAAGAGACACCGCATTCAGTAGACCAGTAGACGTGCCTTTGTTCATTCCAAACCATCGAGCTGGCATGGCGGAGTGGTTAGCGTACTCGTCTCGCACTCCAGAGACCCTGGTTCGATTCCCCAACTCGACCAATTTCCTACTCGGTTTTATTTATTTATCTGGTCTGACTAGAAGGTTAATTAGGGTAATTGGGTAATTAAGCAATTAACTAAACTCAGTCCCACTTACTTGGAGCATCACTATAGCATCCCTTTAATTGGTTGCATGGTTAACTAGCCAAAGTACAATTGGCCCCGCTTGAAATTCACGCACTGTGACATCACGACCATTTCGACCAAGTGAAAAGCGTGACATTTCGGTCGACAACCCCTGCTTACAACGATGAGGCATTAAAGGCTTCCGCGTTAAAATTCCAACTGGGAACGTATCAGCGAGGAGATTCTCTGCGAGCATGCCAGAGCGGGTGGGGAGGTAGGAGGAGGGGGGGTGTCTCTCACTGTGGCAGCACTCACAGGGCGGCGCCCCTGGTCGCCACAACGGGTGTCTGGGCCGCAGCTGCCGCAGCGGCTGCCAGGCTCTCCTGGTAGTCGACGTTGTCGTAGAGCGAGGGCGTCCTCCGCAGTGTCGCCGACGGGCTGGAGAAGCTGGACAGGTCAGCAGCCGAGGTCTGAGAGGTCTCCGCTAGCGAGTTGCGCGAGCTCAGTGGGTCCACCACCGAGCTGGCCCCATCCTCGCTGGTGTCGCAACCCCTGCGCAGAGGAGACCGAACCCTCAGGGTTTGCAGACAGCTGCCTCTTTTTATACTTCCTCTCACAGCCCATTGGCAGCACTGTGAAAGTTAGAGCTCTCCTGTCACATCAGTCCCAAGGAAGAGAACAAATAGTCCTTGAAATACCCGAGCTGTGTTGCGTAATTTTCAAACAATTATTGCCATAATTGAAAAGGCCATTTTAGCTGGTGTTCTAAAAAGCACAGCGAGCATTTGATCGGTTTTTGGTTTGGTTTATCAGGGTTTAAGGGGGGACACCGGTCTTGAAAAAAAAATTTTTATTAATGAAGTCACAGTTACAAAATCTTCAGGGAATATGTATTTTTGTGTGCTGATTCTAAATATGTCATTTAATTTCATGTAAAACAATTCCTTGAGCACTTATGCACTTTTTATGCTAGTATTTTGCGGATAGTTTTGAAGAAAATTTGCTGCAGGAAACTCTCTGAAATGTATGCCATTGGGTTCTCTTGACGCCAAGGAACACAATAAGGGTAAAATTGTCATCCTGCCTATCAAAGAACTTAAGTTATAGAGTTTTGAAGTTGTTGCTTTAGAAATAAGCAGGAAAGTATGTATTCCTGTTTCTCAAGTGGCAGCTTCAGTACCCTATTACTCAAGTTCTATGAGAGCCAGGATGATAATTTTACCCTTATTGTATTCCTTGGTATCAACAGAACCCAATGGCATACATTTCAGCGAGTTTCCTGCAGCAAATTTTCTTCAAAACTCTCTGCAAAATACTTGCATAAAAAGTGCATAATTGCGCAAGGAATTGTTTTACATGAAATTAAATGACATCTAGAATCAGCACACAAAAATACATGTGCCCTGAAAATTTCATAACTATGACTAAATTAATAAAATTTTCTTTTCAAGACCAGTGTCCCCCCTTAACATCCCAAAGCAACTCAAGCTATGAGGGACGCCGTAGTTGTGGGCTCCGGAAATTTCGACCACCTGGGGTTCTTTAATATGCATTGAATTTCGCCTTCATCTAAATTCGACCACCGCGGCCGGGATTGAACCCGCATCTTTCAGGTCAGCAGCAGTAACCGCTGAGCCACCGCTGCCGGTGCGAGCATTTCGTTAATTGGTTAAATTAGCAAATCTTAGGTTCAGACAACAAAAGGAATGAAAAATAATAATGCCCCTACCTGTGCTGCTAAGCATAATAAGCATAATAAGAAACTATGGGTTAAAATTATGAAATTCTCTTTATGTTGTCTCTCATCAACGTTTTCACTTACAGTATCTCGCACTTAAAAATTTGCTTCCAGTAACAGTATTCTCTTTCTGTTTTGGTTTGTTTTTCACAGCATATTTTTTGGAATACCAAGTTCGAACATGAGGGTACTGAGGGTTTGGCCAGTTCGAAGAATTCCTCTTGAAGACTGAAAGCAGCTTCAATGTCATTAATAAATTTGTCTTCAATCTGGCCGTTAGTTGCTTCATAGGGGCATGAACCTGACATACAGTGGACATATGTCCGATTTCGGGCATTCTGTGGGGTTTTAAACAAGCCCATGGGAACTGCTCGATATATTACTGGCTGCAGTCACCAAGGCCTACTTCATGAAAGCGCAGAAGGCATGACATGCCAATGGCCTCATAAGATCTGCGGGGATGTCCTCAGATATCTGCATCGGACGTCCATGGAAGATAGTTGCAGTTACACATGTACCTCCGCCGGACGTCCGTGGGAGATTCATCGGAGATCGGCGGATCTCCCACGGATATCCGTATATCCAAAAAGGGCTGTATGTCGTTGATTAGGTGCTTCTGTTAAGCCGCTTCACACCAGTGGCATCACCTTTGCTCTCGGGAAACTCAAGAGTTGTAAAACGCTCTTGCATCTTGCAATGCTTCAGGTATTTACACAGTTCACTGGTGTGATGTTTTTATTTTGTTGCTTATGTTACTTTGTAATGCAGCTTGTGCCACTGAGCTATTCACTCATTCTTAAAATAATGTCACTTCTGTTTGTTGAATTTTTCCACTTTTTGTTTGAGCTGCAACCTGCCGGCACACAATCTGGACTAGTACCGCGTAAACGCATCTAAGAGCCGCACGCATGTATGGACTGCACCCTATTTTCTCAAAAGAAATATTTAAAAGAAAGAAAACAACCGTGTAAGAGCCGCACCCAAACTTTTCATGACCCAGGCGGGAATAGCCTTTGAAATGCACGCGACGTAGCCTCTGAGATCGGCTGGGGCTGCAAGCAATAATGTGCTTGATCACGGAGGCCACACACGCGCACAGGAGCTTCTTGGTGCCATCCATGGATGGCACCCGAGAATGTGAGTGATCATCATCATCATCATCGTCAACTTTTTCCTGCACCGTGAGCTTCTGCTATCCATTATCATCATGAGTATCGCCAGCTCCAGCTTTTTGTGGCTGTCAAAGACAAGGGAGGACGGGAATTGTGGTAGCATGTTCAGCATGTTGTGGCTTTGTGTGCTGCTGGCGAGCGTCAAAATTTTAGCACGATGGACGAGCACCTAAATAGTTACATGGCTGGGAGTTTGCTCTCGAACAAGGCAAGCATGCGACAGGCCGGAAGTTCGGCATGGCCAAGAAGTGTGTCCGACGATAGTGCAATCAAAAGGACACATTTTTCTGAGGCAAGCCGTGCAAGTTTCCCGAAATGGAAGAAGAGCTGCTCTGCTATGTGATGGAATTGCGGAACAACGGCTATGTGTTGACAATGGACATGCTGCACGACTTCTTGTGGGATGAGCGTACACCAGAGCACAGCACCAGCTCAGAGTTGAAATACTCCATGAGTGACCATTGAACCTAGAATATTGTGGGTCATTCCAGCGGCTAAAAAAGACACGGACAAAAGTAGACGAGACAGGACGAATGCCAGTCTACCTTCGCGAGTGTCTTTTTTTAGCCACTGGAATGTCTCCCAATAGTACTAGCAACCAACTAGCCCAGTTTTCTACGCTTAATGAACCTAAAATAAATGTTGCTCATTCCCCGAGTGGTAATAAGGGAGTAATTACTCATTGACATCCACCCAAGCACAGCCATACGGCTACAAAGGAAAGCTATACAGCTTTCTCGGAAACTTTGCAGTAAAAGAAAAATTCGTCCTGGTCTGGGGTTCGAACCCGGGACCACCGCTCACCAGAGCAGTCGCTCTACCAATTGAGCTAACCGGGATGGTAAGCTCGTGGTAGGGCTAGAGCGAATTGATCAATAACTTGAAGTGAGAACAGTGTTCACCAAATGTTTAAGGGAATCCCCCAAGGTGAAGTAGATTTGTCCAGGACGAATTTTTCTTTAACTGCAAAGTTTCTGTGAAAGCTGTATAGCTTTCCTTTGTAGCCGTATGGCTGCGCTCGGGTGGATGTCAATGAGTAATTACTCCCTTATTACAAATCCACTCCACCTTGGAGGATTACCCTAAACACTTAGTCAATCCCTGATTGGTGTGTTCTTACTATAAACAAATTTTTTTTTTCCGCACACCGCGTATATGGGCCGCACCCCGAAAATTGTCCCTCGAATATGAAAAAAAGAGTGTGGCCTTTACACGCATTTGTACGGAACATCGAAGAGCCCCCCTGGGTGATTGGCTGACGATTGGCCAAAGACTGACCGGCGGCCCAGAGGGGAGGCTCCCTTGCGAAGCAGGCTGCTGGTGCCCCCAACGGGAGTCGCTGGACACCCTTCGGACACCACATCGTCATTCTCGGTGGCAGCTGGTGTGGCCCGGCCCGTTGGCGTCGATGCCCGGCTCCCGCCATTGGTCAGCTGCACACACAGACACATGCACACCGTGAGGGGATAGAAGAGCAGAGCACACTGCCACACTGCAGATTTTTTACACAAGGTTAAAATTATTAGAAATTATTCGAGACAAATTTCTACTTACTTCGAATTCACTTCGAGGCAAAAAAAATCGCTACTCGCACACCTTTACACACTACTCATTGCAGTATACCAGCACTAGCACTCCGAGACCATGTGACAAGTTGAATGTGCTTCAGGGTGGGTTTGGGTCTCTTCTACTCATTTTCCACACCACGTCGCTGTTATGGAGTGAAGTCAACCTAAATAAAGCCTCAAGGTCACCTGGTGTGCTTCGCTCGATTTGCTGTTGAAAGCGTTGTGGAAACTAACTGCACCTTAATTTTAACGAGTGATTATCCTAGTTATAGACAGTGTACTGGTCACAGGATTAGACATCTTGTGATAGGCACCATGTTCTGCGCCTTCAATGAGAAGCAGGTTAGGCCTAGCAACGCCTAAAGAATGGTCCCCTACCAGCACGCCAGCAGGTGGCCCGTCGCTGCATAAAGCACATCACCAGCATGGGTGCTATGTATTTTAAGGCGAAAGCCTTTAATGCCTCATACTGTCATTAGCAGCCGTGTCGGTAGATGCGTCACGAGTTTCGCTTACTTGCCTTATATGGGTGTATACCGATCATTACTTAATCAATACTTAATGATAATTACATAATAATTAATGACTAACTGAGTAATAATAGTTAACAAATTAGCCTAATTAACCTTTCTAGTCAGACCAGATAAATAAATGAAACCAAGTAGGAAATTGATCAAGTTTGGAAACCAAACCAGGGTCTCGGGTCCCTAACCACTCCGCCATGCCAGATCAATGCTTTGGAATGAACAAAGGCGGGTCTAGTGAATCTAGTGAATACAGTGTCTTCATTCACTCCCATCTTCCTCCCTTCCTGTTACTGCAAGGTTCAGGTGTCCACCGAGATATGCCCACCCAGATATGTGAGACAGATACATTTCCTTTCCTCAAAAACCAATTTACCACTGTACAGCTGCCAGGGAGTCCACTGTTCTGTGGACTCCCTGGCAGCGTTGCAAGACGTTATTGTGTTCCACTCTTAGAGGCGAAGCTTGACATCTTAACCACACATCAGGGACACAAGCAGCAACACCCCATTTAAGGCTTTCGCCTCACCGCACTTTAGGGTCAGCAAAGTACCCCCTGAATTTTTTGCTCCTAGGTTGCAAATAAGCTTATCTATTGCCATTTTTTACATATATAATTATCAACGTAGCTATTTCGCAATCCCCTTCAGGTTCGATTCACCCAGGTTTGACTAATACATCCTGGATTGTTGTAGCAGTCACGGATAATACATCCGTGACTGCTACAACAATAAGCACTTCCGTACTTTCACCTGTCTTCCAGTTCAATATCAATCTCCCACTGTAACAGATGCAATGATGAGCACCCTGGAAAAGCCAGTGGAGACTTCATTCACAAGGTGGCTGCAGGTGTTTCCAGTGAAACACAGTACAATCATGTAGGCATGTTTAAAAAAAAATGCGAGAAAAAAACACACCATCCCCAAAATCATATCCAAAGCACCCAAGATTTCACGAATAAGATACAGAGGCGTTTACTACCAACTTCAGTTGATAAAATATTCAGGGGAACTTTGGCTCTTTAAAGTGCTGCAAGGCGAAAGCCTTTACTTGTGCACTGGTTTGCAGTGTTTTTTTTTTAACTTTTTCTTTTTAAAACTTCTAATGTTTATTTTTAATTTTTTTTTAGACAGAGGAGGGAGGAAGATGGGAGTGAACTAAGACCACGTATTCACTAGACGTGCCTTTGTTCATTCCAAACCATCGAGCTGGCATGGCGGAGTGGTTAGCGTGCTCGTCTCGCACTCCGGAGACCCTGGTTTGATTCCCCAACTCGACCAATTTCCTACTCGGTTTTATTTATTTATTTATTTACTTATTTTACTTGGAGCGTCACTGTACCCTCCCTTTAATCTGTTGCATGGTGACTCGCCAAAGTACAATTGGCCCCGTTTGAAATTCGCGCACTGTGACGTCACGGCCATTTTGACCAATTGAAAAGCGTGACATTTCTGTCGAAAACAACTGCTTACAACGATAAGGCATTAAAGGCTTTTGCCTTAAATTGTCCTTGCAGTTCTGAACCCAAGACCTGAATATCTCCTCCTTTAGTGTTCTCCAAGTCCAGTCCACATACGCGTTGTCTTCAGTGTGAAAGAAACTTGGCAACACATCCGGTGCATCGACAGTAGTGGTAAAAGTAACCAATCTCTCTTCCGTTTATTTCGTTGACTTTTTCTTGATTATCTGCACTTTTGTACACATGCACTGTGGGGAAGCTGCCAGGGTGGTTGACTCGCAGCATTCTTGCTCTTCATGCTACATTCCTCACAACCAGTCCACTCATATGTAAGTGCCTCCATTTTTTCTAATGCTTTGCCCCGTTGCCCTTAGCCAGTGCAGAGAAGCCGCTGCGTTTCTCCCCTTCGTGTCGTGTTCATACGAGTGAACGGCCAATTTGTATGTTAATGCACCTTTTTTCTTTTTGCATGCTTTACCCCTTTGCACCTAGGCACCGCAGGCAAGGCACCAAAGAGGGTGACTGCCGCTGTGTTCTAGCTCTTCAAGTTGCCTACCCCCAGATTCTGCCCGCTCGTACGTTTTCACATCAGCTTTTGCCAACTCATGAGATGAGCAGAATTTGCTGAAAATTTGAACATAGTTACTGATAGATTTTATTGCCCGGTAACTTATCATCCGGAAAAAATTTAGGCGTGGTTTAGCTCCGGTGAAGTTTGGTCTGCTGCGTTGGCTGCGACGCTTTTCGAGTTGTGCAGTGCCTTTTTCTGCTGCCTCTCGAGCGCGTTGTCTCTTTCCAGCTTGGTCCTGTCGCCGTTGCTTCTCCTTAGCGCTTTGCATAACGACAAGGTTCCACCGAGGCGAAGAGCGCATATACTACCACGAAGCGCCACCTCCTCACATCCTACCTCGGCGGAGAGTACGCATCTGGCGGGAGCGAGCGACTACGTGCGCGGCAGCGGCGCGGCGTCAACGACGGCAACGCCACCTGGAGGAGCTAGGCTGAAACGGTTGCTAGGCAACGGCTGTTCAAGGCCATTCGTGCCTACCGGCTACGCGACAGGGCGAAAACATGGCGTAGTGCTGCTAACGCAACAAAAAATACTAGCCCTACGGGGCATTTTATATAGCTCACAATTTTATGGCGAAAGCAATACAAGTTGCACTTTCGGCCCTTCGCGTAGTGAGGCCGGTAGCTACTATATTAGCATATTGGATTGGATTGGATTGGATTGCATAACTGATGCATCACCACAAGTTCAACCACAAGCACCACCACCAGCTACACTACCAGCTGAACCATGGCGTAGCTACGGATATTGCTTTCGCAATTACCGGGCTTAACCAAGCTAAGCCACAGCCAATTTTTTAGTGTATCAAGTAGGAGCGTATCAGCGATGTTCTACACCAATACAGAACCGAATCTGGCGGTGACCCTAGTTCAATGGTGGGTGAGAAAGAGGCCCCTCTCGCATTGCCGGCAGCACTCACCGTGCGGCTGTTGGAGTTCCGGACGGGGGCCCTGGGTGACCGGTGGTGCGGGGGCAGGCAGGCGGTGGGGGGCAGCTCGAGGCCGAAGGGCCGCTGGGGCAGCTCGGCCGCGGGCGCCCTGCCCGGGGGCACGGCCAGCCCGTGCCGGCGCAGCTCGTCCATGGCCTCCTGCAGGGCCTCCATGGCGGCGTCGTCGTGGAAGCCAAAGTCCTGCTCGAGGCGTGCCTGCAGGAAGTCGATCATCTCCTCCATGCCCATGCGCAGCAGCGTCTTGCGGTGCAGCCGCAGCAGCGTGTACGACATGGCCGTCAGCACGGGCTCCCCGTCCAGCACGTAGGCGTCCCAGAGGCGCAGGGTCAGCGTGAAGGGCACCCGGTCCAGGAAGCACTGGAAGAACCACTTGAGCGTGTACAGCGAGGTGTGCATCTCGTAGCGGTCCAGGTGCCGCTTCAGCTTCGGCAGCAGCCGGCCCAGCACCTTGTCGTGGTGCTCCTGGAAGCGGCGCAGCTTCGGGAAACCCTGGATGAAGAAGCCTGCACCACCACCACTCTATTGAGGTGAAAGCCTTTAATGGCTCATATTCAAAGCCATGACTCTGCCCGTCCATCCGCTACATGCGAGCATTCGCGACTCGTGGCGTTTACAACAGATGGCGCCACCCGTCCGAGCGTTTGCGATTTGTGGCGTTTACAAACAGATGGCGCCGCCCGTCCGAGCGTTTGCGACTCGTGGCGTTTACAAACAGATGGCGCCACCCGTCCGAGCGGTCGCGACTCGTGGCGTTTACAACAGATGGCGCCACCCGTCCGAGCGGTCGCGACTCGTGGCGTTTACAACAGATGGCGCCACCCGTACGAGCGTTCGCGATTCGTGGCGTTTACAAACAGATGGCGCCACCCGTCCGAGCGTTCACGACTCGTGGCGTTTACAACAGATGGCGCCACCCGTCCGAGCATGCTAACCACGACGCCACACCGACTACCTGCCAACGCATATGCAGTTCTCCTAGTCGAGCGTAGGGACGCTGGAGAGCATTGCGGGAAAGGCTTTCGCCTCATCGCACTTCACATCACCAAAGTGCCCCCTCGAAGTTTTTTGTCAATGCAATGACATTCAGGCTGTCATCTCGCAAAAAACTTCCCGCTTCTCTGTCACCAAATTCTGATTAATCAAGAGGGTCGTGATCAACACCACATGGTCACGAGTGGACAAATCATAGGGCACAACCAAATTTGAAAAATTCTGAAGTTGGCCCGCCCGAAAAAATTCCAAAGGACACCTGGAATTTTGAAAGCAAGCTAACCCCAGAAATAGACTACCGTGGATTACAGTGTAGATTAAAGTGGAGCAGTGGGATGGGTTAGTAGAATCCCATATTATCCAGTGGAAGGTTCTGGAAAATTCTGGCAGGTGACTCATGCACACCTTGCAAGGGCACTGGAGCCTGTTCCAATGGCAGTTTAGGCGGGAAAATTGCAAGAACAACACTAGACACTCACTGTAGACGCCATAGCAGGCAGCCTACTAAATGCTATCACATTTTCTTTTAAAAATGCGTTTAGAAGGCCTCGCAGTGTTTCAGCATCGCACCAGGAGCTCACACCTCACACAGAAATTCTTAAGAATGTTGATGCCTATCTCGAATGAAATCAGTTGAGATTTCTTTGAAGAAGTTGCAACCCTTCTGCTCGTTCAAAGTTTGAGCAAGCTGCCAGGCGATGCAGTTAGGGCATGTATAAACCATGTAAACCACAAAGTGTCGACATTCGCCTCTGGTAAACATGAACACAAAGATGGACCATTCGTCGGGACAATCAGAAACCTGGAGGAAAGGTGGCCATTCGACATTTCTATACAAACTGCACGCTAAGAAAACCTGAAAGCCGCCCGACTGCACTAAACAGCTTGAAACAAGAAACACTCGCCAAAACACTGACAAGAACATGTTTGTTCTCTCTGAGAGCTAGCAATTACTTTTTTCTGAAAACAATGGTACCCCTGCAAAACTTGTAACAATGAGCACTTTATCGTGCTCACTTTTTATCTGTGTACTGTTTACTGTTTACTGTGCACTGTTTATTGCATAACTATATACTGCACATGTTGCTTACAGTTCCTTAGAGGTAGCAGCTGTATATAAACAGGCCCTTTTATTTTTCTGCATCCTAAACTGGACATTAAAACTGTTGCTGTAGATCGAGTTGCCCAGGCTTAGTGAAGCTGTATACTATGTTTCATACGTAGCAGTAAATGCTGCCAAAGATAGCGCTCCTGTTCGCACAGGCTATGTCCACGTCCAAAAAGTGCCATACGGCCAAAGTGAAGGCAGCCATATTTCATTGTGGAAGGTCTCAAGTACCATTACTGTCAACCTCCTGCACTTCACCTCTTGCCACATTTTTGTCCTGCGACTTATCAAGACTGTGAAAAGTGACAATTACATGTGGCGGGATTATAACTGGTGGGTAGTGCGAATCACCTTTACTCCATCAGTGACTAAGAAGTAGTTCACACTCGGTAAAAATTCAGGGGGCACTTTGGCTCTCTGAAGTGCTGCAAGGCGAAAGCCTTTCCTGGCGCACTGTTTGGCATTGAGTGCGAGACTGTTTGTGCTGTACCAGTGCTTCATTTGACTACACACACTTTGACTACACATTACAACTACACACTCTGACTGCCTACTTTGACTGCTTCTTTAGCCCGACTCTCTGCTTCGATGAGTTAGGTTATATCTGTGGCTCTGTTCGCAGTAATGAGGTATGTAATGAGGTCACCCACGGATGCCTTGCGCCCCCTGTTGGAGCTGACGACAACCATTTTTTGTTAGTTGTCGTCTGCTCCAAAAGGGGGCGTCAGGCATCCGTGGGTGACCTCATTACTTCGAATTCGCGCCCTCCGACGTCATGACCATTTCGACCAACTGAAAAGCGTGACACCTCTGCTGACAACCTTCTGTCGACAACGATGAGGCATTAAAGGATTTCACCTTAAAAATTATAACCAGAGGGCCTGACAACCGAGCGCCTAACAGCTTTGACCTTGACTTTCAGTGTTACTACTTCGTTTTATACCGCTGTTTGTTTTCGTCCACACACTCACCAAGGCTTCGAGAAGAACAAATGATATGGGCGGAGCAATATGGTTTTGCCGACACACTATTTCCAGCAGTGTTGCACGCTATGTATGAAGCAGAGTATAAGTCGCCCAGGTTTCGGATATCCGCATCGGACGTCAGTGGGAGATAGTTGCAGTTACACATGTACAGCCTTTGTCAAAAGTTTAGAGCCCAGGGGGTTTGCTTCTAAGCACTATTGTGGCGCTCCTGTAACACTAATGGAAGTCCTACGCATCGGAGGTAGCAGGACCAAAAATCTTCTTACCTTCAGGAGATTTGGGACGCTGAGGACGCATTACGAGCAAAGCAATGTGGCCTGGAAGCCGACCCCCTGGGCTCTAAACTTTTGACAAAGGTTGTACCTCCGCAGGACATCCGTGGGAGATTTGCTGGAGATCTGCGGATCTCCCATGGATATCCGTATATCCGAAAAGAGCGGTACGTCGTTATGCATGGAAGAAATACATTGAACTCACCATGCATGGCATGCCTCTCATCCGTCATGAGCACAGATATGGCCCAGAAGGCATCCTGCAACAACAAGGACGGAACAACGTGCGTCAAAAACAAGACTCTCTCTACAAGTGGGCTCACAGCTGCAAACAAACGGTCTTCAGTGAAAAAAGGCTGAAACCAGCGAGCACAGCAATGGCACAGGGAATGCAGCAAGTGCACTGCAAATGTGGACCCCCAAAAGCATTCAGGACAAAGAGCGTGCAGCCCAGTGTTGACACTACTAGAAATAAAGAAGAACCACTGTTACTGCTTGGAGGATGATGATGATGAGGAGGGGGAGGAGATTCGTACCACTGAGCTTCTACTGTACTACTATGTGGGGTTTACTGCTGCGGTGGCAACTCTGGCCATAATGGGCAAAAAACCAGGTGGTTATTTACTATCACAGTTATTAGTGATCAACCAGGGCGTTTGAAGACGCACAAGAATAAGACTAAGTGTACTGTATGCAGAGCAGACGAAGGACAAACAGTGTGCTCAAGCAGCGCATACTACCGTATTTACTTGCATATAGGTCGATGTTTTTTTTTCACAAATGTTGCCCATAATTAGTTCTCGACCTATATTCGTGACCAAACAACATCGACCTATATTCGTGACGCAAGTCTTCATCATCATCATGCGGTTGCACACAGTGAATATCTGTGTGTACCCGCATTGCTCTTTCGCTCATTTCTGTGGTCTTATCGTGGTAGACAGCTTAGAAAGCAGTATATTTTGGCATTCTGGGCAGGAGCGGTGACAGTAGTGCACGGGAGGTTTTGGAGGCGTACAACATAAGAAAAAGAGGAAAAAGGTGTATCAGCGATACATCTGTAAACCATTTTAAAGCTGAGGTTTCATATCTTGAACGGTTCTGTTGATTGCCTATCAGATTTCTTTCTGTGCATGCCTAGGTTTCTGTATATTTTCTCGCTTTTCAGAGATTAAAGTCAGATGAAGTCTGTGCTTGTCCTACGTCATCTGTGCATGCTTTTCAAAAGATATGGGTCGACTTATATTCAAGTAACTTTTTTTAATTTCTCGGCGAGCCCAATGTATAGGTGTCGACCTATATTCGTGGTTGACCTATATGCGAGTAAATACGGTAGGCACTCACCTCCTCGTTCATGTACATGAGCAGCAGGGCAGCGATCTGGCTCATCCCCTGGCAATAGCCCACCTCCTGGAAAAGGGGGGGGGGGGGGGGGGGAAGAGGGGTATGTGTACAGCACCACCCACACACACTGGCACACTTCAACCTGCCCAAGGCCAAAAAACTTGGCCACCGTGATGTGCAACTGGTCAGCAGGACGACAGCACTTCAAGACACACATTACCCATGCATATCGGAGTAGAACGTTCTTGCGCGCTAGCTGGTTCATTGCAGAAAAGATTAGCACTGCGCGTATGGAACACGACAGGAGAATGAGGAACGCCTGTGTTGTCATCTGTGTTCCTCGTTCTCCTGTCGTGCTCGATTCGCGCAGTACTAATCTTTCCGTGCGTAACATCGTTGCACCTGAAAAGAGGGTATCTCCATAGTGGGATGCAACTTCAGGGGGTGACGCGGCTCTGAAATCCCAAAAAGTGGACAAAAATGTATTTTTTTTTCAAATTGTACCTGCTTGTATCCACAGTTTCTAATACTGCCCCGAAGTTTCCCACCTGAAATAGACTGAGCAGTACTTGAATAACACCATCTGTCGGGCTAGTTGGTTGCGATCCATATGTATCAGCAGCGCGAAGACCACACAGGAAGAAGAAGGAGAAGAAGGTAAAGAGCGCTGACTTCCAACTTTTATTTGAGCAAAAAACTGAACCCGCACTTTCATACACATACCAGGTAAAATCCCACCAGGGGGGGTAATCAAGGCGCGCAATCGAATTGGGACCAACACAATGTCCAGGGCATCAATATGATAACTACTATCGCACTATACAAAGACTTCCATGAAATGAAGCACGAATGACATGCGGAAAAACAAGACAATGTAAAAACAGGGTTGAGTGTGCGCAAATGGAAAAATGGAAAAACAGGGTTGAGGGCGCGAATTTTGCTAAAAGCAAAAAAACATGAGAAGGCGAGACACGGTAAAAACGTAAGCGATGCGAAGGGATGAGCGCCAACAATTAACACGGCGCTCTTTACCTTCTTCTCCTTCTTCCTGTGTGGTCTTCACGCTGCTGATACATATGAGCAGTACTCTAGCTCACTGGACCACTCAATCACACTGTGAGTGGCATCCGGCTACAAGCTGAGGCAATTATGCGCCTTTCCTTCTCTGAAAACCACTGGAAGGTTTAGACTCCACTGCTTTTCAGGAAAGGAAAGACACATGACTGGCTCCCTGGGTCAGTGGACACCTTAATCGCGCACCTCCGCAATGCTAAACTACCAGGCGTTTTTTTTTTTCTAAATTCAATCAATCAATCTTTATTTTGCATTTTTAATACAGATCGTATCCCATTATAGAACATCATGATGCCTGCCTAATTTACTGTATAAACGCACGTAAGGGCCGCATCTGTGTATGGGCCACACCCCATTTTCCGAAGGAAATGTTTAAAAAAAAAAAAAATCCGTTTAAGGGCCGCACCCGAACTTTCATTGACCCAGGCGGGAATAGCCTTCTAAATGCACGTGCCGTGGCCTCCGCGATTGGCTGCGGCTGCGAACAACGATGTGCTCGATCGCGGAGCGCTTGATCGCAGAGGCCAAGCACGCGCACAAGAGCTCCCAAAAACCGTCCATGGATGGCACCCGAGGCCGCAGTCATCATCATCATCATCGTCAATTTTTTTTTTCTCCGCCGCAACTTCCTGCTATCTACATCAGCATCAGTATCGCCAGTTCCAGTCTTTTGTGGCGTGTTAGCGTGCTCAACGCAGTTGTGGTGGTTGTGGCTTTCGCGGGCAGCTGCCGCCGAGCGTTGCAGTTTTAGCACGATGGGCAAGCACCGTAATAGCTACACGGCTGGGAATTAGCTCTCGAACGTGGTAAGTGTGCAGCAGACGGGGAATTCAACGTGGCTGAGCGGTGTCTGCCGATGCTGCAACCAAAAGGGTGCATTGAGAAACAAGCTGCAAAAAGGGCGCTTTCCAAGGCAAGCCGTGCGAGTTTCCGAAACTGGAAGAAGAGCTGCTTTGCTATGTGATGGAAGTGTGGAAGAACGTCTACGCTTGACAGCACACATGCTGTGCGGCTTATTTTGGGATGAGCGTGCCAGAGCACAGCACCAGCTCAGAGTCGAAACACTTCCCGAGTGACGATTGAACACAGAATAAATGCCGCTCATTCCCTGTTTGCTGTTTGCTGTGTTTTTACTTACAAAAAGAATTTTTTTTTGCTCATCGCATGTATGGGCCACAACCCTAAAATTGGCCCCCAAATCTGGAGAAAAAAAATGGCTGAGGCTTAGCTTAGGTTAAGCCTAGTCAGATGCGAAGCATATTGTCACCGAGTTGCATATCGAGCACGCCGCTTGGCTAGACGTTCTTCACGCTCTTCATCAGTCTCTGTAGCACGCCGCAACTTTTGCTTCTCATTCCAACGAGCAGCCCTGTCTCCAGGAGGCATCTCTATCCCGTGTACGCCTAGCAGAGGTACCGCCGCTCCAGCATCACGCGTTCACTACAGCGCACCTAGCGGCAGAAGCAGGAAACACATTGGTCGCGACGCCTTGCGCGACGGCGCGAGCTGGGGCCCCGTTTCTCCTATGTCGTTACGTCACGCATCACGTGGTCCTCCTTGGTCGCGACGCCTCGCGCGACGGCGCGAGTTGGGCCCCCGTTTCTCATCTGCTGTGACGTCACGCACCACGTGGTCATCCTTGGTCATGACGCCTCGCGCGACGGCGCGAGTTGGGCCCCCGTTTCTCATCTGCTGTGACGTCACGCACCACGTGGTATGACATGGAGGTCACGAAAGGTCAAAGGTAACGACACCGCCGCGCTCGAGGAGCTGGGTTGGGCTATTTTAGTATGCTTCGCATAAAATGTGCAGCCCTTGCATGCGTTTATACGGTAGTTACTACAGCCTCTTTGCCTCACAAGCAGTCTACCCTAATAGTGACCGATGGTGTTGCAGTTCTTTTCCACGTATACAACACTGCCCAATTGTGCTTGAATACACTCCCTGCACACTCCGCTTTGGGTGGTATGGTCGGGGCCACACTGTTCGCCCCTTCCAGGACCAGCATGGACCCCTGCCAAGAGGCTGTCAGTTGAGTCAGCAGCACTCGAGGAATGCACCTTGCGAATGAGGGGTCTCTGAACCACACAGGACGGTGGAATTATCAGAGCAACAAATTCTCGGCCAACACTGCCTCAGTGTTCCACTTCAGAGCTTTAGGTACGGGAGCTTCAAGTGTTTACACCAATGTGCTCAGCAAACGTGGAGAAGTCCAGATCCAAACACCCGTGGGTGTTTCCTTTCCGGAAACATGCCTTCAAAGACACAAGTAGCGCCATCTACCTCATGGATTTTGCACCGCTATTGGGATTCAAAGCCGCCTTCGCCATATCTGGCATACTTCATTGTTATATGAGGTAATAACTTTAATAAACGTATGCATCACAACATGATGAATCGCTTGACACCATCCGGAACCCCCCGTGACAAACGGTACGAATGTAATAGCTGTCTGAAGGTCCCCGAAATGCACGGTTTGGGGGCAGAAAAGTCGTCGTTGCGAATCCCACACATACTTTGGGCTTCATCTCAATTATTAATTTTATCCTTAGGAACCTGCCAAGTCATTTGGCACCACTCGGAACATTCTGCACCAAACAAGTGGGCCCCAATTTAATGCAAATGGTAGTCCCGGGGGGGGGTGTCCCACTTTGATGGACACCATACTGGCACATACCGTATAAACGCATACAAGGGCCACGCCCCATTTTCCCAAAGGAAATCTTTAAAAAAAATAAATTCGTACAAGGGCCGCACCCGAACTTTCCATGACCCAGGCAGGAATAGCCTTCTAAATGCATGTGCCGTGGCCTCCGTGATCAAGCACACTGTTGCTCACTGATCGCGGAGGCCATGCACATGCACAGGAGCTTCGAAGTGCCGTCCAAGGATGGCACCCAAGGTCGCAGTCATCATCATCGTCAACTTTTTTTTGCACCGTGGCCTCCCGCTATCCACATGTGCATCAGTATCACCAGCTCCTGCCTTTTGTTGCTTTTGTGGGGTGTTAGCGTGGTCACCGTAGTTATGGTGGTCGTGGCTTTCGCGTGCTGCCGCCGAGCATAGCAGTTTTAGCACAATGGGCAAGCACCTTAATAGCTACATGGCTGGGAGTTTGCTCTCAAACATGGTAAGCGTGCGGCAGGCAGGAAATTCGATGTGGCCGAGAAGTGCGTCTGATGATCGTGCAACCAAAAGGATGCATTCAGAAACACAAGCTGCAAAAAGCGCGCTTTCCGAGGCAAGCCATTGCAAGTGTCCCGAACTGGAAGAAGAGCTGCTCCGCTATGGGATGGAAGTGTGGAACAACGGCTACGCGTTGACAGCGGACAAGTTGCGGGGCTTCTTTTGGGATGAGCGTGCACCAGAGCACAGCACCAGCTCAGAGTCGAAATACTCGGCGAGTGACGACTGAAGCTAGAATAAATGCCACTCATTCTCTCGTTGGTGTGTTTTTACTTCAAAAAAGTTTTTTTTGGCACATCGTGTGTATGGGCTGCACCCCGGAAATTGACCCTTGAATCTGGAAAAAAAAAGTGCGGCCCTTACATGCGTTTATACGGTATATAACGGATCGAAAGTATAGGCATCAATTGAGGCACTACGCGCCCACTGTCGCTATGTGACATAGTGTGGTCACATGGCTACTGTTTTTGTCAATTCGACCTTCATTGCAGACAGACGCATCCCTGACAAACGCAAGTAGCAAGAGCCAACACTCTTCAAAGGGGACTGGATGTAGCATGACACGTCCACCACAGACTGCTATCCCCTGTTCAGTGCCCTGTGCCACCAGGCTGCAGATGACGTGGATGAACAAGGCAGAGAAGATGGAATTACTGTTGTGCTACTAGGCTGCAGATAACATGGATGAACAAGGCAGAGAAGATGGAATTACTGTTGTGCTACTAGGCTGCAGATAACATGGATGAACAAGGCAGAGAAGATGGAATTACTGTTGTGCTACTAGGCTGCAGATAACATGGATGAACAAGGCAGAGAAGATGGAATTACTGTTGTGCCACTAGGCTGCAGATGACATGGATGAACAAGGCAGAGAACATGGAATTACTGGCAAGCGCAAAACAAACAAGAGAAGGAAGAGGGAAGCCAAAGACTGCCAACCAGTGTTTCGACCAGCCAACCTTTCGACTTGTCAAAATGTTGGCTGGCGGACTGGGCTTCCCTCCTGACCCATGGTAGTGCAAGGCGCCACTCACTGTGTTGTAGACTGAGTACGCTGCTAGGACGTGGAACAGAGCCTGCTGCCTGCAAGGGAAACAAAATACCAGCCGTCACGGGAGGGGCGGGGGGGGGGAATTCACAAGGGTAAGCTATACAGTACGCCGCCGCGGTGGCTCAGTAGCTATGGTGCTTGGCTGCTGGCCCAAAAGACGCGGGTTCCATCCCGGCCGCGGCGGCCGAATTTCGATGAAAGCAAAATTCTAGAGGCCCGTGTACTGTGCGATGTCAGTGCACGTTAAAGAACCCCAGGTGGTCGAAATTTCCGGAGCCCTCCACTACGGTGTCTCTCATAGCCTGAGTCGCTTTGGGACGTTAAACCCCATAAACCAACCAACCAAGCTATACAGTGATAAACACGGTACGCCATTGGCACCATGTGGCACGGTGTCCCAGAAAACCAGTTTAAGGGGGGATGAGGGGATCGAAGGCGACTTTTCTATTTTGCAACTTAGAGTGATGAAAAAAATTTGTTTATTGAAGTCATAATAGTGAAATCTTCAAGAAACATGGATTTTTGCGTGCTGATTCCAAATATGTAATTTAATTTTGGTTTGGTTTATGGGGTTTAACGTTCCGAAGCGACTAAGGCTATGAGAGACGCCGTAGTGGAGGGCTCCGGAAATTTCGACCACCTGGGGTTCTTTAACGTGCACTGACATCGCACAGTACACGGGCCTCTAGAATTTCTCCTCCAAAGAATTTCTAGCCACCGCAGCCGGTGTAATTTAATTTTATATTTTATGTGAAACCAGTTCTTGTGCACTTATATGATATGTTATGCAACTTTTTTCAGACAGCTTTCAATAAATTCTGATGCAGGGAACTTGCTAGGACACATGCCACATTGGCTTGTCTTGACAGCACACTATGCAATAAGGGCAAAATTATTATCCTGCCCTATATAGAAGTTAAGTAACAGGATTTTTAAGTTGCCACTTCACGACGGGAAGAAATTGATGATTTCAGAATCCTATAACTCACCCTCTATAACAGGCAGGATGATAATTTTACCCTCATTGCATAGCCTGATGTCAAGAGAAACCAATGGCATGCAGTCTAGCAAGTTCCCTGCCGTAGAGTTTCTTTCACACTGTCAGCAAAAGTTACCTAGCATATTGCATAAGTGCACAAGGATTTGTTGTGCATAAAATTACATGTTTGTAATCAGCACGCAAAAACGCATGTTCCCTGAAGATTTCATAGTTGTGAGTTCAGTAATAAAAATTTATTTCAAAGACCTGCTTCCCCCCTTAAAGCAGCATCAAACAATCAGATACAAAGATTCCCAATGACAGCTTCAGTACGTTCCCTTTTGTCATTGTTTATACGTTGTCCCCACATTGCTTGCTTGTGGAAAGCCTGCCATGACAAAAAAAAAACAGGCTACAGGTCTGTAAATGCTTGTAATATTTACTAAGAAGTGTGGTTTAAATCAAGACTCTCTTAATTTTTTTTTAATTTCTCCACTTTATTTTTTTTTTAAAAGGACACAATATGCACCTTCTCTTCATGTTTAGAATGTACCATGCTCTAATTACCATGTAATAAAAACATGTGAGCCCAAATGGTAAATCTGAGACTGTCTCGATGCAGACCACATTTTAGTGATCACAACAAAACAAACGGGGTAAAAAATCCATGCACCCATTGCTGTGCTTCGCTTTCCATGAGCAAGGTATTACGCTCAAAACAAACTTTGGAGAAAACAAGCCTGAAAGTTCTGATCTAGCACACACTGTCTATGTGTAGATGCCGACAAATGCATTTATTTGGACTGTTTAAAGTTTATATTTGCATGAAATATTTCAGTAAAACATAGAAACAGTGTTGGAGATGCCAAAAAGTGTACTTTTCAAAAATTAACTTTTTTCGCGACTGTTGCGATCTATGAAAGGTGTCGCCTCTGATTTCGATCAATCATAAGGGCTCACTAACTCAATATGAGCTTGGGACGACCGGCACTGAGGCTCACAAACAATTTGAACTTCAGGTAGACCTGCTCATGACAGCACAATTTTTGCAGAGCCAAGTAGCACACTGCATGCGGAGCTGAAAGCCGGGAGGCACAAATGTGGAACACGCAGTGGAGTGGCAATACCAACATGTCCACTTGGCGATCACTGGGATAACAACTGCCATGGCTGTTAGATGTGCCCCATTTGAACACATCTTGGAGCTTTCCAGATAACATACTTCCTAGCAGCCAGAACAGCCAGACAACACAAAGAAAACATGACATAAAGGCTGCACTAACAAATGGAATAAAACATGACATAAAATCATCATCATCATCAACCTGACTACACCCACTGCAGGCCAAAGGCCTCTCCCATGTCTCTCCCGTTAACCCTGTCCTTCTTTGCCAGTTGCGGCCACCATAATCCCGCAAATTTCTTAATCTCATCCGCCCATCTAATTTTCTGCCGCCCCCTGCTACGCTTGCCTTCTCTTGGAATCCACTCCGTTACCCTTAAGGACCAGCGGTTATCTTGCCTTCGCATTACATGCCCTGCCCAAGCCCACTTCTTCCTCTTGATCTCGCCTATGATGTCTATAACCCGCATTTGTTCCCTCACCCACTCCGCCCGCTTCCGATCTCTCAACGTTACGCCTATCGTTTTCCTTTCCATAGCTCGCTGCGTTGTCCTTCACTTAAGCTGAACCCTCTTTGTTAGCCTCCACGTTTTGTGCACCCATAGGTGAGTACCGGTAAGATACAGTCCAAGTGGTCACCTTTTAACAATCCACAAGTGTGGATTACAGCCTGAAAGCACCCACCTACATGCACAGAGGCGTCACTGCCGAGACTCGCACAGCAAACTCTGCTTTGGTCATGCTGGGTGAACCAAGTTACCACAGAGGGCGAACAAAAAAAATGTGGTGGTGTCAGGGACCTCCTCCCAAACAAATCCTCGCAAACAGTGCTGAACCACACAAAGCTCAAGGAGTCACTGAACAAGCACTGCTTCATAACAATTCCAGATATAAAGTTGAAGAGCACAACGAGACAAGGACGGTGAAAGAGACGAGAGACAAACGAGCGCTAATTTTCAACCGTTTATTGTGAATAACAAAGCGCCACATAAAAGAATCGTGGCCAGTCATCACACATGCGGTATCACACTGTGTGTCCAAGACGTCCATTGCTTTATCGCGCAACGAATTACAGCACTTTATTTATTTATTTGGAATACTGCCAGTCTCTGGTTGAGACCTTAGCAGGTGGGCATTACATGTACCATACATAGTAAAGGATAACACTTCTAAAAGCAGATGTGCAAAGGACAACTATAATCTAGACCAGGGGTTCTCAAACTGGGTTCCGCGGAACACAGGGGTTCCGCGGGCTGTCTTCTTGTGTTCCGCGAGAACCCTCACCGGCCCTGACCCAGAAGCTCTGAGTGCTACTGAGCCACGCTTTGACTTGCTCTCAAAAGGGAAGCAGTACTACCCATCACACATCACATTAGTATTTGTATTAAGGGGGGACACTGGTCTTAGACCTATTTTCCTTATTTTTAGCCCAATCCTAATGAAACTGTACTATCTTGCTCAGTTTTTTATACTGATTTCAACAATGCAATTATCTTTCTCATAAATTAGTTTGTTCCCAAGATAATTAATTTTAATTAGTCATTCACTAGTACCTCAGTGCAAAAAAAAACTGCTCAATAAAACATCATTTTTAATCCACGGCTGCATAGTATGGTGAGTAAAGAGTGCAATGATCAAAGGAGTTTTTCCGTTTTACCCTCATTAGTAATTTTCCAGCACTTGGAATATCAGTGTTCAAGGTGTGAATGTAGTGCATCGGTAAACTTTGCGAAATTTTAAATTTTTGAAGTGTGATTGAACAAATCTGCTTCGATTATTGCACACACTGTGCCTTCAGCTTCCCTTAGCAACTAATACAACATCTCTATCTGTCCTAGATGTTGAGATATTGACATACTAAGACAGCCAGATGTCCAAAATTTTCATGCTATTAAATTGTCAGCGCCTGCATAAATTCAGCCCACACGATGATCTGAATTTAATATTATGGTCAATATGATGATTTCTTAAAGAAAAAAAGTGGTACAGTTGGAAAATGATAGCTGTAAATTCCACAAATGTCATTTCTTGAAAATCGTTTTTTTGGTCATTTTTTGGTCTCAAAGACCAGTGTCCCCCCTTAATCTGTGCAATAAACATTTAACCTCAGCAACTTTCCCTTTGCAGAAATGCACTCGACAACATTGCTGGTAAGTGAAAGCGGGGGGGGGGGGGGGGGGGGGGGGGGGGGGTTTCCTGGAACTTATTGAAAGCTTTTGGGGTTCCTCCAAGCAAAAAAGTTTGAGAACCCCTGACCTAGACAATTCATAGCGCAGAAAAACTGAAAAGAAGTTCGACAGATTTCCACAAGCGTCGTCATTCCATGGTTGCGGACTGCGCATCTGTGATGACCGACCACGATTATCCTTTACATGCTGCTTTGTCATCCACAATAAACGGTTCAAAGTTAGCGCTCGTTTGCCTCTCGTCTCCTTCACCGTCCTTGTCTCGTTGTGCGCTTCAACATCGTGTCTCACCAACACGCCCAAACAACCACTTTGCTGAACAATGCCAGAGCTAAGCCCCTGTGAGAGCAGCCCTGGTGGACAGTGGAGTCGCTTGTCCCAGTTGGCACCCCATGTAAGTGACAGTCGGAAAGCGGCGACTCACTTGACACAGTACCGCTCCCGGAACATGATGTGGTTCCGGTACGTCCGGTTGACGTCCAGGTCAATCTGCCGGATGTCCGGAGACCACTTGCGGGCACGCTCCCGCATCTCCTGCGGGCACAGAGACAAAGGCATCGAGCTCACAGAGCTAGTACACACACTGTGTGCTGCCCTGGAAAAATATTCAGGCCGTGAGTGTGAGTGTGATTGAGCCACTTGTATTGGTGCCGAGGTATGCTCTTTGCAGAAGGCAAGGTCAGGCCCTTGTGAAAGTACAGGGTGTGTAAATGCTACAGCAATTCATAAGAGAAATCCATCTGCTGATGCGTCCTGAAACAAGCGACAACTAGCATTCTGGAAAATGTTCAGGCAACATTTGGATGTTAAGACATTCGGGTTTGGACATACAACACAACACAGAAAGAACAACACCCGTGAAAGGAGGAGACATGGCCAAGTTTGGTTTATTGGGGTTTAACGTCCCGAAGCAGCTCAGGCTATGAGGGACTCCGTAGTGGAGGGCTCCAGAAATTTCGACCACCTGGGGTTCTTTAACATGCACTGACATCGCACAGCACACGGGCCTCTAGAATTTCTCCTCCAAAGAAATTCGGCCGCCGCGGCCGGTATCGAACCAACGTCTTTCGGGCCAGCAGTCGTGCGCCGTAACCACTGAACCACCGCGGCGGGGTAGACATGGCCAAGTGCTAACTTCAAAGTGAATTCTAATGATACGGGAAAATGCATATATACCATCATTACCTGAGAAAATATAAGAACACAACTCCAGAAATGATGTCACCACTTCTATGAGCTGCTGACAGAAATAATGCTTCTTTGTGCAATAATACAACAGTGGGTTCGTTTACACAGCCAGAAACAATGCATTTAGTTCTACCAGCCTCCACAATTTTATTGTCGAGAGGTTCACTGTCCATGCACAAAATGAAGCCGCTAGACCACGCAACAAGTGCTGCCTCCAAGATGGCCGCCCCACCTGCGGAGCCCGCCCCCTGATGGACTACTCACCAGGTACTTGCCCTCCTGCTCGGCCTTAATGCGCGCCACGTCCAGTAGCCGGAGCCACACCTCCGCTCGGACTGCGTTGGGGATGCCCTTGAACACTCGCCGCCGTAACTGCACCACACACGTCAGGAGGCATCATCATCATCATCAGCTACACTGCCACAACTGCACTTGGGCTCCAACACAATGCATGCGTGCACACAGGAGGCAGACAAAAAGAAACAGCCGTGTAGAACGTGTTGCAGGGCTAGTTGGTTCAATACTTCAGACATGGTGGTTGCGCGAAACACACACAGGACAGGGTACGGGACGAGCTGCCTGCTTGTGAAAACAGCTGGCAGTGGCAACGCCTGCATACATTTTTGCATTTTCCTGCTTGGAAGAAGTTCCATTTATTTTCAGTCACAGAAGACGCTTTGTCATGAGAAGGTGGTAAGCTATCGATATACGCTAACTTCCATTTACCCCCAGTGTCACTTGACCCTTTGACATGCTGTGTACACAGTCGGGTACAAGGCAAACTTCCAACTCTTTCTGAGATTGGGCTGTGCCTAGCAGTGACCTCGTTGTTTGAGGTGAATTTCACATCTGTCATCTCACAAATAAGCTGCTTTGTTTTTATGCACTATAACAAATATTTCACAAAACAAACAGTGAGCAGAGTAGCACGTTATGTAATGTTTTTGCGCAGATATATTACTGCGAAAGCAATACTAGTTGCACTTTCAGACCGTCGCGTAGCGAGGCTGGTAGCTACCAAATTAGCATATTGGATTAGATTGTATTGGTTTGAATTGGATTGGATTGGTTTGGATTACATAACCGATGCATCACCACAAGTCTAACCACAAGCACCACCACCAGCTACACTACCAGCTGTACCATGGCGTACGTACGGATATTGCTTTCACAATTACCGGGTTTGACCAAGCTAAGCGCCAGCCATTTTTTTTACCATGAGTAGTAACATTATTTTTTTTGTCTTAATTTCAAGCGTTACACATTATTACACATTCAACAAAGCAGCAGCTGACGACAGTGGTTAATGCTGACGCTCTCACTGTAACTAACCATCGGTGGCAGATCAGTTTTCACCGGGAGGCAACACAATGGGCCTGGCTTGAAAACGTACAGCACACAGTGCAGTGCCCCGAGGGCCGATACCAACATCTCTCCAGCAGTGCTGGATCTCCAGCTTAGCTGCCTTCCGAGTGTTCTCTCCATGTCTCCACAAAGACCCAGCCGTGAAAGCCTCAAAGTAACAATGTCCCCCACCACTAACTATGCGTGCCATGCAAGAGAGGCCAGCGAAAGAGAGAGGGGGGGAGGGGGCTCGTACCTTGGTGGTGTACTTGGTGCTCTTTGTGCGTTCCTGGAGGGACGTTTTAGTCGGTTAGCAGAGGCAGAGAGAAAGCAGAGGGAGAGAGAGAGAGACGAGGCACGGCAGACACCTTGAGTCAGGGCATGGCAACAATGCACAAAGTTATTACGCTCTGAGGGCAAGAAAATGTTAGCAAGCCATGGCAGATCGGGGCCCGGTGCTATGGCCACCAAAGAGATGGAGCACAAAACAGTAAGGGACCACCAGCAGAGATTGACTGGGTGGGCACACAAAATGTCAGCTAATGGCCCCAGTAAAAATTCAGGGGGACACTTTGTTGACCTTAAAAGCGGTGAGTAGAAAGCCTTTAGCGCGGTGTTACTGCTTGTGTCACTGATGTGCGGTTAAGATGTTAATTAAGCACACAACTGTCTGTGAATATCAAATGCTGGAGACACTGGAGGGCGTTTGGGAGGCCTCCGTCTGATTCGACGCTTTTCTGCAAACACTCTCCAGCGTCCTAGACAAGGAGAACTACACAAGCGTTGGCAGGGAGTAGTGCAGCCATTAGCACGCTCGGCTGTGGAACGGAAGGATGGTGGTTCGAATCCCATCGTGCACAAAGATTTTTTTTTTTTCTTGTCTGACTAGAAAGAGCGTGACACCTCTGCTGACAACCTTCTGTCGACAATGATGAGGCATTAAAGGCTTTCGCCTTAAAAATATGTCAATAACCCAGACGCATTTACACAGCCCCTAACAAAACGTCACATCAACAAGCAAAACTTCATGCTAGCTCCGTTGGTTCACAACGACATACCAGGGCCAATTTTAGTGCGCCAGGATGATGCAGGGCAAGGAAACAACAGGACAGAGGTGCTGTTAAGGGGGGACACAAGTCTTAAAACCAACTTTTTATTTATGGCTCGAATCTCATGAAATTTTGCATACAGGTGTGCTCTTCTCTTCTGATTCCAAGTACATGATCGTAATTGACCTAGTGGTCTTAAATCTTACAAAGTCTAGAATGTAAGTAGGTAATTTCTTACGCAGGTGTAATGAGCTTTCTCATTGCAATTTGTTGCTTTTAATTGCATGAACTCATAGCCAGAGAGTTCCCATACCCGGTGACACTCTTCGTTTTTCTCTAAAGGCATGTCATCCTGATACACCATGTCGGGAGTAAAAGGCAGCAGTATTTGAAACTGCAACTCGTTAAGGTAACTGTAAATTGCTATTTATTCGTGTCCTAAACAAAAAAAAGTAAGAATGTCATCGCGCATGGGAATTCGCTGGCTACTAATTCATGTAATTAAAAGCAACAGAATGCAATGAGAAAGTTCATTAAATCTGCTTAAGAAATTACCTAATTACACTGTATAATTTAAGATAACTTTTATCTAAGGCCACCAGCTCAATTGTGATTATGTTTTTGAAATCAGAATAGAAGAATGCATCTGTGTGCAAAATTTCATGAGATTCAAGCCATAAATAAAAAGGTCAGTTTTAAGACCTCTGTGTCACACATTAGCAGTAAGAAAGACCCTTCTATGTCAGATAACCAGGCAGACTGATTTGGTCTACCTGTTCTTTGTTATCTACATTTGACCAGCTACTCTGCACATACACTGAGATTATCGGTGGGAATCCCATTACTGAAGCTCTCCCCTGACATCAGGCCCAGTCTGTTCCATCTCTTTCATCCAGCACTGTTTCGCACTCCACAATTTCAGTGCAGAAAAGAGTGACACAATCAGGCCCCACAAATGCAGAAAAGAAAGAGCAGAGGCCGGAAGCTGTTTGCACCCAAGCACCACACTCAATGTGTTCACGCATGCACAAAGACCTCAAACGACCAGCCCTGCCTCGGCTGCCAACAGAAACCCCACTAGTTAAAGGTGCACTGAAGAGGAATCTGAACTCGTCTTTTTGCCGCGGGAACTCCATCTACACGTTCCGAGCTTTCTTAGAAACTTCCGATTTATTGCCCTGTGTAGCAGATTTTCCGAATTAAATCGAATTAATGCCCGGCTCCTGCCTTTTTTTTTTTTAATTCTGCCTTGTACGGTGGGCGGAGTCGACCAACGCGTGGAGTGCCTTTCAGCCAGTCCCGCGGCGGCTTGCCGCTCAGCCATCGGCGGAGTAATACGTAGTAGTCCGTAGAAGCAAATAGTCCGTGCGTATTTTTACTTCTGCGGGCTTATTTTGCAGCTATATTATTTGCGAATGAAACTATTTATTCACGGAAACCTAAAAAACAAAATAAAGCAAAAGCAAAGCCTCCACGGGACTGGGTGCAAGGCGCTCCATGCGTTGGTCGACTCCGCCCACCGTACGAGGCAGAATTTAAAAAAAAAAAGGTGGGAGCCGGACGTTAATTCGATTTAATTAGGAAAATCAGCCACACAGGGCAATAAATCGAAGTTTCTAAGAATGCTGAGAACGTGTAGATCGAGTTCCCGCGGCAAAAAGACGAGCTCAGATTCCTCTTCAGTGCACCTTTAAGGGGAAACACTGGTCTTAGACCTGTTTTCCTTATTGTTAGTCCAATCCTAATGAAACTGTACCACCTGGCTCAGTTTATTATCTATACTCATTTCAACAATGAAATTACCTTTCTCATAAATTAGTCGGTCCCCGAGATAATTACATTTAATTAGTCATTCATTAGTACCTCTGTGGAAAAAGAAAACTGCTCAATAAAAAAATCATTCTTAATCCATGGCTACATAGTATGGCGAGTAGAGAGTGCAACAATCAAAACCACTTTTCTATGTTACCCTCATTAGTAATTTCACAGCACTTGGAATAACGATATTCAAGGTGTAAATTTAATGAAAATTCATAAACCTTGCGAAATTATAAATTTTTGAAGTGCGATTGAACAGACCTGCTTCAAATTATTGCACACACACTGTGCCTTCAGCTTCCCTTAGCAAATAGTACGACATCTCTGTCTGTCCTAGATGTTGAGATATTGACATACTAAGCCAGCCAGATGTACAAAATTTTCCTGCCATTAAAGGGTCAGTCTACTGAATTTCATCGACCATATTTTCTTTGCGGCAACCGATAGCTCTTTACTCAAATTACCGTTTAGCCAGCTGTGGTGCCAAGGAGTGCGGTAGAACATTTTAAAATAGAATTTATTAATGTGGGAACACATCTGTATGAGATGGTAGTCTCATCTGGCAACCATCTGGATTTCCGCCGCGCGGCGACAAACATGGCGGCGCCAGTCGAAGCCGGACCTCTCGCTTAGGACTGAATTCTGGTTGTTGCTGCCTTTTTCAGTGCGTTCACTGGCCATAAATGGGGCGCCTGTCTTTCGCTTTGTCTCATCTCGCCTATAAGAAAACATATAAGAGATAAATTGCTTTATTTTAATAATTAGAGTGACGATTCTGCCGCTCCTAGGCTTAAGTGCAGAGTCGGTTTGTTTACAGCAATGGTTCCCGTCTTGACAACCAGATGGCGCCACTATAGGCTGAGTTTATTTTTGCGTCTCTGCTAGCATACGCTGAACTAAAAGTCGGAATGTGCCTGCGTTTTGCGTACGTGTAACTATAAATATTCATGTGATTTACAGAAAAAGCGAGCGGTGCGCCTTCTACAGTTTACTAGAACAAAACGTGCGTTTCTCTGACATTGGGGCATACAAATGGTACGTAGTATATTCACTTATGCTTCTACAAAAAAAGACTACCACTTTCTTGAACAAAATGAACGTTTGGGGTCGCCACCATGCATTTTTACGCGACTTTTAACGCCAAAATAAAATATAAATTCCTGCCAAAACAGGGAGCAGTTCCCTCGTTATTGATGTTATAGGGTGCCAACTACCAGAATATGCCATTATTTATACACTCATCTCGGTGAGTAGACTGACCCTTTAAATTGCCTGCTCGTGCATAAATTCTGGCCACACGATGATCTGAATTTATAAAGGGTTAACTGCACCTGGGGTCACCAAGTAAAGTGCGCAAGCCACTTGTGTCCGAGCCCACTGCCACCTCGCATTCACTGGTTTAGTGTGCGGATGTTTCTACTGTCAGCATGAACGTGTTGGAAAGGGAACAGAAAGAAGAGGGGCCTTGCCTTCTCGTTGGGGTAGTACTTGTCCCAGCTCTCCAGCATCTTGCGCCACTTGTTGAGGCGCACATTCTCCTGGTCACGCACCTGGGTGAGGGGGGAGAAAAAAAAATTGCTGAGGCTCAGCTTGGCTAAGCCTAGTCAGATGCGAAGCATATTAGTGGCTAGGCTTGGTAATACATGGCTTTCCTTGGTTGAATACTTGGTCATTTTAATACAACCACTTCGTCGTGGGGGAAGACAACGGCATGGCTACAGCGGAACGCCGACTAACCCCGAGACGCGCGTTGGGTGAGCGCCTGGATTGCCACGGAAGCCGCGTCTGACTGCCCGGTGGAGCGAGCGTTTCACCTACACCGAGTGTGAACGCGCGTTCGAAATGCGCGGCAATGCGCGGGTGTGACGGCTAGGGGTCCCACGGCGACTGCGCGAGGTGGAGGCCGGCTCTCTCATCCGATGTCACGTGGTGTGACGTCACAGCGTCACGTGGTGTGACGTCACGGTGTCACGTGGGGGTCCCACGGCGACGGCGTGAGTGGTAGCTCTAGCAATATGCTTCGCATAAAAAACCAGGTGCTACACAACAACAGCCAGGCTTCCAATCACTATACCGTAAAAACCGGTACATAGGCCGAACTTTTTTCAAAAAAAAAACCATGGCAAAAAGTCGACCCCCATCTTATACCGGGTGTTTCTTTTTAGAAGGTCCAAAATTTTTAAATTTTTAGATTTATTTTAGCACTGGAGCTATACTGGAGGCTACAGCAGGCGCCAGGCAAGAGGAAAACTGCTTTAATTAGTTCGCTGATTAACTAAACATGTTAATTAACTTGTCTAATTTTTGTTTTAGGGGATATGTTGCATTCGAGAATTGGAGATCGTCCTCTAAACAGTCCAACCGAGAAAAAACAATTTTAATTAAAAATCTTTCACGCACGTACCGAGGCGCGAAAAATTCACCCTGGTAGGCATCTTCACACCGTAACGCAGCGGCGGGAGCGCCTCTGACGTAGTTAACTCTGCCCTGCGCTTTGCGTCACGCGTCCCGGACAGGCGGCCTGCGTTATCGCTGCTTATCTCGCTTCGCCCCGCGGTCTCACGGAATGCCGCGCTGGAACAAAAACGCATTGACACAAAGTGCAGGGCGGAGCGAGCTACGTCACAGGCGCTCACAGACGCTGTGTTACAGTGTGAAGCTGCCTAGCAGGGTGACTTTTTCGCGCTCTGTTACGCGCGCAAAACATTTTTTCATGAAAATTTTTTTTCTTTTCTGTACTGTTTGGAAGACGATCTCCAATTCTGCTAATACAACATATCCCCTAAAATAAAAATTATAAAAGTTAATTAGCATATTCAGTTAATCAGCGAACTAATTAAAGTAGTTTGCCTCTCACCTGGTGTCCGCCGCAGCCCTCAGTATAGCCCCAGGGTTAAAATAAATCTAAAGGAATTTACCTTTCTTCAAAATTTTGGACCTTCTAAAAAAAAACACCCGGTATACCGGTCACTGACGCAAAAACTACGGAAGTCTTGCAACAATGGGCGACTGAAGTCAACAGCCTCCATCACCATCGCCATCAGCAGCAGCACGGAGTGGGGTCGTTGTGGCACCGCCAATTTGCGTTTCCGTTGTCGCCAAGTTATTTTGGTTTGTGGCTGGGTGTTGTCGGCGTGGAAATCCCGCCTCGCAGAGATGGTGCGCAAGTCTTTTACGAAGATGCAGCACATGCAATGCGCTAGACGCCACAGAGGATGATGCTCTAAGGGATGTGGGCAGCGAGAAGCAAGTGTCATCCGACTCAAGTTGGGACGGCTCTGATGACTCGGAGCAACGCTTGCGCACCTCGTGCCCTTCTCTGTACTGTACACCCGGCCCATTCTTTAACAGTATTACGCGACCATTGCCTCACGTGTTTGTCAGCACCTTATCACGGAGCGGTGAAAGAAGCGAGAGTAAGCGCATGTGTACACTTGTGCGCATCTAGCTTGTTTCACCGCTCAGCGTCGTTAATAAGGCGCTGACAAGCACACGGGTTGATGGTCGTGCGATAGAGTTAAAAAATTGGCCGGGTGTACATACGAGCAGCATCTGAATGAAACTAAATACTGTCACCATAGTGCAGCCGGTTGAGTCGCATTTGTTTCAAGGTAAGGGTGTCTTTCGGTACTTTTGCCGTTGAAAAAAACTTTTCATTTTTAGGATTGGTTAGTTGGGGTTCGACCTATATTCCGTCTTTTCCAGTACTCGGACGGCAGGCATCACTGCTTCGTTGAAACAAATTTCCCAACTGTGGCTGTAGTGCCATGCTTTGGACGTGTACTAGTGAAACAACTCAATACAAGGACTCCTTCAGGTTAGTTGAAGCCTGTCGGTTTGTTTGGTCAGCAGTTTCCACAGCAGCGTGGAACATTTAAACTTGTGACCATCGTGCCATCAAATCCAATTCAGTCTCAAATCCAACTGAGCATGCAAGCCTGAAATCACACACTGCTGACTACTCACAGTGCATCCTATTTATGCTTTGCAGAGAGCCTCATTTGAAAAGATGTGGCTAAAGGCACGCCGAAGAGACCCAGGACATTTTAATGCGACAGCAATTAGGTTGTTGTCATGCACTTTCCGGTGTCTCCTTAACAAAACTCCCTGATTGGTCGAAAGATTTCATGTGACCTTGTGATTGTCATGTGGTCATCCTGAGTGGTTGAGAGAGTTCACATGACTGTGACATCATCAAAACCTGCCCACCGTGGCAGGTGTAGCCCAACATTTGGAAGTTGACCCATCCCCAACAAATTCTGAAGGACCGGGAAACTTTGGAAGAAGGGCCACAACCGAAAATGGATTAGGGTGCATTATGAGTGGATTAATGAGGATTAGCAGGTTTAATCAGTATAATCCCACATGATGATCCAATGGAATGTAGCAGAACAGGTTAGAAGGTGATGACTCATGCATACCATATAAGGGCAATGGAACCGGTTCCAACCAGAGTTTATGACCTAGCTTCACTGCCGTAGCTTTCACATGTAATGCTGTCATGCGCTTTGGTTAGAATATGGAACTTGGATTGTATCTGTATAGTTCACCTTCGCACGCTATGGCCTTAGTAACTTCAGTGTCGTTCGTTACTGCCATAATAGGCCTGATGGGTGAAAAAACTTGGTATAGACACTAAGAGTGCTTATGAGCAGGAATGCGAAAAAGAAACGGGCAAGACAGAGTCAGTGCCCAATCGGAGGGGAGGAGAATCCAGCTTACCTTCGCCTCGTGGACCGTGTATTTCTCTGGCAACCGCTCGTTGCTGCAAACAGAGCGCAAGAAAAAGAAAGATCAGCACCACGAGAGCACCGCGGATGAAGTTATATAAACCAGTAACCCCATCTTCTTCAAACAAGTCATCTCACCAACACACACAAAAACAAACTAGGGGATGCTTAAAGGGGCTGCGAAACACTGCTTGGGGGGATACCGGCTATACTTCAGGTGGGTTCTTTATGTCACACAGATGCTGACTTAAAAAGAATTACAGGAATCGATGCACAGGAACGGGAGTTATTCAGTGGAGAAATTTCAAAATACAAGCAAACAAAACGCTGCCCTCAACTCGATTTTGGCGGGGCTAACCACTCCTATTTCGCTCTCCCAATGACGGCACCTGGCGGAACCAATCAAAACAACCTGCCAGAGCACATCGCGGAAGTTTGCACTCCATGGTTGCCTGCTCTAACTCGTCCTTGCTGAGACTGGCAGTGTCGTTTCCATGCCAGAGCGCCCCTGGTGGTGTATTTTTATTTTACTTGCTTTGCAGGGCTCTTATCTAAGACAAGCAAGTTTTTTTTGTTGATCTAACATAAAACACAGACAGGTGACAAAATGTGTCTATTTATTCACACAATTTGCAGTATATTTACTGTTTGTCCGATCATCAAGCTCGCGCCAGGTGATGTCATATCCGCTGCTAAAAACCCGCCACTGTGTGGCGACACCATCAGAGCCATGAAGTTCTTTTTGGGAGGACATTAAAATATTAAAAAAAGGAATATACGCGGTATTACCGACGCTAATAGCACCATTATAACTCACTGTATGCAATCAACAGGCAAAACAGTTAACTAAGATTGTGCTTCTGGGCCCCTTTAAGGCGAGTGAGGGTCTTATAAAACTTGTTTTTTATTTGTCGACATAACTTGTTGAAACTTGGCACACAGGTGTATCATAGAATGCTGATTTCAAATATGCATTTAGATTTCAAATATCTCACCTGGAAGGAAATAAAGGCAAAACAACACCCATATTAGGCCATTTCTTACGGGCCTTTACAGTAATTTATCAGTTAAAGAAAGATTTTTTATGAATATGCAACCATTCGCAAAGGTCCACCACACATCCTAAAGCTTCCTTTTTTCCTTTAAACATGATATATTAGCAGTTAGGTCAACTGTGGGCTAATTACTGCCACATCATTTTTTCTTTCCAACTTGGTTATTGATTTATAATCAACAAAATGATATTACAGAGATTTTGTTAGCTTTAGGATGTGCTGTGGACCTTTGCAAATGTCTGCTTATTCTTAAGAAATCTTTCTTTAACTGATAAATTACTATAAAGGCCCGTAAGAAATGACCTAATTAGGATGTTTTATTTTGCCACATATTTCCTTCCAATTGAGATGTTTGAAATCTAAATGCATGTTCGAAATCAGCATTCAATGATATACCCAGGTGCTAAGTTTCAGAAAGATATGTTAACAAATAAAGCTTTTAAGACCCTCATCCCCCCTTAAAGGTGCACTGAAGAGGAATCTGAACTCGTCTTTTTGTCGCGGGAACTCGATCTACACGTTCCTAGCATTCTTAGAAACTGCGACTTATTGCCCTGTGTGGCCGATTTCCCTAATTATATCGAATTAACGCCCGGCTCCCGCCTTTTTTTTTAATTCTCCCTCGTACGGTGGGCGGAGTTGACCAACGCGTGGAGTGTCTTTCAGCCAGCTCTGTGGAGGCTTTGCTTTCGCTTCATTTTGTTTTCTAGGTTTCCGCGAATAAATAGTTTCATTTGCAGATAATATAACCGCAAAATAAGCCCGCAGAAATAAAAATACACACTAACTATTTGCTCCGACGGATTACTACGTATTACTCCGCCGATGGCAGAGCGGCAAGCCGCCACGGGACTGGCTGAAAGGCACTCCCCGCGTTGGTCGACTCCGCCCACTGTACGAGGGAGAATTTAAAAAAAGGCGGGAGCCGGGCGTTAATTCGATTTAATTAGGGAAATCGGCCACACAGGGCAATAAATTGAGGTTTCTAAGAATGCTCGGAACGTGTAGATTGAGTTCCCGCAGCAAAAAGACGAGTTCAGATTCCTCTTCAGTGCACCTTTAAGTCACCTTGAGAGTGGAATGCGATGGCGTTAGATCCCATATCTGTCGTGGCTTCTGTTGCAACTTCTGCGTGTGTTTGCTTGCATTAGTTTCTCTGTGCCTGTCACTCACTCCATCAGCCCCCATACTCGGGCTGATAGCTGCATTTAGCAGGCATCCGCTATGCCGTGACGGTGCGTACATTTGCACGTATCGTATTTTTTCTATGAATACTGATTTTAATTCTCTATCTAGGTTGCTGTCCCAAAACTAAGTTGCTAACAACCTCGTGACAGATTGTGATGACGTCACGAGGTCATGTGACCTCTCTCAACCAATCAGAGACTTTCGTCTTTGACATGGACGGGGTTTTAATGTGACAATTCTAATGCCATCGAAATTAAAATGCCGCAGAAAATGGTTAGCAATTCGCACGCTTTTACTGCCCTCATCAGCCGGTTATCGCAGTACAATACGGATCCAGAGTCCGTTACGAGAGCCAAGTGCGAACGACTACAAGGAGAATTACAAGGAAAAGAAGACCATGTGGTTACGGCTACTGCAGGCATTGAGAATCAGCCCCTGCAATTTGAGTGTTTTGTGTGGCTAGATATAGCATTAAGAAATGGAACTAAGACTTCCGTGCCCATCAGAACGGCGCTCGCGTGATCGGTACACAACCAGCAGACACCCTCTAAAGAGCTCACCACAGCTCTTAGTTGCTGACAACTGCAAACAAATTTTAAGGCAAAAGCCTTTAATGCCTCATCGTAGCCGACAGAAGGTTGCCGACAGAAGGTTGCCGACAGAAGGTTGCCGACAGAAGGTTGCCGACAGAAGGTTGCCGACAGAAGGTTGCCGACAGAAGGTTGCCGACAGAAGGTTGTTAGCAGAGGTGTCATGTGTTTCAGTTGGTCCAAATGGTTATGACGTCAGCGTGCGCAGCTTCGAAGTAACAAGGTCACCCACGGATCCTGATCCCCCTTTAATCACTGCACTGTTTGGTTTATTGGTTGGTTTATTGGGGTTTAACGTCTCAAAGCGAATGAGCTATGAGGGACGCCATAGTGAAGGGCTCCGGAAATTTCGACCACCTGGGGTTCTTTAACGTGCACTGACATTGTACACGGGCCTCTACAATTTCGCCTGCATCGAAATTCAACCGCCACGGCCGGGATCGAACCTGCGTCTTTCGGGTCAGCAGCCGAGCACCATAACCACTGAGCCACCGCGGCAGCTAATCCCTGCAGTGTGAAAGCACTGTTGTTCCTACCTTTTGCATCACTCATTTGTCCCAGTGGTCTTCATCCTCCCTTTAATGCAACAGCGTTTAGGCTGTCATCTCACAAAAAGTTTTCGGCTTGTCTATCACGAAATTCCCAGATTGTTCGAGAGGGTCATGACAACACAACGTGACCATCAGTGGACCAATCATGGGGTTTTAGAAGTAGGCCTACCCCAGAAAATGGATTGAGGTGGATTAGTGGGTTGGATTAGTGCAGTCCTCTACAATGGAAGGTACTGGAACATTCCAGAGGGTGATGACTCATGCAAACCATACATGTGCAATGGAATAGGTTCCAAACCAGAGTTTTGAGTGTAAAATCGCAAGAACCTTCAACACTAATCGTAGACAGGATAACAGGCAACCTAAAGGCGAAAGCTTTTAATGCCTCATCATTGTCAACAGAAGGCTGTCAACAGAAGGCTGTCAGCAGAAGCCTGGCAGCAGAGGCGTCACGCTTTCGATGGGTGCCCACCAAGATATGCGAGACAGTTACTGCATACCCGCCGCGGTGGCCCAGAGGTAAGGCGCTCGTCTACCGAGCCGGAGTACCCGGGTTCGAACCCGACCGCGGCGGCCGCGTTTCGATGGAGGCGAAACGCAAGAGGCGTCGGTGTGCTGTGCGATGTCAGTGCACGTTAATGATCCCCACCCAGGTGGTCGAAATTATTCCGGAGACCTCCACAACGGCACCTCTTTCCTTCTTTCACTCCCACATTCCTCCCTCTCCTTACGGCGCGGTTCTGCCGGGATATGCGAGAATCCCCAAAAACCAATTTACCAATTTTAGTTACTGTGCAGTTGCCTTTCCTCAAATAAAATCTGCTTGTATTGCTCTAAATATATGTATCTGGTGGTCCTGTTAACCCCTTAACCGTTTTGGACGAGCTGCGCTCGTCCCTGCCAAGATGTCCCCAAACTGTATTGGACGACTGTAGCTCGTCCTCGCTGAATAGGTTCTTCCCTTCAGCGTTTCGGACGATCAGCGCTCGTGCGTGGCTTAGATGGCATTTTGGTCGACAGATGGCAGCACTGACCTGTTTATTTCGTTTTCTTCTACCGCATAAACGTTTTTTTCGTATGGCAACCTGGGTTTTAAAAATGGCACCCGGCGGAGGCGACGCGTGTATTCCTGGCCCGTCTTCGCGGAAAAAACGCTTTTCTTCGTCATCTTCTTCAGACGATTTTGACTTAGACACCGAAGTGTACGTTGTTTCAGGGAGCGAGGACGACAGTGATGACGTTATGCTGAGCAGTTTTTCCGATGAAGAAGAGGAGAGCTCAGAAGCGAACTTTGCGGGCGCGCATCAGTAGATGAAGATCAACGCCAGTAGCATTCCAACGCGACCCCCTCAGTTTCCTTGTCTGGCAGTTCCTGGTAAGACGTTCAGTGTAAGCTAGCCTGATGATGGTCATTCTTTAATTTTTATCGCTCATTACCAACCGCAAGTTGGTTTTCTGTATTGTGAGGAATAATAAACTTCAATATGCTAATTTGACTTTGTGTTTGCTCCAAATATTTTTCAAAGATCGAATGCATGCTTTTTACTGCAATAATAATCGAAATCAGGAATAAAAAAAATAAGCAGTTTTGTTATGAAATTCGTTGATATAAAAAAAACGGTGAAGGGGTTAAGCAAGAATACAGATCTGTGAGATTGCGTGTTTGCTCTGGCCCCTCTTTCTCTTTCTTCTTTCACTCCCACTCCCTCTCTTCTTGTACGGTGCAGTTCAGCGAGATGACAGAGAATTACTGCATCCTTTCTTCAAAAAACTCCCAGGCAGCCAACACGCTGTCACATTCCACTCCTAAAGGCGAAGCTTAAGCATAATTAATTAGCAGTTAATTAGTGTTTAGTAATTAATCAGTAATTGGCCATAATTAGTAATTTGTCATTACTCAGTGATTAGTACTTAATCGTGTGTGACGTCATCCAGTGTGGATGACGTCACCAGTGCCACAGAGGCAGTCAAAGTGGTGCGGAAAATGCTTTTGCCTCTACGCACTTTAGACCTCTACGCATTTTCGCCTCTACTTCCGCCTCTAAGCATATTGTATTTGTACCACTCCCCTGCCCTAGTGGTCCGGTGCTGCAGGGTGTTCCGTACAAAAGAAAATAAACAAATAAGAACACACTCACTGGATGAAGCCGTACTTGTCGGTGACGTGGTACAGCTCGAACTTGGGGTCCTCCCAGGGGTCAATCTGGGCCACATTGTCTTTGTCCCGGCCGCGGTCGTAGCGCGCAACAATGGCCGCCCGCTCCTCCGCAGCCCGCTCCAGAAGCTCCGCTTCCGTCAGGTTGCCACTACCTGCAGCAGGCCCATCAACGCACACACACTGCAGCCACTGTGACAACAAACCCTTCATCTTCAAGTAACAGAGCAAAAACGCAGACGGGACACACGTAACGAGAACACACAACGAGCACTCGTGTGTTCTCGTTATGTGTGTCCCGTCTCTGTTTTTGCACTCTACTGAAGATGAATAACCAACAAACCCAAGCTGCTGTTCTGGCTAAAACCTTCATGGCCTTCACAAATGTGCTTTACTCTGCAGAGTGGAAATTTCCACCCACACCTTTTTTTTTTTTTCGGGGGGGGGGGGGGGGGGGGGGGGTGGTTAGTTAGAAAACAAGGTATCTAACCCAAAAATGCTCCATACATGACAGGACACACTACACTCTGAAGGCGATTTCAATTTCTGGACTCTGCCCCTTGCAAGGCGCAAAAAACAAAGGTGTCTACGCACTGACAGTTTTAAAGGGACCATGAAATATTTATGAAGTTGGGAAAAATACACGCGCAACCAATATTCAATCGTTTGTCACAACACACCGCAAATGATTTTTAAACCCTTTGAGGGATGACGGGACAGATAGGTCCCGCTTTTTACTCTGACAAAACCGCATTAGCAGCCGACGCCAGTTCAAAGCAATGCAACAGTATTGTGCTGCCATCTACTGCGGGTATCTGAAGGTGTTTTCTGAAGATGTTTTGAAGTGCTTCCATAGGTGGCGCTTCAGATTCATAGAAATGAAAATTGTGCTTGTTTGATCGTGACACTCAGAATTTTCGCACCCAAAGGAAGGTGTTTATGATTAAGAATGATGCGCCTCCTTGCCCCCTCTCAACTCATATAAGCGAACGTGCCAGAAAAAAATAAAGAAAACAAATCGGGACAGCTGCACATGGCACGCCCAGTAAGAAAGCTTGTCCTAACTGCCCACTGACATCATCGGGGTTTGGGATGGCTAAGAATGCACGTTGAGGTGTAGCCCTAATTGGTTCAGAGCTACTGTGAGCAGCAGTTTTAAGGAATAATTTGTAAATTATAGCGTTCGAGCAGAGCTTTTAATTTTCACTTAAATACTGACAAAGACCGCACCTACAGACATGTTGCACTATAATATTGTCACACAGTGGTGACTGCGGTCTGGCGAACAGGAGAACAGCGAGAATGTCTTCGAAACGAAACTCTTTATTTGGGCTGACTTGCGCCTGCAAATAACTGAATCACTCGGCAACAGAGTAGCGACAAACGTGCTCGGCGGTTGTCGATCAGAATGCCCGCCGCTCTCGGCCGTGCTCTTTTTAAAGCTAGTAACGAACTTTTGAGATAAAGCTTGGAAAGTCACTAGAACACTCTGGAACAACGTGGAGTATGCTCCACCTGGATGCGATCAATCGAGATAAATCTAGGCACGTCTTGCATTACAAACAAAGTGATAAAGCGGCGTGCATCAAAATCATTTCATGGTCCCTTTAAACAAGCACTGACTCCTTACAGTTTTTTTCCAGAGTAAAAATCGATTCTATGACTTCCTTCGGGCTGCGATGGCAATTTTTTTCAGCAGCTAAAAACACACTCCTCGCTGAGGAAATTGAATTTAAAATTTTTCCTGCTCCTCGGTTCAGATCTGCAACATTAAGAACAGCAAGGAATCTATGATGGCAGTCTGGAAGTGAATGGCAGAGTAGGCTGGCTCAGGGATCCATGCCTGAAAAACAGGTCGATGACCCACAGTTTGCAAAAACAGACAATGGTGGCACAGCTCTATTTAAATTTTCTGTTGTCTTCTAGTTTACAAAATCTCCATTAAAATTTCAGTGAGGGTAGCATTTTTGCAATTAGCAGGCGGTGATCTATTGATTCACTGTTACGTCTTCACACAACTGTTTCCAGATATATACTTCTCCTCTAAATATTGTGAAAAGGCTGCATGGAAATGAAAATGTGACAGAAGGCTTATTCAACATTCAGTGCATTCGTAACGGTGTGTACAGGTCAAGACATTCTTTACATTGTTTTTTCACAAGGCATAATTTTGGTTTTGGACCTTTCGAAATGCAGTGAACACTGGCGTAAAATCTCACACATAAAATATATATTTCATGAATTTGAAAAACAATGTTTTGACCTGCAAACAGTTCTAGGAGTGTAACTAAACAAACAGGGTCATGATAGATAACACAGTTGTGAAGAAATCTGCTTCACACATTGACAAGTACCTTGCAAGAAAACTAACAAAGAAAAAAAAGCACTGAATTTTTTAGCGTTTCCCCACAATGCAGAGCCGCCACAGTTGAGAAAAGAATTTAAAATTTTTTTTTACAGTATTCCCCTGTCGATTTCAGGAATGAAACTTTGGAGCAGCATAAGAAACGGGGCATACAAGCAGACACACAATTTAAAAAAAATCAATTTTTGGTCCAATTTTGGGAATTTGAAAGTCACGTTCCCTCTCAATTAGCTTTAACAGACAGGTCTATTCAACCTCGTTATAATCACTGCACTAGTTTTAAAAAAAGCAGTGATGTCCAGTGTTAATATGTACCTCCGCTTCAGGAACTTCAGAATATCACACGACTGTATGTAATTATTGTATGTAATTATAACCGAACTGCCAGCATCTCTGCAATGAAATTAAATCTCAGCCTGCCATCTTTTAGCATCTCGCCGTAAAGCCCTTAGACTCTCACATTTTCACAAGATATTTTATCATCCTTCACTTCGCCACGAACTGATCTCCCCTCCCCAATACATTTCATCAAGGCTAGATCACAATAACAAAGTCGGAATTCCATTTTGCAAAACCAATGCCATGTTTCAGTCATTTCTTCCGCGCACAGCTGCTGAGTGGAATCACCTTCCTGCATCTACCGCTACCATTACTGACAACCAACGCTTCAAAACAGCATTAGAAAACTTTGTATAAGTAGGAGCATCATCTTTTTTTTTTTTTAAATTCTATATGCTTGTTGTTTTTTGTACGAGCGTTTTGTTTGTTTGTTTTTCACTGTATTGCTGCGCTGTATTTTGTGTATTATATACCATTAACCAGCACACCAAGAACCCAACAGCTAATAATGTATAACTAGGAGCAATCATTTTTTGTATTACTAATTAGTTTGCTGCACTGTACATTTTTTTTCTGAAATTTTTGTAACCACTCCCCTCTATAATGCCTCTGGCCCTGAGGGTACACGAAATAAATAAATAGATAGACTAGTGCACAGCACACAGTGTATTTTGCTTGCACTGAAACGCGACCACCATGGCTGGGATTCCAACCCACATCCTGTACACCGTGACGTTACTCAATGCCAGTGAAAATGCCAAGTGGCTTTTTGGCCAACATTAAAAATTACACAAAACCATGTTCCACTCAACACCTGCGTCAGACTTGCCAGGAGGAGTCTCCTTACGATCATGAAACCGTACATGTTATTTGTTTGTGTTCAAAATTTTGTTTCTGTACCCCTTTAAAAAATGAGACAGGGGCATGAGGGTGCTATTGCGGGCTAGTTGGTTAAACATTGCTAAAACTCCTGTCCATTGCCAACACTGCTAAGCATAGTTAAAAGTCCCCTGTTTGTGCTGTCCCCTGTTTAAGGCAAAAGCCTTTGATACCTCATTGTTGTCGACAGAAGGTTGTCAGCAGAGGTGTCACGCTTTTCGGTTGGTCGAAATGGTTATGCTGTCTGAGTGCGCGGATTCGCAGTAATGTGGTCACCCATGGATGCCTGACGCCCCCTTTTGGAGCAGACGACAACTGATAAAAAATAGTTGTCGTTCGCTCCGACAGGGGGCGTAAGGCGTCCGTGGGTGACCACATTACATACCTCATTACTGCGAACAGAGCCATGGATGCAACCGAACTTATCGAAGCAGGGAGAGAGAGTTGTGCAAACGAAGCAGTCAGAGTGTGCAGTCAAGTAAAGCACTAGTAAAGCACGAACAGTCTTGCAGTGAATGCCAAACAGTGTGCCAGGAAAGGCCTTGCAGCCCTTTAGAGAGAGCCAAAGAGCAGAGAGAGAACGCACTCATGGCTTATCGGCCGTTGCCGTGGAGAGGGGCAGCCCGAGGGGGGCGTCCACACATGCCGTCACCCGCACACCAGCTCCCCCGCCAGGAAGAACACATGGGATGGTGCAGGGGTCGCCTCCTCCTCCTCCTCCGGCCTGGCTGCTGCTGCTGCTCCACTGCCACCTGGGGAAAGACAGGGGGGGGGGGGGGGGGTCAGCTAGACACTACACACTATGTGGGGACAGTTTCTACAACTTTGCAGGTAGGCCACTCAAAAAGTTGGCAGTGGCTTAGCTCTGCTATTCCGGGATATACGTAGCGTGAGCAGTGATGTCACATGGCTCTGCGCCGGCGGCAGCGGCGAGCGTGCGCGGCGAGGCGCACCAGCTGTGTGCACTGACGTCACTTGCTCCTCACACATGTGCAGTATGGTCGACGGAGGGAACATGCAAAACGGCGAGACTGGCCAATGTAGCTTACACTACAATAATGCAAGCAGCCAGGAGTGAGCTTGAAATTTCATCTCAGGGTTCTGCAGTAACACCAAATTTGACATTCCTCATGTGCATCCCACACGTTTTAATGCAACAGCGTTAGGGGTCATCATCATCATCATCATTTATTGAACCCTTAAAGATCCCGTCTGGGACATTACATAAGGGGGGGGGAAAGACAGTGGTGTGAAACACAATGGCAACATACAATGGCCACTCCAGCATGTTGATGGCAACCCCTGCCACTTAGGACCCTGTGACATCATCACAGCCAGCCCACTGTGGCAGGTGGTAGTTACTGGACGCGAGAGGTTGCTCAGGGAGAGCAGCAAGCCCCACCAATGGCTGTGTTTGAAGAAATACCCCCACCTGCCAGGGCAACAGCTCATTGCTTTAACACTGCACCGCTGCACCAGCAGTGGTATGAGGACTGCCCGCGATGCATGAATAGCGACGTTTACATGAACCCGACAGCAGCGGGTCGAGTCAGGGGATCGAATTGAGCAAGGTCAGCCCAACTCGACAACTGTGTTTACGTGAACTCGATCATAGTGAGTCGAGACCGCTTCAACTCCAGCGACACCAAGCGTCAAACAGCGCAAGCGGGAGAGGGCAGTGGCAGCCATCAAGATGGCGGCACGGCACCACTGTCTCGGAGGCGCGATGGCGCAGGCGAAAAACAGGTTCACGGTTATCCTCCCCCTCCCGCTAACCCGACCCTTCAACTCGTGCTTTTAGAAAGGCGGGTCAAGCGAGTTAACCTACCCCCTGCAGGCGAGTGAACTTTACTCCCTCTGCCACTTATTTTACTCAACCCAACAGCGTTTACATGAACCCGACAACTCGTTTTTTACCCGACAAGCAAACTTGACTGAACTCTATCAAGTTCATGTAAACAGGCCTTATGTGTGAGTAGAGAATGAACAATTCTGCATTTATATATAGGCACACAGGCTACACCTAGGCGACAGAGAAGAAGGAGTTACTGTATAAGTACCTAGAGTTAATTGTGCATAGGTCCGCCATATTGCTTCCCACGCATCGAAACTATGAGGGGAAGCTTTTGCATACAGGAGGCAGACTTGGTGTAGTGGTTAGAGCGACTGCAGACTCAATCCACTTGATTCTGGTCATCGAACTTAACTTATTCCAAGCAGATTACTGATGCGTTCACATGATAGAGCCTACTAGAAATGCGTCGGCTGCAACAATGCATATCTCAATAAGTTATGAACAAAAGACTCGCCATGTGGATGGGTGGTACCATTTGTTGTGAACGCCACAAATCACAAACATTTTCTCTCAAAAGTCGACGAACACTTGTAATAAAATTTCGCGTTAATAAAAAGAAAACATCATCTTCACTGAACATGTGCACTTGGACAAAATGAAATGCCACAAAGCATGAGAACAGCAGATGCACGAAAGGACTGTCAATAACGGTCTACTTCTAAATGATGCGAAGGAGCTGGCTTCTCCACAATGCATGAATGCTTTCCAACCATACGATCGCAATCAGCCAAAAAAGGCGTGAGCGGAGCAGAGAAAACAAATGTGCAGCTCTAGGTACTATACAGTAACTCTAGGAATACTTGTGGGGGAAGGACCTCTAATGCCATCGCTTTATGCTCATAAAAGAAGGTTAAGCGTTAAGTAATGGTGAAAGAAAGAACAAGTGTCTGTGCCTACGAAGAGCCCCAGGCCTCCGAAGAGATTCAATAATGCTGTCACTCAATTTGACAAAATAGTATGCCCAGGCCTCAAGACTGTCCATTCATTAGTTTTCCAATGCAAAACATCAGTCATCGCTTTCTTTACAGGCATGTTCAAAATTTCATACAAAGTGTCACAATAGTTAGAAATTTATTATCGGAACACCAGGATTTGTCATATCCCCTGGGGGATTGTGGGATCGCCTTAGCTTTCAGAGACACACCTAACACTAGCAATCCAGAAAAAAATATGATGTAATAGTACTGGCTCCAAACAATGTGCATGGAAATCGCAGAGGACATGCTACCAAGGTCACTGTTTTAAAAAATGTTATTTACTGCAATCATTAGTTACAATAAAAAAACTAAACCATTTGTGATATGAAGAATACTGAAACCACCTGAAAAAAGGAAATGCCTATACTCTGTTTCATGCATAGCAGGCAACACTGCCAAAGCTAGCACACCTGTTCGTGCAGGCTAAGTCCGCATGCAAAAAGTAGTTCGCCATACAACCAAAGCAAACAGGCATATTTCGTAGTGTCAAATTATAAGTGCCGTGACTGGCACCTCCTGGACTTCGTTTTACCTCTTGCCACATTTTCATACTGCAACTCGTCGAGATTTCGAGAAGCAAAAGGTACACGAGGCGGTATGTACGCGGTTGGCAAGGTGAAATGCTTCCACTAAATCAGCACCCAAAAAGTAGTTCGCACTCCGTGAAAATTATGACCAGAGAGCCCGAACACTGAGCGCCTCATAGCTTCGACCTTGATTTCCAATGCTAGTACATCGATTTTACATCGCTCTTTGTGTTCGTCCAAACAATGACCAGAGTTTCGAGAAGAACAAATGATATGTGGCGGAGTAACATAGCTTTGCGGACGCACTACTTCAGCAACCTCCGCAGCACTGCCTGCTATGGTTTGGTTTAGTTTATGGGGTTTAACGTCCCAAAGCGACTGAGGCTATGAGAGACGCCGTAGTGGAGGGCTCCGAAAATTTCGACCACCTGGGGTTCTTTAACGTGCACTGACATCGCACAGTACACGGGCCTGTAGAATTTTTCCTCCAAAGAAATTCCAGCCGCCGCGGCCGGGATCGAACCCGCGTCTTTCGGGTCAGCAGCCGAGCACCATAACCGCTGAGCCACCGCAGCGGCACTGCCTGCTATGTATGAAATGGAGTATAGTAGGGGCAGCACACTCTTAAAGTGAAAGAGCAAGTTTGTCATACGCAAAATTGTGCACACACCATCTCGAAGGGTTAAGACCGGCAAGGCAATGAAGCTGTCTTCCTCCACTCAGTATCAAAGTGCCCAATACAACCTTAAAACAAGGCAGCAATACGCAAAGGTAAGCTTCTTTACTACAACACAAGAACAACCAAGCTGTGCGGTGTTTCTCGGAGTGGCCCTGTAAACAGGAGCTCCATCCTGTCTCATCAGAGCAGCCATGAGGCAAACTGTGCCGAAAGCAAACTACCCTGCAAGGATCTACTGCTACGAGCTAAGTATTCAGTCCACGAACAAACTATCCAGTTGAACAAATCTGTCACAGACAAAAGGCACTGACGCAAACACGTGACTGGTCGCAAAATATGCCGTATATTAGCACTAAATCAGCATAAACACAAAGGCACAACAGTACACGAGAAACCAACAGTACCGTACCTTTCCTAAGCCAGGCACTGATGGTGCAGATATGGATGAAAAAAGAAAACACCGGTCTCTGCAACAGTAATGCTATCAGCTATAGCGTATGTGGGGCCATTCTTTAGATAGCAGGATAAGCCGCATTCTTGAGAGTGTCAATACGCACAGGCAGAGACAACCGCAAAGAGGCGTTCCCATTGTTCAAAGACACTACGCCCCCTCTCCAGATACGTAAAGATAGTGTCTTGCTTGCTTTGCTGAAAGGGTACTGCCACTGTAGATGTCATTCCCAAGATGCCTTTTTCCTTTAGCCATCAGGCAGGCTTGAATTATTTGCACTAATGAAATCATTTATTAAGATAACAGCAGAGTAGAGCCATAACTGCAGGCACGGCCGTGTCTGTACTACTGAAAACTACTGGCACAAAGCATCCCTATTGTCGCTAAGCACCCCCGAAGCATCAAAGGGTATACCTACACATTATATATTAAGGCGAAAGCCTTTAATGCTTCATCGTGACGACAGAAGGTTGTCAGTAGAGGTGTCACGCTTTTCGGTTGGTCGAAATGGTTATGACGTCTGGAAGCACAGATTCGAAGTAGTCAGGTCACCCACGGATGCCTGATGCCCCCTTTTGGAGCAGACGACAAATAATAAAAAATAGTTGTCGTCCTCTCCGACAGGGGGCGTAAGGCATCCGTGCGGGACCACATTACATACCTCATTACTGCGAACAGAGCCATGGATACAACCGAACTCATCGAAGCAGAGAGAGAGTCGTGCTAAAGAAGCAGTCAAAGTGTGTAGTTGTAATGTGTAGTCAAGTAAAGCACTAGTACAGCGCAAACAGTCTCGCAGTCAATGCCAAACAGTGCGCCAGGAAAGGCTTTCTTTCGCCTTGCAGCACTTTAGAGAGCCAAAGTGCCCCCCGAGACAGCCGGGCTATTGGCGCTCTGTACGACATGAGCCCAAAGGCTTCTTACAGCTCCTCAAAATAGATGAACAGACACTGTATGTTTGAACACTCGAAGATCATCCAGGACATGCTAAGGAAATGGAGCAGTGCCCTGTTCAGTTCCAATACAAACTTAAATATCTGCATGCCTCTAGAGTTGCAAAAAGATGGACCTGCTTAGCCCGAAATTAAAATTTGAAAGAAAAATATGAAATGGGGAAAGCGAAAACGAAATACGAGTACCGACAGCTCAGAAATCCATGGAGAGGGGCCGAAATTTAACTTCGATAAATTTTGACGAGTTACATCATGCGCAGTTGGACCATCGTTTACAAAGCCCTGTTATCTCTGCAGCCGTGGTTACTGAACGTGCATTCTTCGTTTTCTCTGTTTTGAGCAACAGAAATAAAAAATTCAAGAAGGCACTTTGTTAACCTAAAGTGTGGTGAGGCAGAAGCCATAAGCGCGGTGTTACTGCTTGTGTTACTGATGTGTGGTTAAGACGTTAAGCTTCGCCTCTAAGAGTGAAACGTGACAGCGTCTTACAACGCTGCCAGGGAGTCCGCAGAACGCCATCGCCCATTCGGCTGTATGCCTTGCTTGTCGGTAAATTGATTTTTGAGGAAAGGAAATGTATCTGTCTCCCATATCTCAGTGGACACCTGAACCTCGCCCTCACGGGAAGGGAGGAAGATGGGAGTGAACGAAGACACTGTATTCACTAGATGTAGACGCGCCTTTGTTCATTCCAAACCATCGAGCAGGCATGGTGGAGTGGTTAGCGTGCTCACCTCGCCCTCTGGAGACCCTGGTTCGATTCCCCAACTCGACCAATTTCCTACACGGTGTTATTTATGTGTTCTGACTAGAAAGGTTAATTATCATGCAATTATCATAGAATACCTTAAATCGCGTTCCAATATCATTAAAATGCCATAGATTAAGCAATGATTGGCATATAAGGCCCATATAAGGCACGTAGCCGAAACGCGGACACATCTACCGACAGGGCTGCCGACACGGCTGTTAACGACAGTATGAGGCATTAAGGGCTTTCGCCTTAATAAACAGCGACTGAGGGCCCGTCAGGTGTAACCAGCCTTCGCTGCAGGCATGCGGTGGCGCAACAACACGCGGCAAATGCGAACACCAACATTCGCGGGGCCCGGCGGAATGCGCTTCTAATGAGCACGCTGCAGGGAGCGGCGGCCGACGGCGGCGCCGACACGCGCCCGGAGCCGATAGCGGCCGCATGTGGGCCACACCGCCGTCGCCGATATATCAACTCTATCGGCCGACAGCTTTTCAGACGAAACAGGGGCGCGACCTCGATCGGAGGAGACGGCGGCCCGAGTCAATAAAACCGCTAATGGAATGATAATACGCTTCGGCACCTGAACAGGCCGTGAAACGGTTCGTAAACCAGATCGATGCATCAACCACTCCAGTACGTCGAGGATGATCTCACGGGGAATTAACTCCCTCGGTGGAACGCATAGAGTTTCTTACTATTACCTAAAGGGAAAGCTGGCGACCTTTCTATGGGAGTTTGCGTGGAGATCCCTCGAGACCACGTCAGCCACCATGGGCGTCAAAGCATCATGGGGCGGTGAGCTACCGACTGCAGAACTACAACTTTTTGCCATAAAATAATGCAAAAATAAACGCTGTTTGATAACCAAAAATGTCCTAACATTCAATATCATGTCTAATGGTTGCAACAAATGAGCAGAAAAGCATGCAAATGCAAAGTTTGCCCAAAATAAGAGATGGCTAGCTCTCCTATTGGCCAAGTGTTGAACATACAAAAACTATTTTGTGCTTAACACTTTTAAAAAGAAATTTAAAAAAAATGTGGCAAAAACATTTTCGAAAGTTTTTTAATTGCATTTCCAAAAAGCGAAACCTTTTACTGGCGTCGTGTGCTGTTCGGGTTTCGCTACTATGGTTTTTGCACACTGCGTTCGCGCCAAAGTCGTCTGCGCACGCACGAACAGTGTTTTCAGAATGGAACACCTTAGTAGCGACACTCCGTGTTCCCAAAAAATACGACTCTCCCGCACCAAGTAGCTCACCGCCCCATGATGCTTTGAGCGTCCATGGTGGCTGAAGTGCAGCGCTGCCAGCTTTCCCTCTAGACATAAACGGGCCGTGAAACGGTTCGCAAACTAGATCGATGCATCAACCACTCCAGTACACAGAGGATGATCTCAGGGAAATACCTCCCTCGGTGGAACGCGACAGCCACGTCGTCGGAGTTTCGCTGCTTTCGCCACCGCACGGTTGACTGACCTCTCGTAAGGAGGAGGAGGAGTAAAATTGGCGAAAACAAACGGTTCCTCTTTCGACTACACTGCAGGACGGTGGAAGAATACGATTCATCAACCGCACTCTGCAGCACGGTGCTGCTCTGTAGTGATGCGAGAGTACACATGCTGGCGGGTGCCCGCACAGCATACGTGGTTTGTTTGATATAGTCAAACATTAAACAGCTTATTTCATTTACGCGATTGGCCAGCAGAGTAATACAAAACGCCGCGGACCGCGGCCCAGAGTTAGCAACTGCTGTTTCTTTAAGCTGTATCCTATAGTATAGTGATTCTTACTAAAATCCCAGCGAAATTTTAGAAACAATAGAGAAGAAATTTTCCGACCACTACTGACAAGAACAAAAAATGGTTGCTTGCTTCGGATTCATGACGTCCAGCACGCGGGTTTCTAGATCCCTCGTTAATATTGGCGCTGACGATGGGAGGGGGGGAGGGGGGTGCTGAGAACGCCCGAGACTTTAAGCACTGAGGAAGGTATATGCAAATTATATGTATTCCAAGCACAGCTATGAACCACGTACACGGTGGTGTATTTCCCTTTGGATGCCTGAATATTCTTGAAGCATTCCAAGAGAAGGCAAGCGTAACAGGGGGGGGGGGGGGGGGCTAAACACCAAGGAGGCCTAAAGTAGCAATATATATATATATATATATATATATATATATATATATATATATATATATATATATATATTGGTTTATTGGGGTTTAATGTCCCAAAGAGACTCAAGCTATGAGGGACGCCGTAGCGAAGGGCTCCGGATAATTTCGACCACCAGGGGTTCTTTAACGTGCACTGACATCGCACAGTACACGGGCCTCTAGAATTTCGCCTCCATCGAAATTCGGCAGCCACGGCCGGAATCGAACCCGGGTGTTTCCGGGTCAGTAGCCAAGCGCCGTAATCACTCAGACACCGCGGCGGGGCCGTTTCTGTGTGCAGTAAACACGAAAGCCCACAGCGATCTGAAGCTTCTGCTGCTGGTCCGCTAAGTGGCGGCGCGGTGCCCTTATAAAAATGGTCCATAGACAGTCTATAGACTTCTTACTGACTCTGTTGACTTCCTATAGATATTGCTTTTTGTCTGTTCATAGTCTACAGACTGTCTACAGACAAAAGTCTACTAAAAGTGCATGGCCATAAATCTAGAGATTGTCGACAGGCTGTCTATTGCATTTGTATTGCCTATATACTGTACTCTAGGATTTGTCTACAGTCTATAGACTATAGACAGAAGTCTAGACTTCATAGAAAGAAGTCTACAGACACTCTATAGACTGCCTAAAACTCTTTCTGTAAGGGTGGGCGCAGCGAGACGACGATTCTCCTATAGGGACTGCGGTGAGCACCAACATACGCTGGAGTGGTTTCCCTCTCCCCCACCTGCCTCTAGACACTGGCGAAGGATTACATTCGCGGTGATCCACAGCTGCCGTCTACAAGCCTCAGAACTCTCCGAGATGCACTCGCAAAAGCGAACGATAAAAGCTCCGCATGTGTAGGCACGCGCCACAGTCCTCCGCCGTAGAGTGAGTGGAATCGAACCCGCGACCCGCTCCCACTCGCGGCGCGGGAGAGGCGCCAACTTTGGGCGACATGCGGTGAGGAGGGATCCACATGTCCGGCAACGCGTCCGGCGCGCCGCTCCGGTCGCCGCTTCCGAACTGCCGCACCACAGCAAGCAGGGACACACAGGGAGCGGTGAGCAGCGCAGCGCCGCTCAACCCAAGCTCCGCCCACAACCGGCGTCGCACTTCGCCGCCGCGCAGCAGTGCCTGAGCGCCGCTTGGCTTGGTGTACAAATATTGCAAGAAAAGATGGCATCGCCTTGTTATCAGAAAGACTGCTAGCTGTACTCGAGCGGCGACAAAGCATGCCTGCTTATGTTGCGAGCTTTCGGCAACGGCACCGCTCGCGGGCGCTCCGGGCGACGAGCTGTGCTGCTGCCTGTCTGCCGTGGTCGTCGCTAGGCCTATAGCCTGCATCGCATCGAAGCGGCAGGGGCCGGCGCTTCGGAAGTCGCCTGCGCTATAATTGAAGGCCTATTCTTCACTCCGCTTTGTTGTCAACAGCATAATCTCACAATAAAATAATAGTGTGGCCAGTTTCCGTGGCGCCTTCAGCAGCGGCTAGCGCGGGCGCCAGTCGAGCCGGACCCCAGCGTCGGGCCAGCTAGCGGCGGCAGCTGCGAGGCGGTTCTCGCAACTAATTCGCTCGTACCACAGTTGTTACTTTTACCAGCAACTCGGTATTGGCCAATGAACCAGAAACATGATATAATTTTCTCATTTCCCTATCCCAGGGTTTATTATTTACGTCAAGAACACTCATTAGCTCGTTTTTGTGACGCCGGCAGACGGGATCCAGGCTGGCCGGCCGGCAGGCTCGGCTTACTTCACGTTCGCACAAGAAAATACAGAACAGCCATGCTACTAGAAAGGATGCTTCCTAGATCCGAGCAACGACAGCATGCCTGCGCTAGAGTGGAGCTTTCGGCTAAGACATCGCCTACGGCAACGCCGGGCGACGAACTGCGCGCTAGTCCCCGACTGCCCTAGTCGTCACTAGGCCTAGTGGTTTCGTATCGACGCCGCAGCGCAGCCGAGGGCTCTTCGGGACTGGCCAGCGCTCAAAAAAGGTGCTACACTCGGCACCCCTTGTTCGTTCTCCCAAATCCGGGACTGTTTGAACGAAGACATGGTGTTCGGTGAAGACAGCGCTGTCAAACTAACCCTACAATTCAGCAGCCGACACACCGCTCACCGCTGTACCTCTGTCGTGCTCACCTGTGACGTCGCGAACTCGACGTCATGGTGACGTTGGCGCTCTGCGCGCTCGCATTGGCTGCCACTGCCCGCCGGAGCGGCGTGCCGGACATTCGCCGGACGCGGTGCACCGGACATATCTACGCGGTTTGACGCGTCCGGCGATCGCCGGCTGGCCGGAGCGGAGCCGCCGGACGCGGCTAGCCGGACCGGATTCGGAGCGCCCGCCTGACATGTGTCCCCGCCTTCATGCGCGCGGGGACCCCAACCGTGACGGGCGCACCCCGAGTATCGAACGCAGGCGCATCAATGCGCGGCGATGCGTGTAGCAGAAAGGACGCCCACTCCCTTCGGACGTAAGAGCACTCGGCGGCGACGGCGCTATCACGGGGCTGCAGCCGAGCAAAGTGAAGAGGATCGGCCGAATGACGCCAGCTACTTGCAGTAGCGCTTCCGTAGGGGGCTTGTCGGGCGACGTGCAGTGCGAGAAAAATAGGAGAGCACTGCAGTCGTCTGCTGCTTGGCAGAAATGCGAAAGCATCTGCGTTGGATGACGTCAGTAACTTATTTTGCAAGACATCGTTGTCCGACATCAGTACGCATGCGGAACACACTTTACCGCCGTATACACCAACGCGTTAACACGATTCAACCGTGGCATATGCGTTGTGTGGTGTGCCCGCCTGGCACACAGAGAGCCTGGGTTTGAATTCTAAATGCCGGCGAATTTCTTTTTCCGAATGCTCATTCTCTGCCGACAGGCCCTGCACACGAACGCCACTCACAAGACAAAAAATGCTTTCGCCTTTAAAATGACACACGTTGCGTGGACGCGCCTCTTTCTCGAAAACCGATTTTTGAGAGCGCTCTCATCCAGCCTTCTTTATTACGGACATCACACGCACCCGGCCTGCATATGAGTAAATTAGTTACTTGTACATTGTGCCTCTCCCCCCCCCCTTTCTTTTCTGTCACCTCACCTCTTTCATTTAATTTCTCCAGTCTATCCCATTACTTCCGCTGCCCCAGCTCAGATGCTTCTCGTAGCGATGGCAGATACCGGTGCCAGCAAGAATCTTTTTCATCCTTTTATTATAACTTTTAAATAAATCTACTACTACTACTACCACTGCCACTACTACTACTACTACTACTACTACTACCACTACAACCAGAGTACCCGGGGACACTTCAACTAGGGGGTGTTGCCTCCACCGCGCCCTAAGGGAAGGGGTAGGTTAGGGAGGGGAAGAGAGGAAGAGGCGCCGTAGTGGAGGGCTCCGGAATATTTTGCGCTGACATCGCACAGCATACATGGGCCCCTTTCAAGGAGAAATCCTTTAATGCCTCATCGTTGTCGACAGAAGGTTGTAGGCAGATGTGTCACGCTTTTCACTGGGTCGAAATTGCGCGCATTCGCAGTATGAGGTCACCCACGGATTCCTGACGCCCCCTTCTGGAGCACACGACAACTAATAAAATAGTTGTCCGCTCCGACAGGGGGCGTAAGGCGTCCGTGGGTGACCGCATACCTCATTACTGCGAACAGAGTATACAACCTAACTCGTCGAAGCAGAGAGAGAGAGTCGTGCTAAAGAAGCAGTCAAAGTGTGTAGTTGTAATGTGCAGTTAAAAAAGCACTAGTACAGCATAAACAGTCTCGCAGTCAATGACATAGAGTGCGCCAGGAAAGGTTTTCGCCTTGCAGCACTTTAGAGCCAAAGTGGGCCCCTGAATTTTTTGCGCTTCGCCTCCATCAAACGCGCTAACCTTGCACTGTGCCTGCAGCTGAGAGGGGGGTGGATGATGACTGGACAGCATCACCCGCATCAAAGGTTAACAACAACGCGAGACAACGACCAGAACGCCAACGCACGAGCGTTCACTTCGCACTGGCTGAACGCCAGAGGACGTCATGGCGGCGAGGCGCAAAAAGGGACGCAAACAAAGACCTCAGAGAAGGAAAAAATATGCTGTGTCATGAGAACAGTCGGTTATTCCAATGTATTTAGGCACCGAAATCCTCCAAGGCATTGTACCTTTGAAACAGAGACCCATTAACGCCCACCCCGCCACAGAAGCGGCGGTCCCGGGTTCGATCCGCGGACCGGCACGAATTTTTTTCGACTGCGAAAGTACTCTACTTGAATAATTGGTTTCGAGGAATGCAAAAGTGCCCTCCCTTACAAAAAAAAAAGTTTTAGACAGTCTAAAGTGTGTCTATAGACTTCTTTCTATGATGTCTATAGACAGTCTCTAGGCAATACAAATGCCATAGACAGTCTATAGACAATCTATAGAATTATGGCCATACACTTTTAGTAGACTTCTGTCTATAGACAGCCTATAGACTATGAATAGACAAAAAACACTATATACAGGAAGTCAGTAGAGTCAATAAGAAGTCTATAGACTGTCTATAGACCATTTTTATAAGGGCTGTCTCTCGGTGGACACCCCAACCATTCCTCACCTCCACCGAAACGAGGCAGGAATGATGGGGCTCAGCAGCTGCTTAACCACGTGACTGGGTTGTACTCCAGTCGACACAGCCCGAGGGACCGCGAAGAGAGAGACCACGCCCAGAGAGCAAGTTTCGGCAAGAAAGCGATCCGCGACAGGCGCGCACACGGTGGATGCTCCGCTGAGGAGAGAGGGCTATTTGCATACAGCACGCGGTGCGCAGCCAGGCGCGGTGAATTCATTCGCGCCACAACACTTGTCGTCGATGGGGGACTTTCCGAGTTTCCTAGAATGGCCGGCTGACGCATCCGCCTCGAATGCCGGTGGGGATCGAGAGAGATCATCGAAGGCTCCACGGCGAAACAGCGCAGAAGCTATAGCTGAGTTCCTGCGCTGCCGTGGCTTCCAAGCAACGCTAACACGCCGGTGTATGTACGGAGAGCGCCCGTATTCACCCTTATAAAAATAGTCTATAGACAGTCTATATACTTCTTACAGGCCTTCCTATAGATAGTTCTTTTTGCCTATGGATAGTCTATAGACTGTCCATAGACAAAAGCTTACTAAAGTGTATGGCCATAAATCTATAGATTGTCCATAGACTATCTATAGCATTTGTATTGCCTATAGACTATTCTGTAGGATTCGTCTATATAAAGTCTATACACTTCATAGAAAGAAGTCTACGGACAGTCTATATACTGTCTAGAAATTTTTTGTAAGGGTTAGAGCGAAAGCTCGACAGCTCCCTTTCTTCAAGGTCATGTCGGTATGCAAAACGACCTTGGGAGGCTGCGGAGCGCGAAATAAGAATGAAATAGAAATATCAAAACGATAAAATGAAATAAAAATATGAAAATAATAAAATGAAACAAAATGACAATAAAGAAGTAAAGAGAAACAAAAATAAAATGAAACAACCAAACAGAAAAAAAATAGAAGTAAGTATATGCAGAAAGAATTGCAAAAAAGCACCTCTCGTATGGCACTTGAGTTCGGCAGAACAGCGACGAACTGCGTCAATTTTTCCAGCTCCTGCAGAGCACAGACTGTTCTGCGCAGGTGCCGGGAAGGCGGATAATAGAAGCTCATGCGATTTCAAGCTTCCCTGATAAGCGTGCGTCAGCAAAGAAGAATTCTGTACGTCTATGCAAAAACGAGGCATTGTATTTGAGCGCCAGCGAAATCGTGAATGATCGGACGGAGCCAATCGTGGCCGTGCATGGATGGAAATGCACGAAGAAGCGCAAGAACAGACTTGCCCAGTAATTCCTTGTGAGTGTCAAGCTAAACCAAGGGGTTATGAAATGCGACGTGAGCACAACAAAAGCCTAGAACCCAGCTGAACACTGTGATGAGTGGGAGACAGGCGTATGCCGTCCAAATTTCAATGAAGGCAAAGTGATTAACAAAAAAAGAAAACGGATAACACGGAAGCTAGACAAATAAAAAACACTGTAAAGACGACTGTGTGAGCGCTGCCTCTGTATCGCTATCAAGTAAGACGAGATAGCTCGACAGAGAGACACTGGTAATTGAGTTGGAGGTTAGGAGCCCCTCATAATGCTACAAGGGCAACCCAGTCAGCCCGTGGACGAGCCGAAAAACCTGTGCACGCCCTGGATAAAAATTAGATGAAAATTAGTGCACGTGGCTTCTTCGTTTCGCCCTTGTTTTACGAGCGCTGGATTTGCCGACATGGAAGAGATCGGCGGGAGATCTGAACAGTGATCAGAAGCCGCGTCGCATGAAAAAAAAAAGTCGAATGTCAGCGCTTTTCGCGACGGATGCCTGCTCTCCACGTTTAGTGGCTTAAGCGTTCACGAAGCAGAACAGTGCTCCTGACATGCATGCACGCACCGAATATCTCAGCTGTTTTTTCCGCTCAATTGGCAGCCTAACGTCAGTAACGAACTCCCAATTATTACCGCGCTGTGTAAAGCTATCGGGAAAAAAGAAACACGTGCAATCCAGCGTTTCGCTTTGAAAAGAGCCAAGTTCGCATCCTGCCACTGATCACATTGGGGCAGCGCTACGGTTTGCGCGGATAACACGTTTTCGCATGTTGCTCTATTTCTCACAGTGGCTGTTCGAGCAAGTTGGTATGTCATGACAAAACTTCTAGCGCTTGCAAAACGAGGACGAACATGAAGAAGACAATACGTGAGCTAACTTTCAACTGGTGCATATTCATGGCGTGAACAGTTTTTTATACACGGTGGGTGTCAGAAAAATACAGAAATATCCGTAAGTCACAAGCAAAACAACCTCTTTAACGTTATCAGAAAAGAGCCAGGGCAACTTTACACGCGAGATTGTTGAAGCCAGAAACAAGAAAATTGAAAGAAAATTGTGTTAGTGTTCCTTCAATATCGCTCTCAGGGAAACAGTTCACTTTTCTTGAGGGTAATAATCAACGTTAAGCAGGTTGTTTTGTTTCTAACTCGTGGATCGATAACCGGTCTGGTAGTTCTCTTTTTTTCAAGCAGCCCCTGAGAATAAAACGCGGTTCACGCAATGAATAAAACACCAGTTGAAAGTTAGCGCATGTGTTGTCTTCTTCACGTTCGTCCTCGTTTGTAAGCGCGACAAGTTTAGTCATATCCTCTACTTCTACTCTGTGGATTCCGCTCGTTTCAACAACAACAGCAAAAAAGCTCATTTCTGTGCTGCAGTTCTCTGAATGAACGACACACGACGACGCGCGCGTAACTGCGGTCGTCCCCGCGAAACACTTCCTCTGCGTCGCGTCTCACTTCCGTCTAGTCAGGAGCTACGAGAACAAGCACACTCTACGAGCAGAGCAAACCGGGCAGGCGCTTCCCTACCGTACACACATATACGTGCTCGGCGGTCGCTCGAAAAACCAGCGGCGGCCCGAAGGCCCCCGCGCGAAGCCCAAAACGGCGGCTTTAACCTAAACACGCGGTCCCAGGCGGGTAGTACGTGGCACACGCCCTGCGGGGGCGGAAGGAAGGCTCGCAGATCCCGGCGTGTTTTCCTCCACTTTCGCCGAGAGAGTGAGCAATCGCTGACGTCAGCCTCCTGTCTCCTCGCACCGCAGCGAGTGGAAGGATGAGATGCCCCGCACCGAAAATAAGCGGAGGCCCCGTCTTGAACGTGGGCTGACGACACCACCCACTATACCAGCGGAGGATTCACGGGGGTCAGAGCTGAGTCTGACACGCACACGAACTTCTACGACCGGCAAGTTGGCGGGGCAGACGACGGTGCACCTTCCAGCTCTGCAGTCTGCTTTCGGATCGTGGGCGGCGGACCAAGTTCGTCGCTTCTTCGGGGTCGGCTTTAAAACGGATGGATTACCGCGTTCCAATAACAACATACGCGTCTTTAACTGAAACTTTTATTACTCATAAAAACAAACAAAACAATTAAAAACAGGCATCACCACCTCGGGCCGTTTTCACAACCTTAAGGGCGAGGACGCCCAAAGACAGCGTTTCTTCGCGCGGAGGCTATGATTAGAGCGCCATTCACACACCACTTTTCGCTCTTGAAGTGTCTGATTTGGTTTGGTTTGGTTTGGTTTGGTTTATTGGGTTTAACGTCATCAAGCGACTCAGGCTATGAGGGACGCCGTAGCGGAGGGCTCCGGACAATTTCGACCACCTGGTGCACTGACATCGCACAGCACACGGGCCTCTAGAATTTCGCCTCCATCGCAATTCGGCCGCCACGGCCGAATTACGGGCCAGCAGCCGAGCGCCGTAACCACTGAGCCACCGCGGCGGGGTTGAAGTGTGTGAATCGAAAAGAAACGCTAGATCTTTAAATGCGATCTTCTCAGAAATAAACGCGTCTTTTAGCGCCAAAACCTTCATACGATCGTCAGAGCAGAGCAAAAATCTTGCTTGCACATCGCTCGTTGCCATAGCAACTGTGACGCCAAGCGGCAAGAATTTTGGCCGGGGCAACCCAGAAATTTCACCTTGGCCTTTTTTGACCAAAATCGATGCCCAACCACAACTGGGCGCTCCCGACACGATGGCGACCTTCAAATTTGACCCGGGCCATCTCCAAAGATCCGGTCCTGGACCCCCAAAAATGTTCACAGCTTTGAGGTGCGCGCCACCTTTTCTATCATGTCGCTTTTGGCATCACACCGTTTACGTCACCGTGCTTTCGCACGTCACACATCGGTTTAAGCGGAGTTAAACCTTGCATCATTTTTTGCTGCCGCGGACAAACGTGGCCAGAGAGAGCCGCAGAATAGATTTTCATAAGAATGCGCGCCGCCGTTCGTCAACGCCGTCGCGTAATTAAGCGGGCCAGCGATGGAAGGAACAGACTGCCACTGCCACGATAAAATTTCCCCTAAAAGGAAGCAGCTAACTGTGCACGTGAAATGCAAAGTTTTCCACCCGCACACGTGGGAGCGTTTGGACGAGCGAAATGTGCGCCTGAAGTTAACCGTAGGGCTGGAGTCGCTGTATACGCTTCTGCTGCAAGCGTAGGGAAGATATATATTACTAAACGCACCATTCGCCTCTCTCCAGATTCGGTAACTGAAAAAAAAAAATTAAATATAGCAGCTGCCACATATGAGAGATATGTCGTGGGTTCGAATCCCACCGGAGGGTTTTCTTTCCTTCTGTACTTTCTGTTGAGGCATGCGCTGCGAGTTCATTCCGACCACTGTGGCTGTGCAGTGGAAGCTACGAGCGCGAAGCTTTCACGAGAGCGCCGAATTGTCACCCGTGAAAGAAACTGTCACAGGAATGCAAGCTGGCACATGGCGTCTCTTGCACAGACGCCTCCAACCGCGTCGAAGGCCTGGCGCCTGTCCCGGATAAGAACCGAAGGCATGATGTCGCCCTAATGGAGATACAGATTATTTGTTTGGCAGAAACTACGGAGCGGTCTTTTAATCTGTGTGCAGCAGTCCGGTTGGGCATGCTAGCAACGGCTGAATGCGCGGTTGCCCTTCGGCGTTCATGCACCGATGGCCGCGTGCGTTCGTCACCAAAGCCAGCTGCGTCGCCTCCATTCCTTCGACATCATTCCACAGCGAGGCCTCCGGACTGACGTCAGCCAGAGCCCTCCGCGGCGAGTGGGGAGGCATGCGAAGAATTTCAGAAAGCGACGAGAGCGCATGATCTGACCCATCGAAGCGGCCGCGCCGACGCCGATCGAACAGTTCGCCAAAGGCCGGAAGGACGGAAACGGCCTCTTTTTTTTTTTTTCTCTCTCTCTCTCGACTGCGGCCGTCTGCCCGCTCCAGACGCCGCGGTGGCCGCGACCCGCTCGGCTGTCACACAGCTCGTTCGAGCAGCAGCTGGCCATGCACCGGGAACGGCAGCTGCACGGGCCGCGGTCTGCGCAAACGCCCCTCTTTCTCCCCTCTCGCTGCTACGACTGCTTCGGGGAGCGAAACGTGCCTCAACGTGCCCGTGCACGTTGAGGAACCCAAGGTGGCCGAAGTGAATACGGAGACCTCCACTACGGCACCTCTTTCTTCATTCCTTCTATCACTCCCACCTTCCCCCCATTCCCTTACGGCGCGGTTCAGGTGTCCGCCGAGATATACGAGACAGATATACTGCACCATTTCCATTCTTCAAAAACCAACCAACCCATTTCGGCGCCACGAACAGCAACGCCGGCGCAATACGGAGCAGCCTCTCTTGCGATGGCTCAGACCACACGGCCTCGATGCCTTGTATTAGGTGTTGTAATTGGTGTATAGCCCCTGCTAGCCACTAAATCGGCATGCGCCAACTACACCTTGCAGTATACTTGTATTTGCTGTCTAAACACGGTGCTGCGTGCGCTACTACACTGACAAAAAACATGGTGTGAATGATGCCGATCATCACGATCCATGCCCTCCCGCTTGATAGTGGTTTATGGCGTTTAACCTCCTCGACTAGCAGGGACGCCGTAGTGGAGGGCTCCGGATAATTTCGACCACCTGGAGATTCTTTAACGCGCGCAGACAACGCACAGCACACTGGACTCCAGCGTTTCGCCGTCATCGAACCAGCGTCTTCCGAGTCAGCAGCCAAGCACTGTGCCTTGATGACTAGCTGTGACGATAACCACCGTCATCACCCCACTTCCACCTTTCATCTCGTCTGTCGTGCGCTTCCAAATACGCGGTTGCAGAAGCCACGACTTCAATGGCAGCGGATATGAATGGAGATTAGAGGGCTGCAACCAGCGGCATGCACAACGGTTTATTACCCCATCTGCATCCACCATGGAGAGGCGTGCCGCATTTGTCTTGGCTATTGTTGGGCATGAAACGGATTCCGCCACAACAAGACGACCCTTCCCGCGGCAAACCCCAAATAAATCCCGTAAAAGCTTGCACACTAGCCTAAAACGTAATTTAACAAAACTTCTGTTTGGGCTAGATGGTGCACAGCTTTTTTTTAAATGAATTTAAGCGCACATGAACACGCACACAAGAATAGGAAAGCTCTATCCTGTCCTTTCTCGCTGTCGCTCCCCTCTATACTCTCCTCACTCTCCTCTCCCTTTCCCTTTCGCTTCCGCCGGCTGCAGCTCGGATGCTTAAGATATTAGATAGCAATTGCCGCGGCCGGCAACACTCTTTTGCTTCACTTTTTATTTTTTTTAAATAAACCACTACCACCACCACCACTAACACCCCACACAGGACAGGCTCTAACTTCATCTGATTTATTCGCAGGCAAGAGAGCAAATATATACTTACGCCTGTTAATCTTTTGCAGGCAGAGTACAGGTATCTTGAGCACGTATTGTGAACTGCCGATGTGTTTCTTTACTGCACATGTCTCCTTTTTTATGTATATACTAAGGCGAAAGCCTTTAATGCCTCATACTGTCGTGACCAAGGAATGTTAGCAAATGTGTCCGCGTTTAGGCGTCACTACTTAAAAGAAAACTCTGTCGAGGCTGGAAATCGAACCAAGGCCTTTGGCATTGGAAGTGGAGACGCTACCACTCCGCCACGAAGGCTCAGGGTTTGGGCATGAATAAAGGCGCATCTAGTGAGTGCATGGGTTTCATAAATAAAAAAAAGGAGTACAAAAATAAAAAGAAAAAAGAAACAAACAATAAAATAAAAAACGAAATATGAAAAAAAAAAACACACAGTGCGCCAGGAAAGGCTTTCGCCTTGCAGCACTTTAGAGAGCCAAAGTGTTCCCTGAACATTTTGCTCTCTTTCCTGTGAATGAATTAGATGAAGTTAGCGACTGTCCTGTGTGTTTCCTCTTCTTGTGTGCGTGTTCTTGTGCGCTTAAATTCATTTAAAAATAAGCTTAAACGTGCACAGCCGTCTCTGCGACTATGCCGCCTCCATAGTATAGCCGTTACTGCGCTGTTCTCCATCCCCCGTTTCGACATCAGTGCATTGGAGAGCGACACCAAGTGCACGCGCGCAGCGGCGGCTCGCCTCATCGGAGCAGAGGTGAAGCGGCCCAGTGGGTCACCGGCCGTGCAGCGCGGAAAGCGCCAAATCTCCGCGGCAGGGGAAAACGGCGGCGTGTCCCCGGGGGCGGCGGAAGCCCCGCAGTCCAGGAAGAAGTGCCACACTGAACGAGGACGACGGAGCGCCGCACGCCACCGTACAGCTGGTGGGCCGACGGGTTTGTTGGGCGCTAAAAATGGGTCTCTGTTGTTCTTCCTCGCAGTGCCTTTCTTTTTGAACGCATCGGATAAGCGGCTCTCTCGGCGAAGCAGTGGGACAATACACTTCTATGCATACACGCGGGTTCGACCCCGGCCGCGGCGGCTGAATTTCGATGGAGGCGAAATTCTAGAGGCCCGTGTGCTGCGCGACGTCAATGCACGTTAAAGAATCCCAGGTGGTCGAAGTTTCCGGAGCCCTTCACTACGGCGTCCCTCATAGCCTGATTCGCTTTGGGACGTTAAACCCGAATAAACCAAAGGAAACTTCTCTGCATACGGACGCTTCACGACGTGCATGGTCAACACCCGTGCCGCGCTGCCTGCAGAACGGCCAAGAGGAGAGACGGCGTGTGCTGGGGTGCCAAAAAAATTACGTAGTGCACCTAAGTGCGCGTTAAAGATCCCCAGGTGGTCGAAATTATTCCGGAGACCTCCACTACGGCACCTCTTTCTTCTTTCACTCCCACCTTCCTCCCTTCCCTTACGGCGCGGTTCAGGTGTCCGCCGACATATGTGTGAAAGATACTGCGCCACTTCCTTTCCTCAAAAACCAATTTACCAATTTCACTTCAGATGCAACATACGTGCTGTGAATGTGAAAGCATTTGAGAGTCATCGGGGGCTACCAGGTAACTATATTTCTTTACTAGTAAGTACTACTTGGTAACTGGTACTAATGTCTCAAACACCGTTCCGGTAAATGCCTCTTCAAGAGATACTGCTCTGATGTCTTCACGCATCAGAACAACCTTTTTTTTTCATCAGGAAAGTTCATGAAAAAAAAAACACATCAAGAATGTATGTTGCCAGACTGGTCCCTCCCTTCCCTTACGGCGCGGTTCAGGTGTCCGCCGAGATATGTGAGACAGATATAGTGCGCCACTTCCTTTCCTCAAAAACCAATTTACCAATTTCACTTCAGATGCAACATACGTGCTGTGAATGTGAAAGCATTTGAGAGTCATCGGGGGCTACCAGGTAACTGTATTTCTTTACTAGTAAGTACTACTTGGTAACTGGTACTAAAAAAGTTATGCGAAAATTCATGAAGAATTTATGATGTCAGTCTGGTGCAAAAACTAATGCAAAAGCTCATTAACAATTTATGACGTCGGGCCATAGATCGGCACGCTCACTCATGAGTGCACTCATATCGCCTCACTCACACTCACACTCACGTCTGTGAGTGTGAGTGAGTGGACGTGAGTGTCAGTGCGAGTGAGTGAAGGCGGTCACGAGTGTGAGTGCGAGTGAGTGGTTGTGAGTTTGAGTAGACGCGAGTGTGAGTGCGAGTGAGTGGATTTGAGTGCCGGTGGTCATGAGTGTGAGTGCGAGTAAGTGGATTTCAGCATGGGTGGCCATGAGTGTGAGTGTGAGTGAGTGGATGTGAGTGTAAGTGGAGATGTGTGTGAGTGCGAGTGAGTGGATGTGAGCATGAGTAGAGGTGAGTGGTGAGTGGACATGTTTGATGAGTAGATGTGAGTGGACATGAGTGGCAATGAGTGGTTAGTGGTTATGAGTGGCAATGAGTGGTTGTGAGTGGTCGTGAGTGGCAATGAGTGGTTGTGAGTGGACGTGAGTGGACGTGAGTGGCAATGAGTGGTTGTGAGTTGACATGAGTGGCAATGAGTGGTGGGTGGACGCGACAGCGAAGTCTGTCGCGTATGTTTCGCGACGACGATACCCGCCTAGCTATTTTCATGTTGTTGACAGCTGAGGGAAGCAAATATTGACTACTGAGAGCGCTCGGGGCAGCATAAGGCATCATGCTCGTGTCTTTGGAAAACCGAAGCAGAGGATTCCGCTGGCACAGGAACGGCAATATTTCGTTGCATTTGTAGTTCACCATTGGCACGGGCGCAGACCCTTCGCGGATGCAATGTGCCGCTACAAGTTTTGTGAGATCCTTTATCGAATTTCGCATTGCCAGTCCTGAAAAAATAGACAGGTGTATCTTGCCACGCTCCCCACACGGCTCGACCTCATATACACAAGAGTTACGATGCTTACTGCTGAAACAAAGACTGTCCGCGCTTCTTGGCAATAACTACCGTAAGATGGGATCTCGAGGGCTGCAGTGGACTGTTAGGTTTTTTTTTTGTGTGTGTGTGCCCAGGTGTGTGCATTGCAGAGCTTTGCTCTGGCTGTAATTTGTTGATTGGGCCGGACCCATGCGAAAACCTGACCTACTTGGCGCCTAAGCTTTGTCGCTGGGGGAGTGAAATCGGAAGAAGCCTGTGAAATGCAATTTTGTTTACTTTTCGTGTTTTCAGTGAAGTGAGGCACGCGGTACAAAATGGTTCACAAGTTGCCTGCATACGCATTCTTCCGCGAACGACGTTGAAGAATAATCAGGTGAAATGTAAGCGCCCCCTATCACCACGCGGATGCGCACGTGGTCTCCGCACGCACTAGCATCAAAAACATCGCGCTGGTTTATAAAACCTCCTTCAGACAGGGATTATGTGCAATCCAGAAAACGTTCTGCCCTGCATACATGTCCACAGATCGGTCACTCATAGTAGTTTAGGAGGTTTTGTGCTCCCCTTAGCATCGTTATTACGCGGGGAAATCCTCTACTTGCGGCCCATTCTAGCCATTTTCCTTTGCGTAAGGAAATCACTCGTTTGAAAAACACGCTCCATTTTCCATGCCGCGAAAAGTATTCACAGTCGCCACTTCACTCCAATGTGTTCATGCAGAGTCACGGAACGTCATTGTCAAGCAAGACCAAATATTGGTAATTAGACACCATCCAATACTATTGCCAAGACAAATTCATTATTTTTACTTAGACACTGCCATAGGCGCGCGCACAAAGGAGGGAGGTGCCCCCCCCCCTCTCAATCGCCTAAGCCCCCTAATCGCCAAGTCTGCCTCATACAATTACTTGTCGGACCTGTTCCGTTAAAGTTTACAGTGCAGTGCTATGTCCAATCAGGCTTTTCAGTGGCCGAAGACCCATGATGTTGCGTTCAAGAACTGTTTATTGTCCGGGTCATTATGAGGCAAGCTTTTCAGGTTCTTTTTTGCTGTGACAGTGAAAAAAACAAACAAGTCTGTCACGTTTGCTGGGGTTTAGAGAGAATGGAAATTACTCTGGAAGCGGGATGTTACATTGATACTTCAGCGACGCAGTGGCATGCCTTCCTCTGCCGGTACTCACGTGGTGAAGTGTGCTTGCGAACGTTTCAACAAGAGGGCTGTCTTAGTCAGGATGAAGACAAGACCTCTTGTGGAAACTCTGGCAAGCACCCTGAGCCTTTCCCCTCCCTTCGTTCACATTTCGAGTGTGAAGGAACCAGCGGCTTATCCTCTCTATACCATATATTCCTCTGCCGATGTTAAAGAATAAAATAAAAAACTACTGCTGAATAATATCTTGTATATTTTGAAATTACATCGCATAGAAAAAATGCTCTATAATCATTCCTCACCTTTGCTCTCCGTTCTGGCCGTAAGGGCCTAGGAGAGAACGTTGGGGGTGGGGGTGGGGGGACACTGCGCTGAAATATGGCTCATTTTCATGGAGAACCCTGCGCACGCCTTGGACACCGTTCAAAAACTTCTCTAAGGACCTTAGCTGACGCTGAACAGGCACTCATCGTCTAAGCAGCAAGCGCGGAAGCGCACGTGCGTACCATTCAGTGCATGGAATATGCGTGATCAGTGACCACTTTCATCTAGCAGTGAAGCTGTGAAAAATGGCCAAATAGCCCGATAAAGCCTGGGCCGCTCAGAACCCCATATTTGCGACACAGGCTATGCTAGGGGAGCCATGACGACAGTCGGCTGCGGCAGTAAATCTCTCAACCCCTCCGTGGTTAGCAAACAAGCATTGAGTGAGTGAACGTGAATGAGAGTGAGCGGACATGAGTGTGAGTGGTTGTGAGTGTGAGTGAGTGGTTGGGAGTGCGAGTGGCCATGAGTGTGAGTGAGTGGTTGGGAGTGCGAGTGGTCATGAGTGTGAGTGAGTGGTCGTGAGTGTGAGTGGTCATGAGTGTGAGTGGTTGGGAGTGTGAGTGGACATGAGTGCGAGTGTGAGTGAGTGGTTGTGGGTGCGAGTGGTCATGAGTGTGAGTGTGAGTGAGGGGTTGTGAGTGCGAGTAGTCATGAGTGTGAATGCGAGTGAGTGGTTGTGAGTGCGAGTGGTCATGAGTGGAAATATGAGTGAGTGGTTGCGAGTGTGAGTGGACATGAGTGTGAGTGTGAATGAGTGAATGTGAGTGCGAGTGGCCGTGAGTGTGAGTGTGATTGAGCCACCTCTATTGGTGCCGAGGTATGCGTCGGGCTGATGAAAAACACAACATACACGGCCTTTGTGATTAATTTCCGATGACTCACCAAGAATAGTGAATACAAGGGGGGGTACTGCGCACAAAAAGACAAGGACAAGAAGATAACACAACAAGCGCAGACTCGCGACTAACTTTATTTGAAAACACGATACTCCTTTTATAGTTTCAAACTGTCACATCACACACATGTGGAAACCAAAAACCTTTCTTCATTCTGATACAGTTTGATAGACGGGTCACTTACGCAATCTTTATCCTTCTGTTTGATACAGAACGCCTCCGCCAACTCACGCGCCACCTGGTCACGGCTCCTCCTCAAAACTTTTGTATCTGTCAGCAAAGGCAGGCAAGGGTTATTGCGCGTAGCATCCGGGCATGCGCCACAATGCAGGGGTAAATTCGACCCTGTCCCTGATTTCATGGAAAGCTGGTGCTCTCTTAAGCGCTCATTCAGACATCGGCCTGTCTGGCCGATGTATACCCTGCCACAGGTGAGGGGAATCTGGTATACGACACCCGTCTGGCACCTGACAAATCGAGTGGCATGACGCTTCTCGCAGTCCGCTCTCCTCTTCCCTCCGGACATGACCTGAGGGCACAATGAGGCCAACTTGCATGGGGCGGTAAAAACTACCGGCACGCCGTAGCTTTTCGCCACGTTCTTATATCACAATGATATAAGAAATTTCATATCCACTTCTGTAAGCAGTCAGGAAAGGGAAGAAGGCGGGATTGAACGAAGAATGAACGAGAGAGGTGCCGTAGTGGAAGGCTCCGGAATACTGTCGAACACCTGGGGCTGTTTAACGTGCACTCGCATCGCACAGCACTCCGGCGCCTTTGGCGTTTCGCGGCCGCGGCCTGGATCGGACCCGGGCACTCCGGCTGAGTAGCCGAGCTCGCTAACTCCTGAGTAGCGGCTTATGAGTCACTTTTGAAGGCACGGCTGGGAGAAGAGGAAGGGGCGGTCCTATTTTTATTTTATTTTTATTTGCACATACCTTACAGGCCTCCGGCGAGGCATTGTGTAAGGGGGAGTCAAATACAGAAGTTTGTGTAAAGTAGGTTAGAAATAAAAAGCCTGGTAAAAGTGCAGCAAAAAAAAAGCAGTTCTCAAGCAGCTGAAAACAAAGCTATATCGAACATGATTGAACAATATATTTGAACAATGCATTTCTTACACCTGTTTTTAGTTACAATAAATGGAGTTCAGCGTGGTTTTCCTACGCAAACTTTTTCGCTCCTATAGTATGTCACTCATCCCGCTTCGGCGTACGCAGTTGCGCATAAACCCCTGCGGCACCATCGTACGCCGAGAATGCTCGATCACCGAGGGAGACACGCGACATCAACCGGCGCCCATCGCTCCAAGCTTCCAAATCTGTTTTGGTTTGGTTTTATGGGGTTTAACGCCCCAAAGCGACTCAGGCTATGAGGGACGGCGTAGTAAGGGCTCCGGAAATTTCGACCACCTGGGGCTCTTTAACGCGCACTGACATATCGCACAGCACACGGGCCTCTAGAATTTCTCCTCCATCGAAATTCGGCCGCCGCGGCCGGGATCGAACCCGCGTCTTTCGGAGTGCGAGTAGTCATGAGTGTGAATGAGAGTGAGTAGTTGTGAGTGTGAGTGGACATGAGTGCGAGTGTGAGTGAGTGGTTGTTAGTGTGAGTGGACATGAGTGCGAGTGTGAGTGAGTGGTTGTGGGTGCGAGTGGTCATGAGTGCGAGTGTGAGTGAGTGGTTGTTAGTGTGAGTGGTCATGAGTGCGAGTGTGAGTGAGTGGTTGTTAGTGTGAGTGGACATGAGTGCGAGTGAGTGGTTGTTAGTGTGAGTGGACATGAGTGCGAGTGTGAGTGAGTGGTTGTTAGTGTGAGTGGACATGAGTGCGAGTGTGAGTGAGTGGCTGTGAGTGTGAGTGGACATGAGTGCGAGTGTGAGTGAGTGGTTGTGGGTGCGAGTGGTCGTGAGTGTGAGTGAGGGGTTGTGAGTGCGAGTAGTCATGAGTGTGAATGCGAGTGAGTGGTTGTGAGTGTGAGTGGACATGAGTGCAAGTGTGAGTGAGTGGTTGTGGGTGCGAGTGGTCATGAGTGCGAGTGTGAGTGAGTGGTTGTTAGTGTGAGTGGACATGAGTGCGAGTGTGAGTGAGTGGTTGTGAGTGTGAGTGGACATGAGTGCGAGTGTGCGTGAGTGGTTGTGATTCGAGTGGTCATGAGTGCGAGTGTGAGTGAGTGGTTGTTAGTGTGAGTGGTCATGAGTGCGAGTGTGAGTGAGTGGTTGTTAGTGTGAGTGGACATGAGTGCGAGTGTGAGTGAGTGGTTGGGAGTGTGAGTGGCCATGAGTGCGAGTGTGAGTGAGTGGTTGGGAGTGTGAGTGGACATGAGTGCGAGTGTGGGTGAGTGGTTGTGAGTGTGAGTGGACATGAGTGCGAGTGTGAGTGAGTGAGTGGTTGTGAGTGTGAGTGGACATGAGTGCAAGTGTGAGTGAGTGGGTGCGAGTGGTCATGTGTGTGAGTGTGAGTGAGGGGTTGTGAGTGCGAGTAGTCATGAGTGTGAATGCGAGTGAGTGGTTGTGAGTGCGAGTGGTCATGAGTGGAAATATGAGAGAGTGGTTGCGAGTGTGAGTGGACATGAGTGTGAGTGTGAATGAGTGAATGTGAGTGCGAGTGGCCGTGAGTGTGAGTGTGATTGAGCCACCTCTATTGGTGCCGAGGTATGCGTCGGGCTGATGAAAAACACAACATACGTGGCCTTTGTGATTAATTTCCGATGGCTCACCAAGAATATATCACAATGATATAAGAAATTTCATATCCACTTCTGTAAGCCGTCAGGAAAGGGAAGAAGGGGGGATTGAACGAAGAATGAACGAGAGAGGTGCCGTAGTGGAAGGCTCCGGAATACTGTCGAACACCTGGGGCTGTTTAACGTGCACTCGCATCGCACAGCACTCCGGCGCCTTTGGCGTTTCGCGGCCGCGGCCTGGATCGGACCCGGGCACTCCGGCTGAGTAGCCGAGCTCGCTAACCACTGAGTAGCGGCTTATGAGTCACTTTTGAAGGCACGGCTGGGAGAAGCGGGAGGGGCGGTCCTATTTTTATTTTATTTTTATTTGCACATACCTTACAGGCCTCCGGAGGGCATTGTGTAAGAGGGGTGAAATACAAAGTTTGCGTAAAATAGGTTAGAAATAAAAAGCCTGGTAAAAGTGCAGCAAAAAAAAAGCAGTTCTCAAGCAGCTGAAAACAAAGCTATATGGAACATGATTGAACAATATATTTGAACAATGTATTTCTTAGACTTGCTTTTAGTTACAATAAATGGAGTTCAGCACGGTTTTCCTACGCAAACTTTTTCGCTCCTATAGTATGTCACTCATCCCGCTTCGGCGTACGCAGTTGCGCATAAACCCCTGCGGCACCATCGTACTGCCGAGAATGCTCGATCACCGAGGGAGACACGCGACATCAACCGGCGCCCACCGCTCCAAGCTTCCAAATCTGGTTTGGTTTGGTTTTATGGGGTTTAACGTCCCAAAGCAACTCAGGCTATGAGGGACGCCGTAGTGAAGGGCTCCGGAAATTTCGACCTCCTGGAGCTCTTCAACGCGCACTGACATATCGCACAGCACACAGGCCTCTAGAATTTCTCCTCCATCGGAATTCGGCCGCCGCGGCGGGGATCGAACCCGAGTCTTTCGGGCTAGCAGCCGAGCGCCGTAACACTGAGCCAACGCAGCGGGTCACAACAACACGGTCTGGGGCTGAACCCGCGATATCTAGCGACAACGTTTGGTTAAAAATGGCCTGGATGCAGGCATGTGCAGTTAAACTTGTAGGATTTCATCGTCAATTTTCGCCTTCCTAGTAGCAGCGGCTTTGGGAGCTGCGGAACACACAGATCGGTCGTTCGTTCTGGCGCGTGTTTGCCCTCTGTACGCCCTGAGTGCTATGCTCTGTCCGCAGAGTAACGGTTGGCCGCCAGGAGGCGTCACCATGTGGCTGCTACACGGTTACGAGAAATGTGGAGAGGGAGTGCGGCCGGCGATTTCACTCCAGAGTAAAGAATGCCGGCGACGAGAGAGGTGTCGCGACAACTCTCCTCCGTCTCGTCACAGCCGGGAGAAACGCGCTCGAGCGGCGTCGTGTCTCAAGGTCGGGGGTTCGCTTTCCGACGGAGCCGCCCGGCGACAGGGGCCACGTGCACCGACACGCGCCCCCGTCACGCTGCGTGCGCACCAGTCGGCCCCGCAGGCGACACCCGCCGTCACCACCGAGCGTTACGCGCAGGGACGCTGGACAGCTACGGGTCAGGGTCACGAGGGGAGCCGGACAAATCGGCTCGGCCGGAGGCATCTACACTCTTAGAAAAAAGGTAGTAGTACTTACTTTTAGGGTAGTAAATGGTTGTCACATATGTTACTACCCTGTTGGTAACTGCAGTTAGTAACGGGAAGGTTAGTAACAGTTACTAACCCATTGAGTTGGTAACGGCTGCTACCTGCAGTTAGTAACGGGAAGCTAGTAGTATTTAGTAAGGAAATGAATAGAAACTCGCATATGTTGCTATATTCATCGTACGGTGTGCTGAGTACGTGGCTTGCCAAATTTATGCGTACTCGAAAAATAAAGCTTCACAGTCAATCTGAATAATTCCGGAATCGAGACAGAGTTATCAGAGCGTGCTGGCCATAAATCACACACCGAGGTTCAAGCTTATCGCGCATTACATGTAGAAATTATGCGAGATGATGACATCAACAGTCTTGCCGTGCGCACGCAAAGGTTAAGAATGTAGGAAAAGCGTGAATCATAAAGTCACACTGGCGCACTGCGCGTGCACATGCAGCGAAATATTTCTCAGTCTTTATATACTCCGTAAATCAGGCTCATTTAGGGCTAGTGGCTCTTGCCTTTTGAGCTACGACACCAGCGTTAATTATGAAGTTGAAATTGTAGAAATAGATTAGTCTACCTAACCATATGCCCCTGCGGAAATGTTTAATTATTAGCACGACAATCTGTGTCAGCTTATATTTTTACTCTCTTTTAGGGCTACAGGAACGGTTACTAGCTAGGCAGTAACTAGCGACCATAGCTAGTAAAAAGGTAGCAAGCTTTTACTAGCTATACCTTTATGAGGGTAGTACATAGCTGATAGTAAAACGAAGCCATATTTACTAACTGCTGCACTTACTGCCTTTCCACTAACCTTTTTTTTTTTTTTAACAGTGTACCACAGCTCGTAGCCCGGAAGCTGTGTGCGCATACCGCTCGCAAAAAGTCTGCGCATGCAGAAGAAACTCGCAGCACGCGAGCGTCCCCCGGAAGAATGCAAAGAAAGGGGGGGGGGGGGGGGGGGTAATCTCATCAGTTTTGCCGGAAGTGGCGTAAAAAGCGATGCAACGAATACGTACAACCGCTGTCAAGTATGTATGAAAGGCGACTCTGCCGAAAATTTTTTATGTCCTTGCATCGAAGGCGTATTGGCATAGCCTTTGTCAAAAGAGTACTGTGCGATGTCAGTGCACGTTGAAGAACCCCAGGTGGTCGAAATTTCCGGAGCCCTCCACTACGGCGTCTCTCATAGCCTTAGTCGCTTTGGGACGTTAAACCCCATGACCCAACCAACCTAACCAGTCTCCACGGTTTGCTTCTAGCTTGTATAGTAGAGCCCTTGTGACTTCCCTAAAGGTCAAAAGGTGTTGGAAGGCAAGAAGACGCCCAGTCCTTACCTTTAACGACCATTTCAGCTTCAGGGAAGCCGTAAGGGCTCCACTGTACGAGCTAGAAGCAAACCATGCAGCCTGGTTACTTTTGACAGAGACGGTACATATTGAATGGTTGATCTATTGGGGCTTTAACAGGGGGCCTTTTGCAATCCGCGTCCACAGCTGCCGCGACAGGGATTCGATCCCTCGACATTGGGGCCGAGTGCTGGCTCAGTGGCAAAAGCCACTGCGGATTGGGACGTGAGGTAGTGTAGACGACGCCACAGCAGCCGGCGAACGCGCCGGAAATTAAAAAGAAAAATGATTTTCGGACCACGACTGTGAATGTTCCGTTGTACGTATAGAACGGCTGTATTTGGCCGCAATACAAAATAAAGAAAAGGCGCAGAGAAGCAGAAGCGATGAGGACGATATTGTATCACGAATACGCATGCATATGCAAAGAGCCAAAGTACTCTACACGAGGGACACCCAAATGGCATGTACCTAGGATGCGAACTAATTACGGCTATCAAATGCTGAGCTACACCCTCCCGCATCAATTAAATAAGGAGTCCGAATTGATGTACAGCTAATGTCAAGTCTGTTATTTATTTTGTTTGTTTGTTCTTCGAAAGTGCTCTGACGTTGTGTATACCACTGCAATGCCTCTGCGGGGTGCGTCGGCCTCGTCAAGCCTTTCACTGGCTTTTTGTCTAAACACCCAACATCGACATGATGTTAAATAAACATGATTCTGATATCGTACAGTATCGTTGGTACAATGGTCTGTCAACAGGCTAACTGGGCAAAACATGTGTTCCAGATATTTCCGGGTGCGTTCCCTGGAAGGACGGCTCACTTGCGTCACGTTGTAGCGGTCATTGACGATCACTTTCGAGCGGACGAAAGAACGACGTGCGAAAGACGCAAGCGCTGGACACGCGCCCGGTTGTAGTATACGTGCCAGCCAGCACGGCTCCTGCGCTGCGGAAAGCGCCTCGCCTCGGAAAAAGAGCAGCTAAAAGTAAAGACACGGACGTCGAGACAGGACGGGCGGGACGTCAAACAAAGTTTCATTCACCGGAAAGCTGCTGTTGGGTATGGGCACCTGTACAGACTTTGAAGGAAGATTTCAAAATCATCGCCTGGCTACCAAAACAACAAAAAAGTTTTTTTTTAAATATATTTTCTCAGCCCTCTATACGGGGAGTTTGCACAAGGCTATCGACGGTGCATCTCCAGCTATAGCAGCAGCAGGCGACACTTCCCGCTTTGCGGTCCATTCCCCGGCGGCTTCCGCGGGCGAAGAAAGGACCGCCACTCCCATCAATATCTGCTGTGATTGGCGCCGCAACGAACGTGCGTCTATAGGTCATGTCAAGGCCGTGTTTTATTGGGGCAAGTCGTTGCATGTGGAGCAGCCTTTACAATTCCCTGGCGTTCAGGATGGATAGGAGCGCCCCCTTTGAAACGGGGTGGTGGCAATTGCCACCATGCTCAACTTTTCTTTCTTTATTATCTTTTTTGTTTACTGTGTTGGCAATTCTCATTAAGATTCGCCATCACCTTTACCTACGGTTTCCTACAATTCTAACCTTATGCCACATCTCTGCTTTTCAGCCACCAATCCCCCAATCGCTTTTTGCTGACTTCCACTGCAGATTTATTTACATGACCATTGTTATCTTTAAACCCTAGGGCCTCAGGAAGAGTGACTGTGCCTGCATCGACGTCCGGATGGATGCCATCACATATGAGCATGAGTAGTGTCGTACGCCGCAGCGCCAGTCAGCGGGACTTTGGTTCACTCAGGGTTTGCTGGCTGCCAAGGCGGCTGCCCTCAATGCAGGGCTCTAAAAACGCCTCTTGTTCGTTGCTGATGGACTGAAAAGTAAAATTCATTCGAAACACGAAGGATGACATGAAATGTAGCTCCTTCATGCTACTGTGCACCTTTGCAGGAAATGTGCAGATTTATTATATTGAAATGGAACTTGCCGGACGCAATGAGGAGTCAAATACGCTTTTCCTCGTCTCTCAAGTTTTGCGCATGAAATAATTGCGCTGCTGAAGCGGAGACTCTCGGCGAGAGCGAGCGGAAACTTAATCTCCTGTATATATTTATCATACTTAGCATGTTTATATGTAAATAGATTTATTGTCAGTGTACCCCTTACCCTGTCCTTTCTACTATCCCCTCCCCTTCTTCATTCCACTTCTACACACTGCCTGCTATCCTTTATTTCCGCTGCCCCAGCTCAGGTGCTTCCAGCAGCGATGGCAGATGCCGGGGTAGAAAAAAATTCTTTTACTTTCCACATATTCAATGCAAAATAAAAACCGCTACTACTACTTGCAGCAATCCACGCACAGTGAGACCAGACTTTTCTTCGAAGACGCGCGCCCAACGGGGCGTCAGAGAGCCGCTTCGAATCGATTGGCGGCGTCCCCACCCGATGACAAAGAAGGTCGGCGCGAGGCACGCGTCTCGTGCACGGGAGTCGTCACCTGATCGCGGGGAAGAGGAGCTTAGCGCGGCCGCGCCCACACCGGCAGCGCCCGTGGCAAGACGCGCGCCCAAATGGGGCCCCTCTCTCCAGCAGAGAGGGAGAGAGTGTGTCGACAATAAAGAGGCCCAAGTGAGGGTCCGCGTAACCCATCTGCATGCGCGGAGGAGGAGGAGGAGACATCACAATGGGGTGCCCCTGTGTTGTGCGCTTCACTCAGGGGCTGAGGGGGAGGGGAGCTCGGTTTCTCGCTGCTTCGGCCGGCGGCGTTATTTTTCGCACAGTGGGTTTCTGGGCCCCAGGCGAGGCCGGGTCAGCCGCCTCCGCAGGAAACGGGTCAGCCGCCCGCACAGACGGGGCCGCGGCCGCTGCTCCGACACTGCGGCTGGAGACACCCGTCCTGGCGCATCCACAAAACCGCAAACAATGCTCCCGACAGGGATACGCAGCACACTCGTTCACCACTAGGAGTTTATGGTCAGGTTGCTTCTGTTCGTTGGAACAAATAGCTTCTATTTCCCTCGTAGTGACTATCTTAAAAATTGAGGGGCACTTTGGCTCTCTAAAGTGCTGCAAGGCGAGAAAGCCTTTCTTGGCACACCGTGTGTTTTTTTTTATTTTTCGTATTTTATTTTTTATTTTATTTTTATCCCGCGGCGGTTTAATTTCTTTGGAGGAGAAATTCTAGACGCCTGTGTGCTGCGCGATGTCAGTGCACGTCAAAGAACCCCAGGTGGTCGAAATTTCCGGAGCCCTCCACTACGGCGTCCCTCATAGCATGAGTCGCTTTGGGGCGTTAAACCACACAAACCAACCAACCGTTTCTTTTCTTATTTTTATTATTTTATTTATGTTGCTTTTCTAATTTTTACTTTTTTATTTCTTTTATTCTATTTATGAAACCTATGCAATCACTAGATGAGCCTTTATTCATGCTCAAACCCTGAGCCTTGGTGGCGGAGTGGTAGCGTCTCCGCCTCAAATGCCAAAGGCCCTGGTTCGATTCCCAGCCTCGAGTGACGCCGAAACGCGGACGCATTTGCTAACATTCCTTGGTCACGACAGTATGAGGCATTAAAGGCTTTCGCCTTAACAATGGAAAGCGAGACAGAAGTTGTACGATATCATACCGTCCCAACATTTGGGTTTAGCATCCCAAAGTAGCATATGGGCTATCAGAGAGGGCGTAGCGGAGGTGTCTCAGGTCGGAGGACGTCGCAAGACGTCTTTTGCATCTCGCCTCCGTCTGCAAACGACCACGACTCGGGCTCAGCAGCCGAGGCCACTGCGGAGGGTCCCAAACTGCCGTCGAACGCGGCCCTTTGCGTGAAGCAGGTATGACGTCACAAAGTTTAGAGGAAAGACACCCGCGCGCATGGCCGAACAGCATTCTGGAGATTAGAAAACACAAACATGGCATATTGTTTTTCCAAGATTCAAGAAGGTTTTACTCAGTTACAAGGAAAAATTTACACACACACACCCGCCGCGGTGGCTCAGTGGTTACGGCGCTCGGCTGCTGGCCCGAAAGACGCGGGTTCGATCCCGGCCGCGGCGGCTGAATTTCGATGGAGGCGAACTTCTACAGGCCCGTGTACTGTACGATATGTCAGTGCACGTTAAAGAACCCCAGGCGGTCGAAATTTCCGGAGCCCTTACTACGCCGTCCCTCGTAGCCTGAGTCGCTTTGGGACGTTAAACTCCCATAAACCAATAATCCAAAGCAAACATATTTGGACAGATGGCCGATATGGAAATACTATCGAGTAATGAATGCCCTTGAAGTAGATTACCGTACCTACTCAAACATATGGGGAACTCGCTGCGGAAGGGAACTGAGGATCACTGCACGAAATGGCACAAACTGGCGGCAAATGCAACAGCTTCGCTCCAATGGCCGAGGTGCAAGGAACCCCAGATGCAGAGGTACAGCTCGAGTGCTGTGAAACTGCGGCAGCGAGACAACCTGCCCCGCAGTCACCACCGCTGTCATTATAGACGCACGAGATCAGTCGGCCCATCAGGAAAGACAGGTGCGAGGACACCCCCAGGGGAAGGACGTATAGTGTACATCGGCTGGCAAATACGCACTGTTTCCGGTCCGCTTAATAGTGAAGGAGAAAAAGGTGATTGGTGCTGGTCTCTGAATGGCTCGATTACCGGATTCTAATGACGAAGGCGCTGCTTACACTGAAAACGCCGCTCTTAGAGGTAAAAAAAGAATGGAATACAGGTATCGCCACCTGCGGCCGTTTTCGGAAGCAAATTCGGCGACGTCCAGACAATTTCACTGCCTGACCCCCAACACAGCGCGCGACCCCGCCGCCCTTGGTATACAGCAGTGATGCTATGGTGACTAGATCCATAACTGCCCCGCACCATACTTCCACAACGAAACAGCATCGTCAAGGTGGATGCGTATAATTTCAGCCGACGCTGGATGCGGGCCTACCAGGGTGTCAATGGCAGCAAATGTTAATGGCAGCAAATGATATTAAACCTCTCCACGTCAGACGCAAGACAGCGCGCGCCTATCCTTCCTTCACCAACTAATTCATGGAAAACTAGGCACCTCTCTGAGCCCCCTATGTGCAGTTTTCGGAAACGCGTAGAACTCGTCGTCATCATAATCACACTTTAGCGCCATACTTCGCGCATACTGACGCTTTTAAATTCTTTTTTTCCCGAGAACTATTGACGAACGGAGCGCCCTACCTCTACAGGCGACATCGGCTGTTGATTTTGACAACGCACTTTGTGAGCTATTTTAGATTGTGCATGTGCTACAATAGACAATTTTATTACTCTGTGTATTACGATGCAGCTGTATTGAGTGAATGTATGTGTCTGCTTTCCCTGCCTTAACCCAAATGAGGGTCTGCAGTATTGTGAAAATAAATAAAATAAATAAACGAAGCGGAAAATGCCCCTTCAAGGCATTTCCCTGCGCGTTGCAATACGTTTAAGTAATTGGAGGAGAAATTCTAGAGGCCCGTGTGCTGTGCGATGTCAGTGCACGTTAAGGAACCCCAGGTGGTCGAAATTTCTGGAGCCCTCCACTACGGCGTCTCTCATAGTCTTAGTCGCTTTGGGACGTTAAACCCCATAAACCAAACCAACCTAAGTACTCGTTTTTTTTTTTCCCCCTTTTGCAATTCAAGAGTGCAAACAGTCTGCCAGAGGATGTTGCGCGTGTCGACTGCACAGAACTGTTTGGAAACAAAATTCGCGAACCTTTCCGTGAACAGATCTGCCTATGAATGCGCAGTGCTCTGTGGCAGTGCTGCTTTTAGTGGCTTCACTTTAGCTGTTAACCAGCACATCTACACTGTTCGCAATGGCTCGCCCTTGACAGCATCATCAACTTTGCAATGTTTTCTTCTGGTTGGTTGGTTATTGCGGTTTAACGTCCCAATGCAACTCAGGCTATGAGAGACGCCGTATTGGAGGGCTCCGGAAATTTCAGCCACCTGGGGTTCTTTAACGTGCACTGATATTGCACAGTACACGGGCCTCTAGAAATTCGGCCGCCGCGGCCGGGATCCAACCCGCGTCCTTCGGGTCAGCAGCCGAGCGCCGTAACCACTGAGCCATCGCGGCGGGGCACAATGCATACTTCTGCTGTATTTTGTGCTTTTTTGCTTGTTTTTTTTTCTTTCTTGCTTCGGAATTATCGAACTGCGCTATGCTTTTTACTTTTTTTTTGGACCGTCGTGTTTTTAGTTTGTCTGGTGACTCACTCCTGTATGAGCCTGTAGAGGCTTAGAGTATTTCTAAATGAATAAATAAACAAAAAAGGAGGCCTTCCAGCCGACGACGTCGGGGCCAACCCGGTTAATCTGTGGTGTCAATCCCCGTGCTGGCCACCCGCGAAGTCACTAGCCGGTCACAAGGGGGTGATTCAGCGCGACGTCACCACTATCGGTCGACGCCACTGGCTGGAGGGCACATCTGCCGCTCCGTTCTTGAGTTGTATCAGCCTCCTTTCCGGCGCCGACGCTCTCCGGGGAAGCGGCCGTCAAGGTGGGCGGGGTTCGACGCCCGCACACCCAGACGAAAGGGAAGTGCGCCACGAGTTCCCACGCACTTTCCTTCCTCGCCAGCTCACCGCGCTGACTGACGCACGAAGCTTCTGAGACTCGGCTGGCCACAAGAACGGCACGCTCAACCGCACCGACAAAGCGCCGTGCACGCAAAAAAAATTCAGGAGGCACTTTGTTGACCTACAGTGCGATGAGAGCGGTGTTGCTGCCTGTGTCAGTGATGTGTGGTTAAGGTTTAAGCTTCGCCTCTAAGAGTCTTGCAGCGCTGCCAGGGAGTCCACAGACACGGCCGGTAGATACAAAGCGCAAAGCGTTTTGCGCTTTGCATCAAGCGGCCGTGCCACAGAACACCGTCGCCCGTTCGGCTCTACGCCTTCCTCGTCGAGAAATTGGTTTTTGAGGAAAGGAAATGTATCTGTCTCGCATATCCCGGTGGACATCTGAACCTCGCCGTAAGGTTGGTTGGTTTATGAGGTTTAACGTCCCAAAGCGACTCAGGCTATATGAGAGACGCCGTAGTGAAGGGCTCCGGAAATTTCGACCACCTGGGGTTCTTTAACGTGCACTGACATCGCACAGTACACGGGCCTCTAGAATTTCTCCTCCAAAGAAATTCTAGCCGCCGCGGCCGGGATCGAACCCGCGTCTTTCGGGTCAGCAGCCGAGCACCATAACCGCTGAGCCACCGCAGCGGCCTCGCCGTAAGGGAAGGGAGGAAGATGTGACCCTGGTTCGATTTCCGAACTCGACCAATTTCCTACTCGGTTTTATTAATTGATGTGGTCTGACTAGAAAGGTTAATTGCGCTAATTGGTTAATTAACGAATTGACTAAACTCACTCCCACTTACTTGTAGCATCACTACACGATCCCTTTAATTGGTTGGTTGCATGGTTACCAGCCAAAGTACAATTGGCCCCGTTTGAAATTCGCGCACTGTGACGTCATGACCATTTGGACCAATTGAAACAAGGTCAGCGTAGCTACGGCAGCCACCCGAGGTCTCGCTTTGGCCGTCGGAAAATGAGCAACCCTTGCACGGCACCCTTTCAAGAGGCCGGCCGTGCACCTCCTCGCACGTCTCGGTGCGCGGGCGTTTGGGGGGGGGGGGGGGGGGGGGGGGGGGGCCTCACATGCTGCCGACGTGACGCGTCCTCTGAGGAACATCCCAGAGCCCTCACTGACGAATCGGGTGCTTAGAGGACACCAAATGTTATTGCACGTTTTAGTCTTTTAAATGGTGCGTTACACACGAGAATACATGGAGATCATTGCGTGGTAGTTGCCTACGACCGCTAAATACGTTATAACTGAATTTCTTTTCTCGTGATGTTTCGGATTCATCAACCGAACGATGACTGCGTGTGACGTGCAGTTGAACTTAAGGTCACGCGAGGCGCGGAAAAAACTTATATAAGCGCTGATACGTAGTTTTAACCCATTAAAGCGCTTAAACCAGCCTGCTTCAAGAGATGTTTACATAAACGACGTATCTGCAGTTATAGCGCCATTTTTTTTTGTGCCTCACGTGACCTAAATTTCAAATACGTCACAGCCATCATTCGGTTGACGAAGCCGAAACAGCATGAATGAAGAAATCCAATTATAAATTTCTTGGCGGTCGTAGGCGAATACCACGGGGTGCTGCTCTATGTATATAAATGTATAATGTATCGTTTGAAAGAAGCAAATAAAAACTAAAATTTGGTGCCTATAGTCCCTTAAGATACCAAACAACCCATTTCCACCGCTACCGCCGCCGCGGTGGCTCAGCGGTTACGGTGCTCGGCTGCTGTCCCGAAAGACGCGGGTTCGATCCCGGCCGCGGCGGCTAGAATTTCTTTGGAGGAGAACTTCTAGAGGCCCGTGTACTGTGCGATGTCAGTGCACGTTAAAGAACCCCAGGTGGTCGAAATTTCCGGAGCCCTCCACTACGGCGTCTCTCATAGCCTTAGTCGCTTTGGGACGTTAAACCCCATAAACCTAACCTAACCTAACCACCGCTACCGACATCTTTTCCTTCTTTTTTATATTTTTTATTAAGAAAGCACCACTACCGCACAGATGGTGCACACAAGCGTTCGCAGTTAACCCTAACCCAGTTACTGTGCCAACCCCTGACCGTCTCGCATCTTCCCTTCCCTTCCTGCTCTCCATTTATGGCAACACTCGCCGGAATGTGTTCACGCATTGGAAGAAAAAAAGTACAAGAGTGCACCATCAGACACCGAGTGCCACATGTTGGCTGCAAGAAAGGAGTAGTCTACGAGTTCCCGCTTACATGCGGCAAGGTGTACGTTGGACAAACCGGACGTTGTCTTAATGAGCGCCTGCTTGAACACAAGAATTCATTAAACAAGGGAGGACATCTTCCAGACCACTGCCAAGCCTGCTCGAAAGAGAAGCGTGTAGCCTGCAAGCCTCGACTATCTGATTGCAAAGTGCTATTGAAAAGACGAGATAGGACTGAACGTGAGCTTGTGGAAGCCTTCTATATCAAGAAGCGAGGTGACAGTTGTATTAGTGACACGTCAGTTGTTCTTCGCCACAGTGAAATGCTGTTTCTTGATGCGTATCTGTGAGAGGCGATTGTCTGCGATCAAGAGCATGGATAAGAGCAAAGGCTATTTAAACGTTCTTCCCTGAATAAATCCTGTTGAAAGTGCAGCGCTCGTCCTGTTCCCTTCCTCGTCCGTGTTCCCTGTTTTGCGCTCTCATGTCTTTCACGAATATGGAAAAGATCCCGCCAAATCAATTTTGTCACAGTACAGCTTGCAGTAAAAGTCCCATTCATTGCATAAAAAAACCCGATTTAAAAGCTTTGCCGCCTCTCGAGATTCGTGACGTCAAGCACAGAAGGGACTCCGCGATCACCACTGCCTCGGGGCGACCACATTTTGTTGCGAAAACACCCGACGGTGGCGGTACCTGTGTTTCGACTTTTTTACCTCACATAAGATCCGTTTTTCGTGAGGGTATAGCCTCTTTGTGAGCACAGCGACCGAAGAGACCGAGTGGTTACACGGACGAGACAACCACTGTGACGTAGGGCAACTGTGAATTCTAATTTTATCTGACAACACAGGACATAATAAAATCATACATAATACAGAGGGCAAAACACATGTCTATAGAACGACCGAACTGAGATTTCCGCAGCTCCCGAAAGCCGCTGCGACGAGGAAGGCATGAAAAAACCCATGAAATCCTATATGAGTTCTACTGCACATGCTTATACATAGACTATTTTTAACAAAATGCTATCGCTAGATATCGCGTGCTCGCTTCAAAACACGCCCAGAACGTGTTCTAGTCAAGCGTTTTGTCCTCTTTACATAGTACATACCTTTGTTATCAATTTGATAACAGGTGTATACTTTTGGTGTGTGCAAGTCGGAGATTTTTTTTTTTGTACGAGCGGTACATGCTATGCTTTATCATATATATATATATATACATATATATATATCTTTTTCTCTCGTTTCATTTTTCGAAGTAACATGTGTCGGGTTGTCGGCGTGTACTGCTGCTGCTTTGTAGGGGAGAGGACTTGTAAAGCTGCTATCGAAGCTTTTCGCCTCGCCTCCCCCGTCTTTGATGGAAATAAATGGGATATTAAATGGGCGCCTCATATATGTACCAACTGTTTCATGTTGTTGTTGTTGTTTCAGTGCTAGCAAATGATGCTTTTCACCACGTTTTGCGCATGTGATTTCGAAGTGATTTTTGTTGTCATGATGCCCCCCTGCTGTAATGCCTAAAACAGGCGATGCAGCTCATAAATAAATAAATAAATAAATAAATAAATAAATAAATAAAAAAATAAATAAATAAAACTGTGAGCTGTCTGCCTACGAACGCCATCTCCTCCGGCGTTTAGCGCTATTGAAGAGAACCTTCACACGTGTTGGCGACAAGCAACACCTCCATCATCTCCCTGCCAGCTTTGTGCTTGCACTTGGCGAGGACGCGACTTTTTACAAGTGTGGTTGTGTTGTTTCTGCAATGTCTGCGGTGAGCAGCGAGCGAACCAAGCGCCCTGATGCACCCCAGGTTTCTTAAGTGCTCCTGCAACGTGACATTGAAATGAAATCTAACGTTTGACGAAAACTCGTCTAGTAGGGTAGAAGATTCATGTGTTAAGAAAGCGAACGCCGACCAAAAGTTGTTAATACGAAGACGTTTCGGCTTCCGTACGGAAGCCTTGGTCACTTCAGTGGTCAAGGCTCCTGCATGGAAGCCGAAACGTCTTCGTATTGACAACAATCTTTGGTCGCCGTTCCTATTCCTGACATTTAAACGACCAGGCTGTTCCCCTTAACAGGCACCGCGAGGCAGAGGAGTGCTGCAGATTACTGCCGTCTGCAAACGTACAAACGGTTCCTTAAGCTGTCGGCCACAAGAACTGCCTTGCGTTTCGATGCAGCACTGCCCTCGACTCCGTAGTGCCTCGCACGAGACTCCTTCGCCGTATCCCTGCCAAGGACAATTACTTGGCTCGACGGACCCGGCCAGGCAGAAGATCGCCACTACCGGCCGCCCACGTCATGGAACTCCATGAACTCATGAACGTACAGCGCAGTGCATGGGTCGTGCTGGGACAAGGGGACCTACGTGTCCCAGATCCCTTGGTCATTACAGTCATATTTCTCTCTCTCTCTCCGCGCGCGCAAGCAGTTTTTCTACCAAACGGCGCCGAAGGAAACACAGAATGTGCACACACTTGGAACGGGACACGGGCGTCTTTTGCGTTTCGCCTGCACCGAAATGAAGCAGCCGCGGGAAGGGGTTCCATCCCGCGACACTGGCAGTGGAACGCCAGAGCGCCCAAGCCACCTCGGCGGGTAGCAGCGCAAACAAGAAATAAACTGAATTGTCAGTGCACCATCCTGACCAAAAAAAGTTTCAGACAGTCTATAGCGTGTCTATAGACTGTCTATAGACAAATCCTAGAGAACCGTCTATAGACAATATAAATGCCACAGACAGTCTGCAGACAATCTATAGATATATGGCCATAGACTTTTAGTAGACTTTTGCCTATAGACAGTCTATAGACTATGAATAGACAAGAGGCAATATCTATAGGAAGGCAATAGAGTCAATAAGAAGTCTACAGACTGTCTATAGACCATTTTTAATAGGGAAGTGTGCGCGGCTCACCTCGCGTATGTGTGCACTCTCCCTTGTGGCGGGGTCCTCTCGTACAGAATGTTCAACAAACCCCGCCCAAGAGAGAAGTATACGCTTCCGTCACCTCTCGCCTGGCGCTCCTTCCGTCAGCCAAATAAATAAATAAAATAAAAAAGGAGCACCACCGTCGCGACGTTCACCGCTGAGTCAGCGCCAAGAGATGCGAGCTACGCTGCGCTTAGTTCGGGGGCAGCGTTGCACAACCCTTACTACTCCACGGAGAGAGTGCTTGTTCGCTGACTTCACCGCCGCACACCCACCCCGCACAGACGCGCAGCGCCTAATTCCATGCTCCCAAGGGGGCTACAGTGCGCCCACTTCCGGTTTCGCCTCCCGGCTCGCCTCAAGAGCTTTACAAAACGGAGATGACGTCACAAGAGCATCCAAGAATCGAACCGAAAGGGTGACACGCACGAAGGGAGACGGGAAATGGCTTACGTGGTGGTAGTTTTGGGTGTGCTGGTAATTCACAGCAAGGGAATTCTTACTGCTCTCGGTGTGCTCTAAAGCGCAGCAATATTACCTGTTGCGCCAAAGAGCCGAAACAAATTAACATTTTTCATGGTGCTCGCATAAATTCCACAAAACTTCTATTAGCCACCAGGTGCCGCTGCTGAAGCGGAACAAAATGGAAGAGACATGTCAGGTAGGAATGGATCTATGACGTTCAGCAAGGCGGAAATTTGGGCGAGTTGGTTAAGTATACATGATTTTGATCACATCGCAACCTGAACGGGACGCGAGACGAAAGAGCGCTGACTACCGACTAAGTTTTATTGCAGAACGAAAGGCGTGTATATACAGACATTGAAACCCTAATCAAGACAACAGAAGTTATCTGGAAGGCACGGGTGAGGTCAGATAACTCAATTCCCTTTTAGATACAGGCCGCCGCGGTGGCTCAGTGATTATGGTGCTCGGCCGAAAGACGCGGGTTCGATCCCGGCCGCGGCAGTTGAATTTCTTTGGAGGAGAAATTCTAGAGACCCGTGTACTGTGCGATGTCAGTGCACGTTAAAGAACCCCAGGTGGTCGAAATTTCCGGAGCCCTCCACTATGGTGTCTCTCAAAGCCTGAGTCGCTTTGGGACGTTAAACCCCATAAACCAAACCAAACCTTTTAGATAAGGCAATGGAAGAGCTGCTGATACAAACCCTTGTAGTGAATATAGGAGGCCTCCGTTACCTCGCGTGTGACTATCACTGTGTCGGAACAGGATGTGCGTGTTCCTATAATCAAATGCGTTCCTGATTATAAGAACACGCGCATCCTTGACCGCCTGGGGTTCTTTAACGCGCATTGACATGGCACAGTACAATGGGCCTCTAGAATTTCGCCTCCATCAATATGCGACTGCCGCGGCCGGCATCGAACCCGCGTCTTTCCGGTCAGCAGCCGAGCACCATAACCACTGAGCCGCAGCGGCTTGCAGGCGACTCGATTCTAAGCATCTCCCGAGTTTTCTCAAGAGTAAACACTGGGAACTCAACGTCCTATTTACGGCCCATAGGAATATGTGTAAAAAAAAAAGTTGTAAAAGCAGTTTTCTGATTTCACAGTGCACCCATGATATCGTCGTGCACTATACGTGCGGATGGGAGTCATCCTCCAGCTGGGCGCACGGGGCGGAAGTGCGGCGTATACGCTTGTCAGAAACGGACGCTGACAGGAGAGGCAGGTTGGCTCTTTTTTGTGTCTTTTATTTATTATTATGGTCAGCTAGCAGGACAAGCGCCCACAGTGACAGCAGCCCTTGAGTTGAACCGGCCAAATGATGTTCAACGGACCTGCCCCATCGGACGAGTCGGCGGCATTTTCCATTGTCACATGATCACGAATCATGCGGCCTATCTATATATATTTAACTAAAAGAATCAGTTTATAAACACGCAAATCCGCGAACTGGCACTAGAAAAACAACGGGTAAATATTGTGTGTTGTGTTCAGTTTCGGCATACTCAAATAATTAAAGTTGCGCAGAAATTGTAGTTCAACGAAATAAAGCGTGAATTAAATTAATGATCTATGCGGGTTCACGGTCCCAAAGCGTCTCGGGCTATGAGTGACACCGTAGTGGAAGGCTCCGGATAATTTCGACCACCTGGAGTTCTTTAACGCGCACTGACATCGCAAAGTACACGGGCCTCTAGAATTTCGCCTCGGGATCGAATGTTCAAAGATAGAAATAAAGACAGTTTGGTTTATTGGGGTTTAACGTCCTAAAGCGACTCAGGCTATGATGGAGGCCGCAGTGGAGGGCTCCGGACAATTTCGACCACCTGGGGTTCTTTAACGTGCACTGACATCGCACAGTACACGGGCCTCTAGAACTTCGCCTCCATCGAAATCGGCCGCCGCGGCCGGGATCGCACCCGTCTTCCGGGTCAGCAGCCTAGCGCCGTAACCACTGAGCCACCGCGGCGGGTTCAGGAAGAAAGAAAAAAAAGCGCTTCCTCACCAAGCACGTGGCATAATCAAGCGATCAACAAAGTGAACTGGGTTTCGCGGAAGGCAGCGCGTAACTAGGACCGACTGCAGTTCAGTCCAACGTGAGCAGGAAAGTTGAAGTGCCGTTGATCAACTGGAGGGCAGCAGAAAGTGCCCGCATAACCGGGGCGCTTACACTGTGCCTCGCCCCGCTGGAAAGGCGGCACCCACTCGGGCTTCAGCGCAGTCACAGACAAGGCGCGCAGTATACCCCACTTTCCGCGTGGAGCTCTGTTATCGCATGAGAGGTCGTCGTCGGAGATCGGTGAGATCTGGAACCGAATCCCGGCCGCACTTCGATGGCAGAGCAATGCAAAGGACGCGTGTGTGACGTCAGACCGCGTTGCTAAAGGGTCACTCAGAACAGCTCCACCAAATGTTTGAACTGGTCAAATGTTTAGGGGAATCCCCCAAGGTGGAGTAGATTTGCAAGAAGGGAGTAATCACTCATTGACATCCACCCGAGCGCAGCCATACGGCTACGACAGCTTTCTCAAACTTCGTAGTTAGAGAAAAATTTCTTCCTGGTCCGAGGTTCGAACCCGGGACCACCGCTTCACCGGAGCAGTCGCTCTACCAATTGAGCTAACCTGGACGGCAAAAAGCTCATGGTAGGGCGAGCAGTCGCTCTATCAGTTCAGCTAACCGGGACGGCAAGCTTATGGTAGGGCGAGAGCGAACGCCCTACCATAAGCTTGCCGTCCCGGTTAGCTCAATTGGTAGAGCGACTGCTCCGGTGAAGCGGTGGTCCCGGGTTCGAACCTCGGACCAGGACGAATTTTTCTCTAACTACGAAGTTTCTGAGAGAGCTGTGTAGCTTTCCTTTGTGGCCGTATGGCTGCGCTCGGGTGGATGCCAATGAGTAATTACTCCCTTATTGCAAATCTTTGAACTGAGCAAAATTTTGGCTGAATGGCTTAGAATATATATTTGTGATCAAAAGACCCATTAAGCGCAGAGAAAAATGCGCATAAATATTTTCCTCCACTACGATTCAAACTCGTGACGTATACGCCGAAAAAGACTCCCCTGATCCCCACACTGGAGTGAATGGCGGTCACACCAAAAATTCAGTGTCGACGTGGTACTGCGCATGGAGGGAAAAAACTCAGGAGGGAGCGTAATGTCACGCGGCCAGCGTTCGCAAGCCGAGTGTTTATGACGCTGTTTTCTCCCTTCAGTTTTTCGCTCTCCCAGTCAGTCCTTTATGTTCTGGTTCTGGCATGTTTTAGTGCGCGCGACTTGTGGCGCGGGGCGTCTACAGCAAGGAGGTTGATCCACAGTCAGTTTGCCGTGCTAATCCGCGCATGAGCGCCCGCAACGGGGCTAGATTTTTCCGCATGCTATCACGTGGCCCGATCACGGGGGGGGGGGGGGGGGGGGACTTTTTTACTGTATTTTTATTTGTTAAGACCAACTCATTTTTCGCCCCTGGGCAACATGCCTTTCGAAAACATTTATTTCTTGCGAAACACAGGTTCCCACTTTCAGTAACGAAATTAATTCTCTATCTGACCAAGGTTCCAAAGTCGATTTCATCGTCCCACATTTTTGTAAAGAATTTGAATAAACTCAGAAAACCGAACACTGACCCTAACGTTCACGAGTGGACTGAATCCTTCCTATATGGACCGGTCACAATTCGTGCATGCCAACAGCTGCAACTGTTCGTTAATTGCAGTAACATCTGGTGTGCCGGAGGGGTCGGTTCTCGATCCTTTACTTTTTATTCTTTATATTGTAAGATGGGTACTGGGATGGGTACCCTCAACAAAAACATCAATAAGGTTCGCAGGTGATCGATGAGGTCTTCGAAATGTCGACGGGGGCGCAGTTCTTGCCTCCGGAACTGCGTTGCCTAGTTTTCCTGCTGAGGAGAATTAGGGCGGCGCAGCAATATTAACCATCTGCCTACCAGCAGTGTTCGACGCGAAAGCTGCATAAAATCACTTCGATAAAGCGTTCCCGGTGTTCGATACGATTTTTCATCTTATCTCCCTCATCTGAGGCTCACTCCACTTTCCTGGCGTCGTCGTATTTAATGCTCAGAATTCTTGCATGCATTCAATTCCCGTGACGATAAAAAGACTGCTGCCTAAGTTTTGAAAGCAGCTTAAAACAGCACGTTTTTTTTGTTCACTCTCACTCATCGCCACATGTTTGTGGTGAGCACGGAATAGTGATTGGACCTGAAATAATTATACGAAATTTGACTCACTTGGCAACCATTTATAATTGTCTCGTCACTCTTAAGATGATATCACAAATTAAACATTTCACCTTTCACTCATAAGTACTGACTTTTACAGCAATTTGTGACTTCCTTCCTGGCACTACTCGCGCTCTACGTTTCAAAGAATTTTTATAGCATTGTTATTTGTGCGTTTTGTTAGCACGTGACAACAAATAAACGCAACTTCCATTCGCCCAAGGAACGCTTTACCACGTGCAGTTTGTGTTTAATTCATTATACCAAGTGGTCCGCCAGTAAAAGGCTCTTGACCCGAGACCCCTCAGCGAGGATACCTCTCCTTCCGAACGGTGCATGTGGAGCAATCCGCTTTCTAGAGCGAAGTTAAAGGTGCACTGAAGAGGAATCTGAACTCGTATTTTCACGCATGGAACTCCATCTACACGCTCCGAGCGTTCTTAGAAACTTCTACTTATTGCCCTGTGCGGGCAATTTCCCTAATTGAAACCGGATTAATTTCGGGCTCCCGCCTTTCTTTTTTAAATTCCCCGCAAACGGTGGGAGGAATCGACCAACCTTTCACCCAGTCCCATGGCGGCTTGCCGCTCTGTCATCGGCGGAGTGATACGTAGTAATCGGCGAAATCAAAGAGTCCACGCGTATTTTTATTTCCGTGGGCCTAATTTGCAGCTGTGTAGTCTCTGACTGGATCTATTTATTCACGGAAACCTAAAAGAAAAAAAAAATAAAAGCGAAAGCAAAGCTGCCATGCGACTGCCTGAAAGGCACTCCATGCGTTGCTCGACTCCCCCCCACTGTTTGCGGGGAATTTAAAAAAAAAAAAGACGGAAGCCGGACGTTAATCCAATTTAAATTAGGGAAATCGGCCGCACAGGGCCATAATTCAAAGTTTCCAACAATGCTGTGGATCGAGTTCCCGCGGTAAATATACGAGTTCAGGTTCCTCTTCAGTGCACGTTTAAGGCTTTCCAAAATTACTCGCAGCGCAGCGTGGTATGCCGGAACTGCGCGCCTCGCTCCGCCGCTTTTTCTTGCCAGTGTTGCGGGGGTCTTTCATTCTTTTCATATCTCTCAATTCAGAATCAGTTTTTTATTTAGTTATTGTACAGGGGTTACAAAAAAAAACTGCAGAAGGATATCCCATAGTCGATGCCTGTATCGGGACGTCCTATTACTGTCGCTAGATCCCCCCTTCATCCGACATCACTGGTTATTTTTAGCACCTATAATCTCGGTGTCTATGCAATCGCTGCTACTGACGCACAAGCCCTGCTTACACACACACACAGAACAACAGGAATAGTGTGAACAGCTTTCGCTTCAGCGGCGAAAACGGCATCCTCACAGCTTTAAATAAAGCCCCCTTCCCCAACACATTCCTGAAAACAAATTGCCAGGTGCAAAAGAAGACATGCTGTTAAATCGCTCCCTGTAAAAGGTTACCATCGTTTCGAAGCAAACTAAAATTTGAAGGCCAAACGTGTGTGTGTGTGTTTAACGCCCGCTGATATGAGAGAGACGCCGCAGACGAGAATTACGGACTATTTGATTAATTTCGGCCACCAAAGTCTACCTAACACCAAATGGTAGAAAATGAAGCTTTTAGCCCCCAATTTCGTTGCTAGGCTATGGGTATACACTAAACAGAATAGTATACAGTATGCTTATGTACCATGCATGAATAAATAATGTATGAATGAATAAATGACAACATGTCATGTCTTTCTGGACGCTCGTCTGCAACGGGTAGCGCTCAGTTACTCTTCTAGAAACACAGCAGCACCAGCTAGCCCCTCAACGTGTTTTATTAAGCGTACACTGACAAGCGCAGCAAAAGCATACAAATAAATGAAAAACTAGGATACCATCACCATCATCATTTACTGTACCCTTGAAGATCCCGTCTGAGACATTATATGACATAGGATTTTATGACATTCTATGACATTATGGGACATCGGATATGACCCCTACATATTGCATATTACGGTGTGCATTAGTCTAATATCATAAAGGGAAGCGACGTGCACATTTCATTTGGTGAACCAAGTTCTTCCCAGTAATAAAGAACATATCAGACACTCGCGTGTCCTTTCAACGATGGCCGCGTGGTGTTGGCGCACGGCGAGTGACCCGCGTTTATATGGTGTCGAGAGTGACTCCAGCATGCCAGTGATGTCTGTTCCAGTGGAGTGTCGAATAGCAGGTCCTTCAAACTGTTTGATTTGATTTTATTCATTGGGGTTTAACATCCCAAAACAACTCGGGCTATGAGCGACGCCGTAGTGAAGGGCTCCGGAAATTTAAAACCACCTGGGGTCCTTTAAAGTGCACTGACATCGCACAGTACACGGGCCTCTAGATTTTCGCCTCCATCGAAATTCGACCGCCGCGGCCGGGATCGAACCCGCGCCTTCCGGGCCAGCAGCCGAGCACCGTAACCACTGAGCCACCGCGGCGGGTCAGATTGTTTAAAACCGCGCTTGCGCAGCTCCTTCCACGAAGCAATTCATCCTTTCGGCCTACCATAGAAAGGCCTAGTAGCGCTGCAGTTCGGCTCCTTTTTCTTTATTTTTTCTTTCAAGCCCCAGCTACGTTGCTCGCACCTGGTGCTTCGTAGTCAGCTCAGTCGATGCCCCCCCTCCACCAGCATTCAGCCAAACAGCGACCCCGGCTGAAACGGAACCGAATGCGACGACACCCGGGGTGGTATTCTCCCGGTGTCGCCTTTTGCGACATGTCGCATTCGCTCTTCGCTGATTGGCTCGAGCCGTGGTGACGGCGGCGTGACGACACGGACCCGCCTTCCTGCTACGTTATCGCGACGTCGCCCCAATTTACTACGCTTAGTCGAACAACGGAATGCGCTGAAGCGATTCGCGCGGGCGACGGGTTTAGCGTACGAACGCAATCGGCAGTTGCGGCTTTTGCGCCCTTGGCGTGAAAACATGGCGACGTCCTTTCAAGCGAGAGCCGCCCGCTTCAGCCAATTCAGCAGTCCTTGCGATTCCGATCGGCATGTTTACCGGCAACTACTGGTGTTGTTACTTTTCGCTGTGACTTACCTTGCTTCGACGATAAAGTTTAAGCTGCAATTCAGCCTAGTTTTTTAGACACGCTCTCGATTCTGGAGCGCGCAAGCCTAATGGGACCTACCGTCTGCAACTGCCCGAAACGCAGCCGAAACCACTGATCTCCACTAGGGGAGCTGGATGCCGCATCGGGCGCCCGAAAGTGAAGCCACCGGAAGTAAGCGGCCTTGTCCCGGAAGTCAGCCTTTGGCAGTGCATGAAATCGGAGCTCAGCACGGTTTTTCAGTTCCAGTTTTGTTTTCCCACTTAGCATTTCGTCTTTTCGCCGTTCTCGTCTTTTTCCATGACAATGCCTACCTTTTGCGCCGCCAACTGAGCGAGGAGACCAGTGAAGTCTTCGGGAAGGAAGTTTCAAAAATAAGGGCCCATTGTATTTCAATGGGGCGACACTAGCAGACGACAGGACGCCGCTACGCTACGCCTCGTCTACTCGGCTCGGTGTCGTCTCGTTTGCCTAGCTTCGCCAACTGTGCTCTTTACTGCGATGCTTGTTCCCACGCTCAAGCCCAAGTTATGCTATCAATGGAGGATAAATATAAGAAAGAATAGGTTGAAACATTCACCAGGCAGCTTACTTTGCAGCGACCCTTTTACCGAATTATATTTAGACCGAACCGGGGCGAGGGCTAGGCTACTATCTTGTGAGGTGTCGACGGTGTTCGGTTGGTTCACATTAGCGCCTCCAAAAGGTATGGTACTGCTTTTTCGACGGATCGTGTCATGTACTGTTTCATGTTGTAGCAAGTTAAGCCTGAATGGTCTTTAATTCGTGGTGCTTGGTGCATTGACTTCTAACAGCGCTTCTCACGCGCACTGCACCATTCGCCTTTCTTGTCAGTCGTTCCTCTCGCGCTGTGCCTTTTCTTTACTGCACGAAAATTCGGTTTTAAGGTCATCGTCATTCCACTACTTCTCCTTTACGCTCGGAATACAAGAACCAGGCAAGACCATAGTGTTTAATGCACGTACCCCTTTGCCGAGGCAGGGTGAGACCTGCATGCCTGTTTTCTTCGCTTTCGCAGAAATTACAGGGTTCTGCACACAATGCTCACATTTCTCGCGTTCAGCTTGCTTGTTCCTTTCATATAACAGCAGACATCACACGAAAACAACGCAAAAAACTGAGAACGAAAGGGCGAAAGACACGACTTTTTGCATTGAAATACACAGCAGACACCCGACTTCCGGGACAAGCGGTCCAACTTCCGGTGGCTTCACTCGCGCTCGTCTCGGAAAGCGGGAATGCGGCATCCAGCCACCTAGTGGAGATCAGTGGCCGAAACCTAGCACAACCGTCCGGAACGAAAGCAAAATAGATTTGGAGCTTTTTCGCGGTGTTTTATAGACTTAAATGAAGTAAAGCGAGTTTATATTAAATTTGCAAATGTTTTTTTGAACATTAGACGTCATGTGATGGCAAATATTCTTGCTATAGAAGATACGAAACTACTGCTGCTAGTGGATCAGCAGTGGTAAATTGTCGCTTCTCGGAGTGAATGAATGCACCGCAGACGAAAGTGCCGGCGGCTTTTTCCGTTTCTTCGAGCATCTGTAAGCATTTTTTTAGGCCTCGCCCATATGCGACATGTCGCAAAAGGCGACACCGGCAGAATACCACCCCCGGTCTCACGCGCGCACGCTTCCATTTCGCCCTCATTGAAACGCATTCCGAGAGGCCAGCTGGGCTTCTTGGTTTGTGTGCTTTGTAATACCCTCACGGCCTGCCGCTCCGGCGCTACGGAGGGGAGTGGGGTACATAACATTCAATAAACGACAGAAAATGAAAACATAATATTACAACAATATAATAACACAGGATTCACATACAATTGTTTCAATGAAAAATATTTATAACCATTGCGAAATGATTAATTCAGAACACGAAAAGTGGCACGTTGGCGCATTTTTAAACTGATTATTATCTTATAATGACAACAGCGCCTCAGGAAGGTGGTCCCAGTACTTAACTGAGCGAGATAGTAATGAGTGCTACAAGGAATTGGTGTGACATGTAAAAGATCTATAAATACACTACGGTGGTCGAAGCGACGTGAGCTGCATGTTGGCCGCTGACACAAAGTATCGTTTGGTTTATAGAGGTTTAGCGTCCCATAACGACTCGGGGTATGAGGGACACCGCAGTGGAGGGCACCGGAAATTTCGACCACCTGGCGTTCTTAAACGTGCACTGACATCGCACAGCACACGGGCCTCAATAGAATTTCGCCTCCATAGAAATTCGACCGCTGCGGCCGGGATGAACACCTCTTCCGAGTCAGCAGCCGAGCGCTATAACCCCACTGACCCACCGCGGCGGTAAAAAAAATTCGTGGGGCGTATTAAATGAAAATGAAAATTGGTTTCTGGGGAAAGGAAATCTAGCACTACCTGTCTCACATATATCTCTGTGGACACCCGAACCGCGCCATAAGGGAAGGGAGGAAGGTGTGAGTGAAAGAAAAAAGGAGAGAAAGAGGTGTCGTAGCGGAGGACTCGGGAATAATGTCGACCAACTCACATCGCACAGCACAAGGGCGCCTTTTTGTTTCGCCTTCATAGAAACGCGGCCGCCGCGAATACTGCAAAAAGTTTTTCACCACCACCACCGCGTCAGTATATTTTACGAAGTAAACATAGCCGCAGTCTTTGACGTCTCAGTAAGAATACAAGGAGGAGTAAACTATTTTTAATTTCAATGGTGCTGGCAGTACGATGACAACTATAAATAATGTAACAAGCAGATCGATATTGAACAGTTTCGATGGACGTCAAATTAGATGCAGGTTGAGCATCAATTGGACCACATTAGCTTTGCAACGCACAGTAGAAGTGAATCAAAATGATGCGTTCCTCTGCGTACACCTGGACTCCACGCTGTCCACCAATGAACGCAATTCAGGCGAAGACTTCCGCTTAAAATATCGGCTTATCACGTCGCCATCACGGTTAGCAAAAGGTGCAGCTCCTGGCAAAACACCGATCACGGGACAATTCACGAGAGTGGCTCCTTTCCATTGCGGGCACCGCGTCCCAGCTGACGTTGACAGCTCGGTCGCACGGAAGTTCCGGCGATGAGTATCGGATTCAAGGCCAGAAACCGCGCTGCGAGCAACGGGACCACAGTTTCGACTAGCAGTAGGACCGAAATCAGCGCCCTAGAAAAGACCAACACTTCAGCGCCGGCGCGAAAGCTAGCTGGAAAGGCGCTCGTGTTTTCCGAGAAGGCTTCCTCGCCGCCGAGGGCTCATCGACATCCCGCAGCTGTGCTAGGCGTCGAACGAGAACGGTTGCGACGCAACCGGCTTCGAGTGCATCACACAGCTGCATGTCTCCGAGGGCAATACACCCGACCGAGCTCGGCCGCAATCTTTCAAACCGGGGCTTTTCAACCACGGTCGTGACGCCCACACAGCGGGTCAGGAATCTGCCCGAGGCGCTTGAATCCGTTCAGTTTCCGTTCACAAACGGTTTTCTCCTACCTGCTCTTTAATGACTGGAGAGGAGCTCGCCGCGTTTACCTGATCGCCGGAACACGGAAGTAGCAAACGACCTATGCAACCACTCCTCTGTTTCGCAGTTCCCAGCCGTTCCCAGCACATAGGCGTGAAGCAAGAATAGTCGACGAAAGCCAAGAGACGCTGCTATTTCGAGGTCAAACGCCAGTATCTAGGCGGAACACAGGCGATCGCCACTCAGAGAGAGCCGGCATGTCACTCGCGAGTCTAAACGTCTCGATCCCCAGCAAACACCACGACCGGCTTTCTTCAGCGAAAGAACTAGGCGGCGTGTTCATTCGAAGAACGCGGTTGTCGCCGACGCGAGTTCCAGCGATTGCGACCACCTTCCGTTCAACCAACCTAAGGCATGCCCCGGCGAAGCGCACGGCTGCATACCAAGCCGCTACTACGACTACATTCCACGGAGGAGGAAGTTGGAAGCTGCCGGGCAAACCGGCATAGCGCAAGCGTCGCGGAAAGTAGCAGTGGCCCCCGTGTGAAACATGGCTCGTCGTCGCCGGGGTGGCCAAAGAAATCGTGCGCGCGCGGAGGTGCCTTGGGCAACCACAAGAGAGACCTGCGCAGCACCGCGATCGTAGAATTGTCACCGGCGAGAACGATAACGAAAAAAAAAAAAACGGCGAAAGCCGAGATCGCAGCGAAATCTCGGCGCACCAGCAGCGATCACCCGCGGGCGGTTCAACATCTGACGTGCGCGAAACGCAACTACGGGTCCCTGCGGACAGACCTCGTGAATAAACAACACACACGGAGAGCATAAGCCTAACGAATATCGACCACGGTCGGCCTAGAGTTGAAGGGGCGAACGCAAGATAATAATAAAAAGCAACAGCGCTACACACGGACGGAGGTGGGAGGTTTCTGGGCTGGACTGTAGAGCCAGCCGTGACTAGCTGCCGCGAGTTTAGCCTGCCGGCGTTGGCTAACGCCTGTTGCCGCCACAAGAATCGAAACTCACCGACGTTGTCCGCAGTCGCATAGGCCGATCCTGGTAATCCTTTTTGGTGGCACAATTCGCTCACGAAAACTTAACAGCGGGCTGACAGAACAGGCTGCACAAGCGGGCCATGGCGCATCCGCCTCCAAAAGTCACGTGACTGCAGCCAGTGCGCCATCTCTCCCCAAACAAGAGAAACAAGTAACTTTGTTGCCAGATGGGGCTAAAAAAACCGCGCCAAAGTAAGACCAAGCTTTCTTTCATACCAGTTTCGGTTTCAGTTTTCTTCCCTTCTTTCAACGAGAAAAGAGAGGAACAGAAATTTCTGCCGACTCTTCTGTTAGCTCAGTCCTCACAGGATATTTGTATAGTTATTTCCGGGATACGACTAAAGTGGCATGGCTGAAATTGACAGCTTTTTTAAGATGTATAACGCACAGGCGCTCAATGAAAGCGCACGCCGCCTCGTGCTTTAAGTGGTGAAAAGCTGATCAAGGCAAAAAAAAAAAAGAAGATAAGCGTAAAATATAAATACATGATGAGTATACGAGTATAAAGTTTGTCTATTGATACGGTGTATAGTGTAAGTTGAACACTGAATTACAACTCGAACAAAAAAATTCTCAATAAAGTAGCGTTTCCAACATCGTATGTAAAATTCCTTAGAGCAGCGTTAAGAGGGCTCCATTTTTTTTGTATATGCGTTGTAAGCATAACTGCTAACAATTTAGCCTATTTAAGTCATGCTCGTGAGCGCGAAGTCAAGTGTTCGATTTCGCTGGAACAGAATGCGAAAACCCTAGTACACACTTTGTTGCGTGTCATTATTAATAAGCCCGGTGCTGTTCACCACGGTGAACATAAACACCAAGGAATTTATTAGGTGAATAATTCATCTATCTATAACGAGCTACAGTTTCTGTCTTCGCAAAGCAGAAATGGAGAACGTACCAATACGTTTAGTAAAACACGTTGCGGGGCTAGTTGTGGATGCATTTTCTTCCCTTCAAATTTAAAACAGCGCTTACTTTTCAGACCTCATGTCTATCTGTGTAGTCTTAAAAGTCAGCGCTCTTTAAATCTGAAGAAAAGAAAATACCAATATTTACCTCATGACACTGAGTACAGTATTTTTTAAAAATGATTGCACTTAGCTTTGTAGAATTTTTTCGCAATATTTTGCTTATAAATTCCCACAAATAATTTTACATAATATCTCACTCCTGTGATCTTAGTAGAAATTGTTTCAACTCTGGGCCACTGTCCGCAGAGTGCTGTACAACGTTGTAGCATAGTTCCTAGAATACTGGCCAATATATTCTAGGCACTATAGTTCTAGTGACGTTGGTCCTGTATCACAGCGAAGAGGCACCGCACTTTACAGCCTGCGTACTCCTTGTGTTGAGCGCTTGAACAATGCGTTCCGGATGACAAAAACTGAAATTAATAATTTAATAAATAAATAAATTAGAGTGCAGTCCCTTATATTTCTGGGCGAAGTGTTCGTATCTGCCTTGCTTGCGGGTCCATCTGACACTGTGCAAGTATTGTGTCTAAAACTAGCAGCTGCGACAAGTGCTGCCTTTATTCTCTGGGAATTGCGCAAGCGCTCTGCACAACGGTGATGCAGACTACATTGTACACGTCGGAGCTGCTTTACAAGCGCGCGAAATACGGTTATTTGAAAAGACTCTCCCACATAAAAAGAGAACAATACGTCAAAAAGCGTGCGCTAAATGACCGAAATATGTCCTACACATATTGCAATTAAGTTTTAAAACCAGTTACATTCTGCACCAAATCGAATTCCACTGTCGTCATCATCATCAGCCCGATTACGTCATCTGCATGAGAGACGCCTGTATGTTTAACTCTGCGCTGCCCCATGTATGCTGCGGTCATCCTATTCCCGAAAATTCCCTCTTTTCGTTGGGTTGAGAAGCTCGAAAAATTAGTTCGCATGCCTAGAGGAAAATCCCTAGATCAGATCTAGGCATGAGCTTTGCTGATCAAGCAGGGACGCCGGAAGTATATGTTCAGTGGGAGAGCTCGAACAAGTTTCTTTTTATTTGTTTCTTTTTGTTTATGTATTTAGGTTTTACAGATATTACAATCCAATTTTGGCTAGAGAGAGAATAATTAACTGCGAGAAAAAAATTCTTTTTCTTACGCAATGTTTCTTTGATCGCTATATGGTGCATATATATTATACAAGCATTAACAAGAAGAAAATTACAAAATGAATTTTCAGTGCGCACATATTTATTGACATTTGACAAAGTTACATATTTGGGCATTCGCGCATGATCAAAACCACAACATAAAACAACAATTTAAATACCGCAATACAAGTAAACGCGCTACAGTACATGTATACAGTTACCAATAATGCACGCAAGCAGGAGACATTTCGGACAGTGCTGCTCGTTATAGGTGCTTAGGCGGAACCAAAGGTTGCTGCTCGCTCCGCTAATCTGCTCACAAACTCCCTGGTGACGTCGCCTAAACTTAGGAGCACTGTTCTTTCCTTGTGTACATTCTACTACCTTACTACCTTATTTGCATTTCAGCGCAGAATGAAGACAGCGAGCAAGTGGCGCTCGGCGTCCCAGGTAGCACCGAAACATTGCGATAATGTTACATTTTTGTTATGCTCAAATGTTATTTCAATGTCCAGCGACCGCTGTGAAGACCAACAAGGTTTGGTACAGCGAGCTCAACGGGCGGCAATGGCCAGCGGAGCCCTGGACTGAGGGCAACCGAACACTGATTAGAGGCGGACGACTTCGACAGAGAAGGCTCCTGGGGGTAGAACCAAGACGTCTCTGAAGATGCCCCCAAACCGCAGGAAAAACCATTAGTGTAAATAAAGTTTTCCCTTCCTTCCTTGTAATGTTACATATAAATGTTCGAAGAACCTTCCCCAAACATTCATGAAACATGTAAACAACATAAATGGAACTTTCTGGAAAATGATAAAGCAGACCCGCACAAGCATGCAGTCTGCCAGTGGTGACGGCACACAACGTACAGCACTTAGCAAGAACCAACAACAAAAACGACAACTTCTCCACTACACTGCAGCACAACATGCAACTCGTATTCACTCACCTCCAAACGGATATCATGCCGTCGAGCTTATACACTCGCTACTGCGGGATATCTCATGAGTGATAGTGGGGAATGGGTAATAACTAAAGTTTTCTGACAAAATAGTCGGGCTCTCAATGTAATCTATGGCGGGTACTATCTAAGAGATGTGGTTACAAGGTTCTGTTAGTTGAAAAACATCTTTACTCTAAGAACAGCGAAAAAATGACTGGAAATCCGTGCTCGAAATATATTTGCAATGTTATTTTATAGTTACGACTCTAACATTATAATAAAATTTAGAAGATTATATTAAAACAATGCTTGTTTAGAACGTGAAAGTAACGTTTCCCATATAACTTATAACGTTATATGTTAATTTTTTAATGTTAATGTAAAGTTACAATGCAACATGTAACATTACTCCAACTTAACATTTTTTAACACTATTCTAAAGTTCAATGCTACCTGGGGTGGTACCTGCGCCTGAGTGTTTTTATTGTTAAAATTGCCGTTCTATGAAAACCAAAGTCAGGGCTAGCACTCTAATTCATGCCTGTTCCAGAGACTTGGGGGTGTCTTCAATGTGTAGTTTCCTACTAGGACGTCATGGGAACGCGGAGGTCGTATGTTAGGTTGCAGCAAAAACAATGTACACAAGGCAGAAATTCAGGTGGTGGAGGGGCTGAGCCCCCTCATGAGAATACTTGGGAGGGCTCTGCCCCCCCCCCTGCACCCCCCCCCCCCCCCCGTTCCGGCTTGCCTGTGATCAAGTGTGCTCAAGTGGCTTAGCCTAGAGATGCCGCGTAAAAAACATATATATATGTTTATATATAATATAAACATGTAAACACACACACACACACACACACATATATATATATATATATATATATGAAAGAAGCCAACAGCCACAGAAACCAAGGGGCACAGGGGATTTTTTTTTTTCAATTAATTAATTTATTTTGTGGTGTTGATCAATTTAGAATATTACTGAACATGTCATCGCTTAAAGCTAATTGATTAGAAAAGCAGAAGAAAAAACAGCCACTGCCGCCGGTGGGATCCGAACCCACGACCTCCGAATTACGCGTCCGGTGCTCTACCTCTGAGCTACGGCGACGGCTGTCAAATCTTCTGCTTTCGGGGGTATTTATGTTTACAAGTAACCTAACCTTGAGAGTGTTCATCAGCGCCACCCACGTTCATAAGCGGCGGACGTAGAACGTCCTGAGTAACCGCAGGTAGTGACGTAGAACGTCATCGAACGGAGAGGGTGGAAGCTGCGTGAGAACCCTCTTATGCTTCCTATGGAGTCAAGGCTGCCAGAACCGAGGCCCTCGCTAAGCAATTATATATATATATATGACAGCTCTATGCAGAAGCTTGACAAACTCCTAAACAGCTCATTAAAGCAATTTTTGCAGTGCGTAGGGAATTGTTATTGTGATAACTCTGTTTGAAATTTTGCCGTCTTTTTCGTCTTCTGGGCTGCGGAAAAAAGAAAAAAAGCTTTTCCCCCCATTCTTCAATTTTCTTTTTTTTTTTTACAGGCACTGGCATCTCTTTAGCCCGGACCGTAGTAAGGGCGAGTAAGGCCGGGCCCAATCTAGATACCGGCCCTTGCAAACCTCTAGCACCGAGTATAAAGTTTTGTAGCTTTCCTGCAATCTAAAGCCCGCGTTGCGCCGTTTAAGCATTTGAGTTCAGTGGTTCTGCTATTTCTACAGCATTTAACCGGCAGCACTTTCTCGCTCTACGATCACAGCCTCCATCTTCTTTCTTTTTTTTAGCTCATAGAAGGCGTGGGCCCGGGATGGTGGAAGGGACATTCTCAATCTTCTAATGGAACCGGCACTTTTAAGAAACTGAAAGTGACGGCGGTGGACATTGTTCAATCCGTTCTACTCATTCCCTTATTTTAAAATAAATATATGGCCAGCTGATATGAAGTAGTTTAATGCATGCCGACATGGCGAGAGTCGCACCCGTCCGCGGCTGTCTAGCGCGCTGTTAATACGTCCATCAGGTCCGAAAAAAAAAAGACCTCGAAGGAAGCTTCGAGGGTTTGCGTGCTGCCGACCCTGAAACGCGAACTACATCTCTGTCTCAATAACAAATTGACTCGATGGAAGAAAAGCAGAGGCTTGAAGTTAAAATACATACAATCGCACGGAGTGATCATGGCATTCCCTTCGATTGTTGCCAGACTGTAATAATGGCAGCACTGATTTTGATCAGCCATTCTGTACAAGGGAAGAGGCCGCCTCGCTTTCCCTTCTTTCCCGTGTTGCGTGTGCTGCTCATATCATTCGACGCCGACCGAGTAGTTCCGGCCGGCTTCCGCCCGGCTGGTGACTTCACATCCCTCCAGTCAATGTGATATCTCCGATCCTCTGACGTCATACGTGCCTGCCAACCAGTCAGGATTTTTTTTTTTGGACGACGCCTGGCGGTCACCGACGGCCTTTTGCTCCAGTACAGCTTCTATACAAGACCCGACGTTGTCACAAGACGATAAGGATGCTGTTGCCACTTTTTATCTCACTACCCAGCCCTAGACAATGTAAGGCACGCTCAGGACAAACCGAAGGTGGCCGGTATCGATAGACTACGGAATTATAACGACAACGAGACCATTCTCATCCATAACGGAGCTTTGTAAGCTCACCATCACCATCAGCCTGACTACACCCACTGCAGGGCAAAGGCATTTCCCATACATCTCCAATTAACCCTATCCTGTGCCAGCTTCGGCCACCGTATCCCCGCAAACTTCCTTATCTCATCGCCCCACCTAACTTCCTGCCGTCCCCTGCTACGCTTGCCTTCTCTTGGAATCCACTCCGTTACCCATAAGGACCAGCGGTTACCTTGCCTTCGCATTACATGCTGTTAAGGTAGAAGCGTACGGCGCCAGTAGCTCATTTACCTCCTTTTGGCGGTAACTCTATAGACCTTATTCAAAATTGCTGCCATCTATCGGAGAAAAGAAGAACCAGTGGAAAGCCGCCATGCTGGAGGATGACTGAAGCTCGTTCCGCCTCTGCTCTATGGATTTAGGCGTGCCCTGCGTTAGCTTCCTTACTGCTGTGCTGGCTCGAAAATCTTATTTCCTGTCACTTGAGCCTGTAAACATGACTGAATGGTCAGTCGACCTGTTTCTGCTGCCCAAGTTTCCAACTGACTTCGCATACACTTACTACGCGTCCAAAACACTTTCCGAACGCCACCGGGTACGGAGCTACAAGTTTTTCACGGAGTCCTACGTCAGTTTTCCGACGCAGAACACCAAGAAATGTACGAAGCAAGTGTAATTTTCGTTTACGGCTAAAAATGTGCGCATTTCAGTCTAGTTTGAGACAGTTTTTATTTGGTTCGATACTTTTTGCGAACGGGCGTGCCGCTTGTTTTGCTTTTGTGGTAGCATTTTCTCAGTGTTGCGTCGGCGCCTGCAGCAAACGATAGTAAACCTAAAGCTCATGTTGGTAGTGTCGAAAAAAGTGACCTCTCAACATCCGACGCTTTTCATTTTCCTTGAAAAGTTCATACAGCATTTGTTTGTTTGCCCTAGTGCCCTAGAGCCCCTAGTTTGCCCTAGTACCCTAGACAGAGAAAGAAAACATATATACCCCATCCAATAATAATAAAATGTTTTTTATTATTATTACCGGGCACAAATACCCCTAGGTCCCCGAACGACCCCACTACACAAGTGTTTACCATTCTTGGACTATCGCCGTTAAAAACACGTAGCCCGTGAATGCAGCAGTGTCTACGGTTTTACCACGACGAACAAGCAGTTGTACACTGAGATTTTTGGAGTATTCTACACGCGTTATGCATTCCCGCTACAAGTTGGAACTATGGTACCTTTTGGGCGGCTTCCCTTACGGTCCTTTTTTTTTTACACAACACACGGTTTCGTGGAAACCGGCCGGTTAAGTGAAATCGCTACATGCATACAAGCCGTCGCTGCACAAAATAGGCACCTTTCCCTGGTCTAACAGAAACGATTGACTTACTTGCAGAGCGCAAACGTTCCGTGCCACGGGCACTTGACCCTTGCTAGTGTTTCCGTCGGAATAAATATTCGCACTAAAAACTAACTCGTGTAACCGCTGCGGCGGATAACGCTAGGAGCGACGGTTCCCACAAAGCGCGACCCGTACCACTGAGCAGCTGATCACGATTACTCTCTTGCGAGGCCGATAATCGCAGCACTTCACGGGCAATCGCAGGAGAAAAACAGCTTTTGGGTGATATTTTCTTCGTGCCTACAAAGCTTATTTCTAATTTCATTTGCTACATGGCGATAACGAAATGCGTTGCGCGATGCCTCGACAAGTAGCGACGGTTCTGCAACATTTGTGCCGCGGATGTCGGGGATCGCAGTCCAAAAATAGAAATGCGCTCAAATCAAGCGCTCTTGCCTTTTTTCCCTGGGCGCCTGTGTGACCCTTCTGCGTACAGCAAGGCACTAAGTAATATGTGGGCACCCAATTTCGACCAATTTGTGTGACCCTTCTGCGTACAGCAAGGCACTAAGCAATATGTGGGCACATTGAGGACGGTGAAACTCGAGCGCGCGCGACGAGCGTGCACCCGTACGTGCTGTGAATCCGGCGGCTATCCTCCAACATGGCGGATCGCGCGCGGCGACCGCTAGATGGCAGTGCATTTCGCGACCTATACCGTGCCCGTCGGAAGTCTGGAGGGGTTAGGAATGGTGACAGCGGGTCGCGCGCTTCGTACGCTTTCCAAGGCCGCGGGGGATTGGGGAGCAAGACTTCGAACAGCCTTGGCGGGGTCGCAAGGGGCCGACGACCGTTTTCCATTGAAAAGAGATTAGCTCTCAAGTGGGTGGGGGTCAGTGGGGTCGGCGACTTCTGAAAACCCCTACTCTCTAGCTAAGCAGTGGACTTTACTGGCGCCTCTAGAATCGGGCTCTGGCGAGCCCTGGGCTTCGCCCACTTGTATCTACAGTGCTATTGCAGCGGTATTGGTCGAAATTGGGCGACAGCAGGTTTACTAGAACTCCGCCCAATTATCGAAGGGATTAAAAGCCCGCAGCAAACAAAGAGAGGAAGGAGCGCGCCGAGGATCCCAGTCTCGGCCGCTTTTAGACAGCCTTTCTTTCAACCGCCTTTTTCTCCTGTTGCCTTTATTTTTGGTCTCGTCCCCAATAAACAAGTTTTGTTGTCAAGAAGTTTGGAGTGGCTGCCCCAACCGGCAACGTGTCGCCGTACGTGTGGACGAAGACGTGAAGTGCCCAGCATTCGATCAGACCAATCGGCCATTCCGTCATTTTACGAAAGAATCTTAACTCATGCCCTGCCAAAGCCCATGCCCAAACTCATCTTGATATTGCTTTTTATTTCGACTAGGATATCATAAACACATGTTTTATCCCTGACCCACTCTGCCCTTCTCCTGTCTCTTAACGCAACACCTATCATTTTCTTTTTCATAGCTCGCAGCGTTGTCAATTTTAATTGAACCTTTTTCGTTCGCCTCCACATTTCTGCCCCATTGGTGAGTGCTGGCAACGTACAGCTGTTGGATACTTTTCTCTTGAGGCATATTGGTAAACTGCCATTCATGATCTGAGAGAACCTGCCATATGCGCTCCACCCCATTCTTATTCTTCCAGTTATTTCCCTCTCATGATCCGGATCAGCTGTCACTACCTGCCCTGAGTAGACATATTCTCCTACTACTTCCAGCACATCACCATCCATTGTGAACTGTTGTTCTCTTGCTAGACTGTGAATATTACTTTAGTTTTCCGCATGTCAATATTTAGCCCCACCGTTCTGCTCTGCCTGTCCAACTGATTGATCATGCTTTGCAGCTCATGTCCTGAGTGCCTGCCTGATCATTTGGTTAATTGAAGTCTAAGGTTGGTTTTACCTAATTATTATTACTTTATTAGCTACCAAAGACCAAAAAACGAACTAAAGAAGTGACCACAAGGCGATTTCGCATAAGGCCCATTTCGCCAGTTAACTACATATGTCGACATAAAATCTTTCAGCTGATCCCAAGGGCTATGCCAGACCGCAGGTCACTTGGAAACAGCAGCAAGCTAGTCCTTCTCGGTGTAGACGTAAGGGGAAAATTGTTTAGTCCAATTTGCTCAGCCATAGGTGGATTTTTTGCGGCCGTACAAACGTTAGCATACGCAGAAAGATTCAGAGAATGACTTTTTCCAGAAAAGGGTTATAGCGCCGAAACAGACAACACACAGCAAGCTAGATGGGACAGGCGCAACTTCCAACGGATTTATTCACCGCGAATGCGAATGAATATAACACAAACAATCAAGAAGGACAGCAAGAACCACACATGCGCGGGAGGCTTGTAAAGAGGGCAAAACACATGTCTAAAACAACCGCCACTAGGATGGCAAAAGATGGCAATGAAATGTTATGAGGCTAAGTGCACATGCTTACATCCATACCATTTTTACCCGAACGCTGTCGCTACATATCGCGTGTTGAGCCCGAAACAGCCCAGAACGTGTTCTAGACAAGCGTTTTACCCTCTGTACAAAAATTGAAAAAAGAGATAGGCTAGTCACACAGGTGTCTCCCTCCCGAGTATATAAAAAAGCAGTTTCATTCTTATATGTGGCAATTGATGGGGTACTAACAAAGAACGAAATACAAAGAATATAAGAACGAAACTGCTTTTTAGATACATGGGGGTGAGACACCTGTGTGACTCGCCTATCTCTTTTTTTTCAATTTTTGTACAACCCTCCCGCGCATGTGTGGTTCTTGCTCTCACTCTTGTTTGTTTGCCTTGTATTCATTCGCATTCGCGGTGAATAAAATCAGCTGGAAGTTGCACCTGTCCCGTCTAGCTTTCTGTGTGTTGTCTGTTTCGGCGCTATAACCCTTTTCTGGAAACGTGCACCAACAAGGCCCCCAATTACTCAGAACGACTTTTTACTGAGAACAATATATAATTGAATGGAGTTGGCCTCAGTGTTGCTTGAAATGTCCCCAATCCAACCGTCGGAACGCCTCTTCTATTAAGCCTGCAGGGAATATATCAGCAGGAAGACTATTTCACATCGTGTCATACCGCTCCTGACATGGTATTGTATCGCTTTTTTCCGGATGAGTATGTTTTTCGCTCAGTGTTCATTCACTAAGGACGCCCTGGGCACACAAATCATGCACGAATACTGTCACTCTGAGTCAGTATTCAGCTTCAGCCATACGCACCCGTTAATGGTTCCCGCCCTATCTGCCTGCTGCTGCTCCGTGTGCTTCAGGTCTCTTTAGCATCAGGAAATCGCCTCTTGATGTGGAATAACGTTCGAATGTCATTGCTCTTGCCAGCTCGTCCATCCGTTCCAGCGCCGTCGGCATCGACACCGGCCGCAGCAGCACTGACATCGTCCGTGATGCTGCGCGCCATGGCCGCACGGCGTGTTTATGTTTTGACGGGAGAGCGGGCGGCGTTTCTCGGATGTTTCTCGGTCAACTTGTAGGGAGATATGAGAGATATGGAGATATGAGTGTAGGGAGATACGAGAGAGAGGCCTTTTGTCCTGTAGTAGGTGTAGTCATCTGTGGCTGCTGATGATGAATGAAAAGAAAACCGGGCCGGCGAGGTGGTGCATAAGGCGACGCGTGTGTCACAACCTCGTAGTCGCATACACTCTTAGAAAAAAGGTAGAGGTGCTTAATAAGTTTTGGGGTAGTAGCTGGTTGTCACATATGTTAGTACCCAGTTAGTAACTGGAGTTAATAACGGGAAGGTAGTAACAGCTGCGACCTGCATTTAGTATCGGAAAGCTAGTAGTATTTACTAGGAAAATGGATAGAAACTCGCATATGTTCCTAGATTCATCGTACGGTGTGCTGGCGTGGCCTGTCGAATTTATGCGTACTCGAAAAATAAAAAAGCTTCACAGTCAATTTGACTAATTCAGGAATCCAGACAGGGCTATCACAGCCTGGCCGTAAATCACACGCTTAGATTTAAGCTTATCGCGCATTACATGTAGAAATTATGCGAGGTGATGGCATCAACCACCTCACCGTGCAGAATGCAGGAATAGCCCAAAGAAGAAAGTGTCACACTCGCGCACTGCGCGTGCACATGTAGGGAAATCTTCCTCAGTCTTATACAGTATACTCCGTAAATCAGACTCTCATTTACGGGCTAGTGGTTCTTACCGGTTGAGCTAAGACGCTAGCGTTAATTATGAAGTTTAGATTGTAGAAACAGCTTAGTCTACCTAACCATCTGCCCCTGCAGAAATGTTTAATTACAACACCCATTTATTAGCTCGACAATCTGTGTCGGTTTATATCCCTTGACTCTATTTTAGGGTTAAATGGATGGTTACTAACAAGGTAGTAACTAGTAACTAGCGACCAGAGTAAAAAGGTAGCAAGGGCTACTTTTACTAGCTATACCTTGAAGAGGGTAGTAAATAGCTGATAAAAGGTAGTAAAACGAAGTCAGAGTTGGTAACTGCTGCACTTACTACCTTTTTACTAACTTTTTTTGTAAGAGTGTAAGGCTTTTTCTGAAGATAGGCTTCCTGGTCTGTAAAGCAAACAAACAAAAACAAACAAACAAACAATCTTGGGGGATGCTTAACCTTCGCCGTTAAGAGTAGAGCGTGATAGCCTTCAATTTCAAACAATAACCGAATTCTTAGCTAGCATACTCACAATTACTCATGTACGCATCAGTATGTACTGTACATGTCTCAAACAGACTTCGCCAAGTCAAAGAATGTAACTCATTCACGCGGTTTAGCTTTATTCAGCTTGAATCAATGAGCTTTAGTGACCTATATGCTTGCAGTTATCCAGAAATGGATGGCGGAAGAAGGGAATTTTTGCACCATGTAGCGTCGATTATCTTTGTGCACGAAACCAGAGACTGTCGAATATGTATTTATAGATTGTTTGGATGGGGTTTCTTTTTGGGATGTTTTACACCCAATGCTGACGGAAGACTTTTCTTTAGATCCTAATGGAATTCGGTTTTGGTAGTCGACACCCAGCTGACACAAACGAGATACAAGACGTCTTCAAAGCAACTATCCGAAACGAAACAAACGGCTAGAAAATGTGCACGAAAAATCTGTTTTCAGTTGGCTAACATCTTAAATCAGTCACATGTATATATATATATATATATATAGGTTGCGAAAGCGTGAAGTACTAGACTGCTTATAAGAATATATAGCGAAGTATACGCTTCGTTAAAGGAAACATATTTATTCAACTCGACGTTTCGATCGGAAGACCGATCTTCGTCAGGAGTGATTTTACATTGTGAATGCATCCCCTTTTATAGGGGCGGGCACAGAACAGGAAAGTGGGAAACACAAAGCACATAGCAGAAAAATACGCATAAAAAATTATTAGAGGCAGTGCGACCCACACACACATAAAAAAAAAAGAAGAGTGCGAGGAACAGGTACTCAGTCAGAAAATACAACGTCCAGATGCGGCCTCTGCTTTGTTAAGCACCACAGGCTTGCTTATTGACAGTCGTGTCCAGCTGGGAGGTGCTCGACAGGTGCGTGGCCGTGCAACAACATTCGTAGAAAAATGCGAAAACTTGTTCCTTCTCCTGGCCGCGAGAGCAAAAAAATAAAATATGACCCTCCAACAGAGAGAGCAGACAACAGAAAAAAAAGGAAGAAAAAAAAGAAGAAAGAAAAAAAAGGAAAATGAACAGAGCAAGGAAGAAACCTCGAAAAAAAAAAAGTGAAATAGGTAAAAGAAAACCTTTAAAGTAGTGCTTTTTCTTCGCACCCAGCTATAGTGCACCCACCCCTGGTTGAGGGGAAGTATTGGAAGGAATGTAAAATAAATATAATAAAAATAATATAAGAAAAAATATATAAAAAAATGTAAGATTAAAAAGGAAAAAAAAATTGTGCGGCATTCGCGTGACCACAAGGTGAGCACACCCGGGGGGGAAACGGCACAGGTGTGGCACAGGTGTGGTATGCAGAAAGGGGTATGACCTCAGACGACTTAGTCAGTGTTGCTTTGTTTAATTTCGTAGGCCCCTGACCTCGGAAGAGAGGTGAGGGTGCCGTAAGTTTCATTAATGCCATTTTGCACTGTGTTAAATTTAAAAATAAAATATGATTCTCGTTGCTCGCGCTCACTAGTGTTTTTGAAGCCACTCTGTAGTATTGTTACTTTAAGTTTGTCAAACTCGTGACCTTTCTCGCGGAGGTGTTTCGAAAGAGGGAGGTTGAGGAGGGATTGGGTATGTGAGCGGTGGTTATTAAATCTGAAACGGAAGGAATTGTCTGTTTGGCCTATGTATTGCATTCGACAGTCGCCACACTCGAGCATGTAAACCACGTTGCTGGAATCGCAATTCAGGTCTTCCCGGATAGAATGCTTGAAATTTGAATGGGTGCTTTTAGCCAGTGCCGTGGTTTCCATGTGTTTGCAGACTTGACATCGGCTTTTTTTTGCATGGTGTGCAACCTACAGCTCTCGGTTTATTGACTGTCGAATGGACAACATGGTTTTGCAGATTTTTTGGTCTCCTATATGTTACTTGGGGGACCGTTGTGAAAATATTTGAAAGACGGTCACTCTGTTCTATGATATTAAAGTGTTTTTTTAGGATGTTCTTAATATTCGGGAGATTATTTGTGAAGGTTAGTATAAGATTACAGCGCTGTGATGATGGCTGAGATTCCTTAATGACATGATTAATATTAGTTGCTTCTGCCTTTTTAATGGCATCGTTGATTGTAGAAGACGGGTAATGTTGTTTTTTTAGAGTGTCCCGCATGCGATTAGCATTTTCGTGAAAATCTTCCGATCGTGAGCAAATTCGTTTGAATCTGATGGCCTGTGAGTATGAGATTGAAGTTTTGCAGTGGCGTGGGTGGCAGCTGTTGAAATGAAGATACTATTGTCTGTCTGTGGGTTTTTTATAGACACTAGTGATTAATGTACTTCCTTCTACTCGAACCAGAACATCCAGGAAGTTAATTTTATTGGTTGAGTAGGTGTGTGTGAAAGAGATATTGTGATGGATTTTGTTGAATGAGGCGATAAAATGGATGAGTTCGTCCTCGGTTTCTGTCCAAACTATGAATATGTCATCCAGAAAGCGTTTGTAAAAAGCTGGTTTTGTTGGATATGAAGACAGAAAGTCAGATTCAATTTTGTTCATAAATATGTTGGCGTAATTTGGAGCCATTTTTGAGCCCATAGCTGTACCGCTAGTTTGAAGATAATATGAGTTGTTGAACTCAAAGGTGTTAAGTTTAAGAACCAAATTTGCAAGTGTCTCGACGGCACTTGGACTAGGGGTGTCTAGAATTTTGTATTCTTTATATGATCCAACCATTGCCTGAATTCCGTCGTCATGTGGGATGTTAGTGTAAAGTGATACCACATCCAGGGTAACTAGGAAAGCGCCTTGAGGGAAGGTGACATTCGATAATTCTTTCAGGAAGTGATTAGTGTCGCGTATGTAAGATGGATGTTTCGGAGGTATATGTTTGATGAGCGAATCGATATACTCTGAGATCGGTTCTGTTATTGTGCCAATACCAGAAACAATCGGTCTCCCTGGATGAATCTGCTTGTGTATTTTCGGAAGCATGTAGAAGCGCCCCGCGGAGGAATTTCTTGGCGTGAGCGCCTTACCTACTCGCGGTGGTAATTCACCTTAATCTGTTAGTTTTTTTATAGTTTGCTCTACGATGTTCTTTGGCTTAGCGGTCGGGTCTGATGGGAGTTTAGTATAGAATTTTGGGTTGTTGAGCTGGCGGTTGCCCTCCTGAATGTAGTTATCTGTGTCTAAAATAACTATGCCTCCACCTTTGTCGGCGGGCTTGATGACAATGTCGGTTCGTTTGCTAAGTGAGCCTAAGGTGTTACGCTCTTTTTTTGTGAGGTTAGGTGGCCCAGATTTTCGTGTCCCAAAAGCTTGAAGAATCTCCTTTTGTACCGCTTTTATATATAGGTCTAGATGTCTGTCCCTACCAGGTGAATTACCACCGCGAGTAGGTAAGGCGCTCACGCCAAGAAATTCCTCCGCGGGGCGCTTCTACATGCTTCCGAGGAATTTCCGGAGGTTTTTCTCGGCGTGAGCGCCTTACCTACTCGCGGTGGTAATTCACCTGGTAGGGACAGACATCTAGACCTATATATAAAAGCGGTACAAAAGGAGATTCTTCAAGCTTTTGGGACACGAAAATCTGGGCCACCTAACCTCACAAAAAAAGAGCGTAACACCTTAGGCTCACTTAGCAAACGAACCGACATTGTCATCAAGCCCGCCGACAAAGGTGGAGGCATAGTTATTTTAGACACAGATAACTACATTCAGGAGGGCAACCGCCAGCTCAACAACCCAAAATTCTATACTAAACTCCCATCAGACCCGACCGCTAAGCCAAAGAACATCGTAGAGCAAACTATAAAAAAACTAACAGATTAAGGTGAATTACCACCGCGAGTAGGTAAGGCGCTCACGCCAAGAAATTCCTCCGCGGGGCGCTTCTACATGCTTCCGAAAATACACAAGCAGATTCATCCAGGGAGACCGATTGTTTCTGGTATTGGCACAATAACAGAACCGATCTCAGAGTATATCGATTCGCTCATCAAACATATACCTCCGAAACATCCATCTTACATACGCGACACTAATCACTTCCTGAAAGAATTATCGAATGTCACCTTCCCTCAAGGCGCTTTCCTAGTTACCCTGGATGTGGTATCACTTTACACTAACATCCCACATGACGACGGAATTCAGGCAATGGTTGGATCATATAAAGAATACAAAATTCTAGACACCCCTAGTCCAAGTGCCGTCGAGACACTTGCAAATTTGGTTCTTAAACTTAACACCTTTGAGTTCAACAACTCATACTCTTGTCCCCTTTGGTCGTTTATAAATGCGGAGTAGTGGACTCGCGACAAAAAAAAAAAAAACTACTTGGACTAATTGCTGCAGTCACCGTGGCCGAAGGCGCCTTCCTTTCCCTCTTCCCTGCACAGCCCTTTTTTACAGAAATTGTTTTGCGAGTGTGCCATGAGGAATATGAGATGTGACAAAGTTTGGGCATTCATTTATTGATCACACAATAATTATTTACGACAAGCAGTATTCTGCTCTCTGTTTTTCTCTTGGCGCATAGTATTCAAAAGTATTTTTCAAATTTAGTGTAGAAATAAACAAGAAATTGCAGTGCCAGGGAGGAGGGTAAAGTGGCCGAGGACCCAACTTGTTTCCCAAAAATCAGTAGTTTTTCTTCTCTTCCTTTGTAAAAGATTACCCTAGGCTCATCCCCACTCCCGTCCTGCTAACGGCAAGGTTGTCAAGTGCAAATTGCATTCAGGTTATTTAAGCGCTCGTAACATCAACTGGCGCAATACGTAAACCACGAATGTCCTATAGAACAACGTGAGCTTATGGTGTAAGTGCAATTATCACATTAAATCGAGGCCCGCCGATCTTGCTGTTACATGCAGCTGAGCGCGAGGAGGAAATATTACATTTCCTTGAAAATGGACACAGATTAAAATGCGCATAGAACGTGAGCGTTGGATCTTATCGTCGCATCATGTCAAATTAAAGCATCGAATATTTTTGTCGTACTAGAAATAGTCTATAAGAAAAAAAGCTCTAAGGATTTGCATTCCGTTTTCAGCACAGACTGCTCAGCGTAATTACTTGATCTATTTGCCACACAATAGAAATCGACCATTATATACGTTCTTCACCGTCCCTCTATGAAGACGGCGCGCATCAAGGCACTCCTCACAAAATGCTGCACGAGCGCCCCGTCGTGGCACACGAGCAAACTATAGTCTTCCCGATGTTTTAGGGGCAGGAACGGACGCGCAGTTATCAACACTGGTAGAGAGTGTAAGTAGGGTGCAAGTTTTCTTAAAGGGGGTAAGTGATGGAAGCGTGTTTTGAACGGGTGTAAAGTTATTCCTAGGGTCCTCTAAAGGGTGTAAAAGTCCATGCTATGCCCTTTTTACCCCTTTCTCACACCCTTTTTTCTAAGAGTGTGCGTGCTTAGCTGCATGGATAACTACCCGTAGAAAAATGGATACTGAATTTCTGATGTCTTAAAAGAACGTCTTGCTGGGCAAGTTGGTAACTGTTCATCTTTGGTTACAGGCACGAAAAAAGACAGAACACAAGACAACACAACACAACACAAGGCGCTTCGTCCCGTCTTGCTGTCTGATGTCATTATGATATAATCGTGGTGATCACAAATTAATCACAGAGGCCACGTATGTTGTGTTTTAGCATCAGCCCGACATCATAAATTCTTAATGAATTTTTGCATTAACTTTTTGTACCAGATTGACATCATAAACGCTTGATGAATTTTCGCATTAACTTTTAGGGACCGGGCTTACAACATTCGACACTCGACCTGTTTTTGCATGAACTTTTGTGATGAAAAAAAAGGTAGTTTTTGTGATGCGTGAAGACATCAGAGCAGTATGTTTTTCAAGCACCGTCCGAGACGCTTTTTTAAATTTCTCGTGCAGTAATGATGCACATAAACTAACAGAACTTTGCAGTTAAATCTCTTCAATTGTAACTGGCGAAGATTGCGTATATGACGCCCAAAATTATCTTATAAAACTCAACTTATGTAATAATAATAATAATAATGTAATAATAATGCCTTTATTTTTCATCACAAGGATGAGGGAGGCAGAGAGAAAAAGCTAGGGGTGTAGCTTGACGAGCTCTCGCCTCCCCAAAAATAGATATAACTTGTACAGGGAAAATATGCAGACAACATAACAGCATACCGGCAAAACTTAAAAAAGAAAGAAAAAAAAGAAAAAAAGAAAAAGAAAAACGTGGCAGTAATACTAACGAAATAAAGGAAGCATGAACAGAACCTATTTTCTGACACAACTGTAACACTTTGTAACGCGTAAAAATCAAACGTAAAGGCAAAATTACACAAAAATTACAAATTGCAAAATTGTAATAACATAAATTTAAACACAATTACAGGAATTACAATTTAGAAGTTACAAAATAACAACCACAAAAATTATACAAAATTACAGAAATTACAATTCAAAGTTACACCCGGTTACATATACTTGAAACAAAGTTTTGCAACTCTTTTTTTTTCGAGTGCTCAACAGTCATGTTGTGACTATGGCAGAGGTTGAGATAGTGCGGTAGACTATACCTAAGCATCTGTTTGCCATACCCTGTTCTGTATGCATAAATGTGCCATATTTCGTTGTTTCTTGTTTTGTACGATGCGTGTTTTTTGCATAATGAAGCCAGTGTGGCAATGAAAGGAGTATTGTTTTTATTTTCGGTTTTGTATTTAAAGAGTAAGTAGTATGCATATAAATCATTAATTGGCATTATGTCCCCTTTCTCGAAAAGTGGTTTGGATGGGTGGTCATATGCTACATTATATACTATTCTAAGAATTCTTTTTTGTTGGGTAAGTAATTTTCGGAGGTTTGTGAAAGATGTATTTCCCCATACCAAGTGACAGTAATTAAGATGCGAGCAGAACAATGACTTATACAAAAGCATTTTCACATTTACAGGGAGAATGTTTTTGTGAGCGTAAATTGTTCCTATGACACGGGATAGTTTAGATGCTATGTAATTTATGTGCTCGTCCCAAGTCATTTTCTCATTGAAAAATACACCTAGTATTTTGAAAGAGCTAACAACATCTATTTTAAAATTATCAAGAAATATACCATCATTATTTTGGATGTTCTTGTTCTTGGGGCGGAAAATAATAGCTTTAGTTTTTGAGGTATTAATCTTGAGGGCATTAAATCTTGTCCACTTTTCAAGTTGAGTAAGCGTTGTGTTTGCTTTTGCAATCATAGATGAGGCGCATGACCCGGAAAAAAGCAAGGTGGTGTCGTCTGCATATATTACAATTTTTGTTTCTTTGTCTATTTGTGTTATGTCATTCACATATATATTAAAAAGGAATGGGCCCAAGATGCTGCCTTGGGGCACACCAGATAAGATAGCTTTGACATCTGATCGGTGACCGTTTAATTCTACATACTGCTGTCGATGTCTTAGATAACTGCTCAAAAGTAACAAGGATTGTCCACGGAAACCATATACCTGAAGCTTTTTAAGCAGTAACATGTGGTTAAGATGATCAAAGGCCTTCGAAAAATCTACATATATTCCTAAAGCTAAGCATTTGTCATCGAAAGAGTTTAAAATGAATTCTTTTTGTTCTAACAAAGCGAGTTCCGTTGACAGATTTTTCCGAAATCCAAATTGTGAAGGTGTCATTATATTATGCTTATTACAGAAGTTATTCATCCGGGACAAAATTATTTTTTCAAACCCTTTGGAGAAAACAGGCAATATTGACAATGGCCTATAGTTTGCAAAGTCATTTTTATCTCCCTTTTTGTATACAACTGTTACCTTCGCAGTCTGCATCTTCTGTGGAAACACGCCATTGACTAGACAAAGGTTAAATATATGTGTGATATAGGGTGCAATTATGTCGAGGACATGTTTCACAGGTTTAATCTTAATACCGTCAGCATCGCTACTTCCGCTGTTATTTAATGCCAGAAATACTGACACTACCTCAGCCTCTGTAACAGGACTTAAGAAACAGGTGTGATCCACGGTGCACTTTATGTAATTCAAAGCCATTTCATCATATTCATTTCTTTTCAGTTCCACAAAAAAGTCATTAAATCCATCTGCTAACTTCTTGCCAGACCATTCTTCATTTTGGTGAATAAGTGTTTTAACTTGAGTTGGATTGCTAGGCTTTAGTAACATGTTTAGCTTTTTCCAAGTTATGTCGGTCCTTGATGTTGGATTAGAGAATGAATTGCGACAATATTCATCTCTAGCAGCTCTGATGTCTTTATTTAATTTGTTACGCACAGTTTTGTATGCTTTAAAGAAATTGGGATCACGTGTTTTTAGGAACTTCTTGTACATCCTATCTTTTGCTAGGATTCTGGTGAGCAAACAAGGTGTTATCCATGGCTTACGGATCTTATTAACAGCTCCTAACTAAGACTTATTAGGGGGCGTCTTATTGGCACTATATTGCCGCGAATGTTTGTAGCGTTTGTTTGTTGTGTTTATTTGTTCATGCTTCAAGGCTGCCGGCACGCCTCTTTATCGCTTCCTTTGTGACGCAAGACGCGCCTTATTCATCTCGATTGATCGCATCCAGGCGGAGCCGATTCTACTTTTTGCCAGAATGTTCTAGTAACTTTCCGAGCTTTATCTCGAATGCTCGCTATCAGCTTTTAAAAGAGCACGGCCGACAGCAGCGGGCATTCTGTTCGACGACCGCCGAGCACGCTTGTTGCTACGCCGCCGCCGAGTGATTCAGTTCTTTGCGGGCGCAAGTCAGCTCGAATAAAGAGTTCGGTTTCGAAGACATCCTCGTTGTTTTCCTGTTCGCCGGACTGTAGTCACCATTACCGTTGTCCTGTGTTACCGTTGTCCTGTGTCGTTCTCTTCTTGTGTTTCCGTCTTTTTTGGCTGGTTTTCTCCCTTGACATGCCTCACCAACAGGGCCACCATTCTGCCTGCATGCTCCTGTAGTCACCACTACGTGACAATATAATCAGGAGCCCGCGCTATGAAGAAGTACAGATAGATGACATGTACGGTGTAATATGTACTTCCAGAGTTTTTAATGCACTTTTCTCTTGATCCTTTTACTTGCTCCTTTCAAAAGGTCGATAGAAGCTGTTTGCAGCAATGACTGGCAGATTATGGTCCTGGGCTGTTGCACACAGAATAGACTAGTGGATGTTTACATTACGCATAAGAGAGCTTCAGCGCAGGGGTTTCTGCGTGATGTTAAAAAGCCGGTAAAAATGGAATTCACCCTTCTGAAGAGTGGTTTATTGGCACGTTGAAGCGCCGGCAACGAAGACCCGGGCGCAAGTCGTCTAGGAACCAGCGAGGCGAGAGACCGGCACACAAGCGGCAGTTCTCCAGCACGAGCCTTTCGCGGGCGGCGCTAGCGCTTCGTCGTCGTTGGTGGCGGTGCTGGATCTTCTTCTTCATTCCAACTGCCACGGCGGAAAGAGGGAGCCATCCTGGCGACTCAAGGCGAGGAGACGACGAGAGGGCTGTAATAAGGCTTCAAGCGGCTGACATGAACGACGTCGCGACCACGGCGGCGATGGTCCAAAGAAGGTGTCACCGGTTCGATGATATAGTTCACTGGTGACGTACGCTCTAAGATGCGGTAAGGACCAATGTGCTTGGCCGAAAATTTGGACGCAGCCGGAACAGAGAGCCAGACCAATGATCCAGTGGAGAAGTGTGTAGCGGGCCGACTCATGTGTCCGGAGCCCTTGACGTTCGGCGGTGAAGGAGCGAGCCAACTGGCGGCACTGCTCAGCATGGCGGGTAATGTCAGAAATGGAAGTATATTCTGAGCTGTCGTGGTTGTAGGGAAGGATTGTGTCCAGCAGACAGGAAGGCTCGCGCCCAAATAAAAGAAAGAATGGGGAAAAGCCGGTGGTTGCCTGGGATGCGGTGTTATATGCATAGGTCACGAACGGAAGGACTTGATCCCAATTAGAGCTGTCGGAGCTAATGTACATGGCGATCATGTCCCCAAGAGTACGGTTGAATCGTTCGGTGAGGCCGTTGGTTTGGGGGTGGTAAGCGGTAGTGGTACGGTGGACTGAGTGGCACGCATCGAGAAGCTCGCGAACAACTTCAGACAAGAAAACACGGCCGCGGTCACTGAGAAGTTCTCGCGGAGCGCCGTGACGCAGGACGAAGTGATGAAGAAGGAAGAAGGCGACGTCGCGAGCAGTAGCCGCAGGTAGGGCAGCGGTCTCAGCATACCGAGTGAGGTGGTCCACGGCGACTATAATCCATCGATTCCCGGCGGTCGTGAAGGGGAGCGGCCCATATAGGTCGATGCCCACACGATCGAAAGGGCGAGCCGGGCACGGTAATGGCTGTAACGGGGCAGTCGAGGGTCGAGGTGACGACTTCCGCTGCTGACAGGCTGTGCAGGAGCGAACGAATCGACGAACAAAGTTGTACATGCCCCGCCAGTAGTACCTCTGGCGTAGCCGCTCGTAGGTTTTTAGCGATCCAGCGTGAGCGCTTTGAGGGTCGGCGTGGTAGTGCGCACAGATCTCAGACCGAAGATGGCGGGGAATCACGAGGAGCCACTTTCGGCCGTCCGGACGATAGTTGCGGCGGTATAGGAGATCGTCGCGGATGGCGAAATGGGAAGCTTGGCGACGAAGGGCCCGAGGGAAGGAGGACGTACACTCTTAGAACTAAAGGAGTGCAGAGGAGTGCCCAGAACACACTTTGAAGGAGTATTCACTTGTCCCATATTCCACTCCTTTTTCCAGAATAAAATTACTCCCTCTGGACAAAGAGTGATCCAACACCTACTCAAGGAGTACTGTACTACTCCTGCAATAGAGTACAGGCACTCCTCCGAGGGAGTAAAGCTACCACATTGAAACAGCATCCTACTACTCTTTCAGGTAGAGTTCCAGGACTCCGTTTGTTAGAGTGACTATACTCCTTCAAGCAGTATCAGCCCAGATGTTATTTTACTCCTTCCAAAGGAGTTTCACGTGTTTTCAATGTATCGTACTAATTTTCTTATTTCACATATTCTTCAGAGCAAGTTGGTCATATGTTTTGCAGGATCCACCTGCGCTACATCTACAAAAGAGTAATGAGCAAAAGGGATTATAATCTTTGAGTAGAATAATTTTTGCTCATACAACTACTTTATGGCTACACTACAGTTTGCACATTAGTATGGTGCTCTGTCTGCGTTGGGAATAACAATGGTTCAAGAAATAATGACACAAATAAATAAATAAATGTACAACACTGATAACTTTTATTTCTCAAGTCATTGCTGTGATTGCTGTGGCTGCCCAAAACACGCTCGGGAGGCGCTCGCTAGGATCAAGCCCCATTAGTGTCTCAAGCAGTAGACAAGCCCGCTTTGTTTTTGGGGTGTACTTGACATTAAATGCCAAGAACACTGCCAAAAGCAAAGTAAACCCATCTACCAAATCCACCGCAGTGAGCTGTAAGCGCTCAAAAGAAACTGCAGTGAGCTGTAAGCGCTCAAAAGAAACTAAGATGCTGGATGATGCCGTAGCTTGCTCGGCTGAGTGAAGGAGCTTTGGCTGAGTGCATTTCACCGGGTGCCTGCAAATATGAATGAAAATAATGCAAGTAAGAGTCAATTCCAATGCCCTTTTCATACTATCCTGCATATAACCCCATGAAAAAAAAGAAAGAATACAACTAGAATGTACTGATCCTGTGTGTCATGTCGCCACTAGTGTGTACCTATATTGTGACCAAGTGCAGACACCTTTCATTGCAAACCTTCATTCAGAGCTACAATTTTATGAAGCCCAATACAATTATCACTATGCTAGTCCTTTCAAAAGCTGTGTGCATGTAAAACAAGCACATATTTACCAAATGAAAATTTTAACATGAGCAAGCTCTTCTGCAAGTATCATGATCAGCCTGACTACGCCCACTGCAAGGCAAAGGCCTCTCCCATGTTCTCCAATTAACCCTGTCCTTCGCCAGCTATGTCCACCGTGTTCCTGCAAACCTTCGCCCATGGAACATTTTGCTGCTTCCTGCTACGCCTGCCTTCTCTTGGAATCCACTCCGTTACCCTTAAGGACCAGCGATTATCTTGCCTTCGTCTTACATGCCCTGCCCAAGCACCCTTCTTTCTCCTGATTTCGACTAGGATGTCTTCAACCCGCGTTTGTTCCCTCACCCACTCCGCCCGCTTCCGATCTCTTAACGTTACGCCTATCATTTCTATTTCCATAGCTCGTTGCGTTGTCCTTAACTTAAGCTGAACCCTCTTCGTTAGCCTCCACGTTTCTGCCCCATAGGTGAATACCGGTAGGATACAGCTGTTGTATACTTTTCTCTTGAGGGGTATTGAAAAACTGCCATTCATGATCTGAGAGAACCTGCCATATGCACTCCACCCCATTCATATTCCTCTAGTTATTACTCTTCATGATCCGGATCAGCGGTCACTACCTGCTCTAAGTAAATGTATTCCCTTATCACTTCCAGTCATTTCTAAAACCACACCTATTGTGCTTGACGGTTCTTGTCACATAATACATTGTGCAGTTTAAAATATAGGGTAACCTTGAATCGGGAAAACACTTAAACCAATGACAGTTTTCTTGCTGAAGAGAAATGGCTGTTACAATTCCTGTTTCTCAGATACCATTAACTGAATTTCATGCTCTAAAATAGTGAAGGAAAAATTCAAAATTTTTCATCTCAAAGAGGCAGACAACAAATTTCAGTTTGGTTTGGGTTGGTTTATGGGGTTTAACGTCCCAAAGCGACCCAGGGTATGAGAGACGCCGTAGTGAAGGGCTCCGGAAATTTCGACCACCTGGGGTTCTTTAATTAAACGTGCACTGACATCGCACAGTACACGGGCCTCTAGAATTTCTCCTCCAAAGAAATTCCAGCCGCCGCGGCCGGGATCGAGCCCGTGTCTTTTGGGTCAGCAGCCGAGCAAATTTCAGTTGCACATTTTTTTTTTGTTTTTAATGATGCATAAGGCATTACTATGCACGGATAACCACACAGTATTCGCCTATGACTGCTAAATAATTTGTAATTAAATATCTTCTCTCTCCTGCTTCACTTTTAAAAACTGAGCAATGGCAATGGCATCAAAGGTCAGTATAAGCCAGGGGAGGCATGAGGAAAACTGCAATATAATTGCGGCTTCGTCATTCATTGTGATTCCGACTCTTAAGGCAGGCTGGCTTTAGCATTGTAACTAATTAAAACGATGAAGTAGCGATATAGTAGCTTTTTTGTGCCTTCCATAACCTATACTGAACATTGATGTCATAGCAATTGCTATGCTATTGAAACAGGGAAGAAAAGAAATCTGGTTGTAATTCTTGATGGAACAGCGCAAAACATCGGGACAAGAGACAAGCGCTGACTTACAACTGGTTTTTATTTCGAAGAAACATTGCTTCTTATACGTTCTTCACCCTCTCAAAAAACACATGCGTCGCAACCATATCGTTCAAGCGTCCACAAAAAAGCATAAGACAAATAATCACAGATATTTATAATCACATTTTTAACATGTCAAATTCTTTCTTAGTCAAAGCAACAGACGGCGTGCTGACACAATCGTCGCGCAGACTCGCTATTGAAGCTGCCTCGATTATTTCCCGGACTAACTGGTCTTTGTGATTAGCCAAAGCTTTGCATTTTTGGAAAACCGGTGCACAACTAGTTGAAGGGCAATCTCTGCAATGGATTCCCAGGTTCCTGCAAGCTTGCTCGAAATTATTTTTGTGTTCTAGCAGCCTTTCATTCATGCACCTGCCAGTCTGCCCAATGTACTGTTTACCGCAAGTCACTGGCAACGAATAAACAAGGCCTTCGGTGCACTCCACAAAGGGGGTTCGATGCTTTATCGTGCATCCCTGCTTCTTTTTGGTCGGATCGGAGTTGACTCGTCTGCACAGACTTTTGAGTTTATTAGGAGCAGTCATCACTACATTCACGCCAGCTTTTCGACCTATGCCTTTCAGGCGATGGGAAATATTGTGAAGATACGGAATTGCTACTACCGGCCTCCTTTCTTTCTGTTTCTGTGCATCATCTTGCTGCTCGGGCCTAGCCTGCATCAGGTGCTTTTTCATCTGCTTGGCAACAGATACCAACAGGTGCGAGGGGTAACCCGAGTTGCCAAGCCGTTCCGCCTGGCGAAGAAAGCTCACATTCATTGAACACAGGATTTCCTCAAGGCATTCGTGAAGCACAAGTTCACAATAGCCCTCTTGGTCAGCTTAGAGTGAGCTGATTGGAAGGGCATTGGCGCTTTCTCCGCTCTGGGCTCATAGGCCCAGCAGGCGTGCCCTCTAGTGAACTCAAGTCTCAGGTCTAAAAACCTGAGTGACCCTTGAGCAGGAAGCTCGTGCGTGATAATAAGTGGCTGCAAAGCCTGCGCAAAGCGACCCACCTCCTCCATTACTGCTTCTAGCGTATTCGCCCTTTGGCCATCACAAAGAACTAGGTAGTCATCAGCGTACCTAAATACCTTTTTAACACTAGTACCTGCAAGGGTTACGTTCAGGAACCTGTCTTTTCGCGCCAAGTACAAATCACTGAGTAGAGGCGCGATACATGAACCAATGCAAACACCGCGTTTCTGGAGATACACTTTTTCCTCCCAACAGACGTAAGTTGACCTGAGGTACACTGCTAATAGCTCCAGGAACCCTCTAATAGACATTCCGCAGGCGTTTTGAAATGCAACAGCACCATGCGTATCTATGCATTCTTCTACAGACACCATCACTACAAAACGAGGCAAAGGCACTGCTAGAATTGTCAGTTAAAAATCTAGCTATATCGTCCGAAGATTTCACCTGAAATGGGTCGTCAATTGTTAGTAGTTTTAATTTTGCTTGCAAGAAGACACCAAGAATCTTTTGCCACGTCCCTCCCTCAGAAATTATTACCCTCAAGGGCCAGTCTGGTTTGTGAGTTTTTACAGTGAAAAACGCGTCCAAGTTAGACTTCTTGCAAGTTTTTATGCCTCGAAGGAGGTAGTCAAGTTTAAGTTCTTTGCATAGCTTCATAGCAGTTACCTTTGCTTTCCTAACAGCTGATGTCTTGTGCTCGTCAAAAACAGAGCTGATGGTTTCTAACGCCTTAGTTTTATACAAGTCCTTGGAAATCACAGCAAAGCCCCCCTCTTTGTCAGAGGTCAGCAACGCAAGGGAATTGTCTTTCAAGTACCTTACAGTACGTCCCACTGGGAGATTCCTCTCGCAGAGCTGGTAGCGGCCAACGACGTCGGCTCCGTCTGAAATACACCTTGCACTTTCCGACTCAGGGCTTGCCTTGGCAACGCGCCGCACCATGGCAAGAAGCTCCGGTGTTGTCTTCTTCGGTTGGATGGCAAACTTAGGCCCAAGGCTAAGCACCTCGCGGACCGGTTGTGGCAGAACATCCACACCAAGCGTGTGGATCTTGTTTTCTTGGCTTTGTTCGATCATGCCTCTTCTCCTTTCATTGTAGTCAGCGCGCAGCAAGGTGCAAGGAAAGTGCAAGGTGTATTTCAGACGGAGCCGACGTCGTTGGCCGCTACCAGCTCTGCGAGAGGAATCTCCCAGTGGGACGTACTGTAAGGTACTTGAAAGACAATTCCCTTGCGTTGCTGACCTCTGACAAAGAGGGGGGCTTTGCTGTGATTTCCAAGGACTTGTACAAAACTAAGGCGTTAGAAACCATCAGCTCTGTTTTTGACGAGCACAAGACATCAGCTGTTAGGAAAGCAAAGGTAACTGCGATGAAGCTATGCAAAGAACTTAAACTTGACTACCTCCTTCGAGGCATAAAAACTTGCAAGAAGTCTAACTTGGACGCGTTTTTCACTGTAAAAACTCACAAACCAGACTGGCCCTTGAGGGTAATAATTTCTGAGGGAGGGACGTGGCAAAAGATTCTTGGTGTCTTCTTGCAAGCAAAATTAAAACTACTAACAATTGACGACCCATTTCAGGTGAAATCTTCGGACGATATAGCTAGATTTTTAACTGACAATTCTAGCAGTGCCTTTGCCTCGTTTTGTAGTGATGGTGTCTGTAGAAGAATGCATAGATACGCATGGTGCTGTTGCATTTCAAAACGCCTGCGGAATGTCTATTAGAGGGTTCCTGGAGCTATTAGCAGTGTACCTCAGGTCAACTTACGTCTGTTGGGAGGAAAAAGTGTATCTCCAGAAACGCGGTGTTTGCATTGGTTCATGTATCGCGCCTCTACTCAGTGATTTGTACTTGGCGCGAAAAGACAGGTTCCTGAACGTAACCCTTGCAGGTACTAGTGTTAAAAAGGTATTTAGGTACGCTGATGACTACCTAGTTCTTTGTGATGGCCAAAGGGCGAATACGCTAGAAGCAGTAATGGAGGAGGTGGGTCGCTTTGCGCAGGCTTTGCAGCCACTTATTATCACGCACGAGCTTCCTGCTCAAGGGTCACTCAGGTTTTTAGACCTGAGACTTGAGTTCACTAGAGGGCACGCCTGCTGGGCCTATGAGCCCAGAGCGGAGAAAGCGCCAATGCCCTTCCAATCAGCTCACTCTAAGCTGACCAAGAGGGCTATTGTGAACTTGTGCTTCACGAATGCCTTGAGGAAATCCTGTGTTCAATGAATGTGAGCTTTCTTCGCCAGGCGGAACGGCTTGGCAACTCGGGTTACCCCTCGCACCTGTTGGTATCTGTTGCCAAGCAGATGAAAAAGCACCTGATGCAGGCTAGGCCCGAGCAGCAAGATGATGCACAGAAACAGAAAGAAAGGAGGCCGGTAGTAGCAATTCCGTATCTTCACAATATTTCCCATCGCCTGAAAGGCATAGGTCGAAAAGCTGGCGTGAATGTAGTGATGACTGCTCCTAATAAACTCAAAAGTCTGTGCAGACGAGTCAACTCCGATCCGACCAAAAAGAAGCAGGGATGCACGATAAAGCATCGAACCCCCTTTGTGGAGTGCACCGAAGGCCTTGTTTATTCGTTGCCAGTGACTTGCGGTAAACAGTACATTGGGCAGACTGGCAGGTGCATGAATGAAAGGCTGCTAGAACACAAAAATAATTTCGAGCAAGCTTGCAGGAACCTGGGAATCCATTGCAGAGATTGCCCTTCAACTAGTTGTGCACCGGTTTTCCAAAAATGCAAAGCTTTGGCTAATCACAAAGACCAGTTAGTCCGGGAAATAATCGAGGCAGCTTCGATAGCGAGTCTGCGCGACGATTGTGTCAGCACGCCGTCTGTTGCTTTGACTAAGAAAGAATTTGACATGTTAAAAATGTGATTATAAATATCTGTGATTGTTTGTCTTATGCTTTTTTGTGGACGCTTGAACGATATGGTTGCGACGCATGTGTTTTTTGAGAGGGTGAAGAAGGTATAAGAAGCAATGTTTCTTCGAAATAAAAACCAGTTGTAAGTCAGCGCTTGTCTCTTGTCCCGATGTTTTGCGCTGTTCCATCAAGAATGAATAACCAACATGCCCAAGCTGCTGTCCTGGTTGTAATTATTTAGCGATTGGAGACGAATACTATGCAACAATTCTATGTATACGAATGCCCAGCACGTCACTACAAAGAACACACATAACCAAAAATTTGGTGTTTATACTCATTTAAGGTAATACTACTTCCCACGCAAGAACACGACAGCCATGTGTAAACTTTTTGCTTTCATAGTAATAAAATCTATCCAACGACAAGTTAGGCGCAGCATGCCTGCTCTTTATAAATATGCAATACTGACAATGTTTGACACTAGCATTCGGCATGAACGAGATAACTGTGATTACTTCGCACATTACGTGCCAGTCCATACTATTATGCACAATTTAGATTTGCAAATGTAATGTGTAATTCTCTCTGACTGCCACGTTAGTGCACTGCAAGCCAATGAAGTTGCCTTGCATTTGCAATGTTCTCACTACTTTTATGCAACACTGATCACTTCAGTATATCTGCATCGTTCTGTTAGACGGCCACGGGATAGCTAGAATTAAGGCTATTTTATGTGATGGAAACCATTGACTAGACAACAAAGAAGAAAAGCCTCAACTACTGTCCTGGTGCTGGGACGTCTAATAAGAGCTCAGAAAGACTCGGTTTCAATACGCCAAACCCTCCGCATAATATTACCCTGTGCGAAAATACCCCACCCCACCCTAGCTTAATTTCTGTCCACATGCACCAAGGCTCACTGCACCTGTTATAAATATTGCCCTAAATATTGCAATCAAGCTGCCCGTGTATGCATAGGCTATCTGTGCATCGAGAAAGAAAGAAGTTGTTAGGAATGTTTCACACCAAAAACAGAAAAAAAGGCAGCCTGTTTCTCAGAAACAGCTAAGAGCATGAAATGGTGTGTCCAAAAAGATTAGGCTGCTTTGTACTTATTTATGACAACGAGAACTGTCAGAGCTGCGCTTTCAAAAATTCAGGAGCTTTGTGCACAAACGTAGCTTCCGTATGCACGTCTTGCAGCACCAACGCTTCCGAATTGAAACGACCGATGAATATGCACAGGAAAAAGCAAATAGAGAGCGCTTGAATTTAAAAGAAAAGCTACCTTGCACAATCAGAAATTTCACGACAGAACCTTCCAAACAGTGACATGTACTGGTTGCGGTATACCGAATATATACCTAGCAAATAAGTGTGCGCTTTGTTAACGAGCGGGATTCTGTGGCGGCAATGCTACAGCTCCAATTCCGAAAACCTAATGCTGCAGAAATTGAGTTTTCAAAATACGTGCGAATGCACGATACACTTTTGCACGCATTTAGAACTTTCAGTTGTGAAACACAGACAACGAATCTTGTGTATGCGTCTTCCTTGGCTGGTAAAAAAATTCTATAAGTCTCCAGTTTGCCTGTGTACTCCACAAATTCTAGGATCCCTGTCCGCTACATGTCAAATTTCACTGAAGCGAAAGTAATACAACCGACAGCTGATGATCTGCTAGGGCAACAGGATTTCAAAAGTTTTAGAAGGGCAGTGGGAGTCCAATCCAGGTGGAGTAATGAAATTTGACTAGTAACAGACAGGGATCCTCCAATCTGTGGAGGACACCGGCAAATTGGAGACTTACGGAGGAATTTTTTTACCCGCCAAGGAACACGCATACACAAGAGAGAACCACAGAGGACTACGGCTTTTACCAGCCCTTGTCCTGTGCGGTTCTGTCTTGTGTATGCGTCTTTTTTGGCTGGTAAAAAAATTCTTCCATAAGTCTCCAATTTGCCTGTGTACTCAACAAACCGCAGGATCCCTGTCCACTACTAGTCAAATATTTCAACTCCACCTGGCTTGGACTCCCACCCCCCTTCTCTGTGGAGAAAGGGTGACAGCAGCTGGCAAAGGACAAGGTTAACTGCAGATCAACTGGGGAAGCATTATCCTGCACTGATTTTGACGGCAGGTTCACAAGACAAACAAAATCAACTCGAGGAGCGGGGTGCACATCATGCGACTGAATGTCAATGGCCAGTGAAAATGGCACCAGCACTGTGGAATGCACATGCAGAAAACGAGACGCATTTTTTTGTCAACTTTGAGTAGCAGTCTACTGCAATTTTAAAGAGCAAAGCTCTCAAGTATGGCAACACTGGCACTTTTTGTTTTACTGGGGTGAGGGTCGTCGTGAGGGTTGAAGTCCATATTTCTTTTCCATCCACTGTGTTAATTGCGAGCTATGTTTACCTAATAGGGGCTGGGCATCTAACATCACCGTTATTTCTTTGCAGCAGTTAAAACAATACAGCATACATTTTATAACATGCTTAACGAATTTTTGGGAGCAGCATGCTTTTACCCTTCTACTATTTGTTGCTACTGAATCAGTTTGGCGTTGACAAAAGATCTGTAATAAGGAGTAATTACTCATTGACATCCACTCGAGCACAGCCAAATGGCTACAAAGGAAAGCTATACAGCTTTCACAGAAACTTCGTAGTTAAAGAAAGATTCGTCCTGGTCCGGTGTTCGAACTCAGAACCACCACTTCACAGGAGCAGTCGCTCTATCAATTTTTCCAACCTGGACGGCAAGCTTATGGTAGGGCGAGAGCGAAGTGATCAATAACTCGAGTGGGAACTGTGTTGGTCCAATGTTTTAGGACCCCTAAAACATTGGACAAACTCAGTTCCCGCTTCATGTTACCTCTAAAACATTGGACAAACTGAGTTCCCGCTTCATGTTACAATACTGAGTGACATTTTGGTCTATACACCAGAAATACCGGTAAAGCATCATGATAGAACACAATGTTTTTTAAAGGGATAAAGGAATATGTTCGTCCTTTCAGAGGGCACATATGCATAAGAGGCAACATGTGTGAAATAGTCTCTGCACCTGAAGCAGTGTAAATTCCATTATGTTAACAGCAGCAGTCAAAAGCTTCATGAGCGACTATTTCATACAGATCATGTAATTACATTCATGTAATTCAGGATCAGATTCATGTGATTATACAGGGAGGTACTGCTGCTAAGTGCACGTAGAGCTCTGCATGCATTTCTAAACCCGGCTGTGAGCCTATGTCTACGAAATTTTTCTAAATAGGCAGGTAAGGTATGCATCACTGGAAAACAATACCTACCACAAACAGCTGAGGAGAGATAGCACAGCCAAAAGCTGGAAGCACGAATGGCCCAGTAGATACTGGCAGCTGGCAACTGCAAATAAATATGTCAGAGCAACTGTTGTCAGTGGCCGTAACAATGTCATGAATGACAAGAGAAGAAATTGTCTACTGCTTCATAAATTAGAATAAGGTAGTAACATAGGAACACAAAAAGCAATGAGAGGGCCCATGACAAAAGAAATGAACAGATTGTATGTGATGCACCGATATACATTTTTTCAGTAGATTTACATGACTGTCACACCCGCATAGAAAGATGAGCAGGCTGGAATACCACTATTTTTATGCATGATGAAAAGAGCGTAACTATTCGAATATAGCATGCACAGGATTTTATTACTACTAGGGTGCTTTGCAGCAGCACCGAAGGTATTTTTAAATTGAACGTAGCGACCAGTAGACCCGTCTGCTTTGCACAAATGATGAGAGGATAGAAAAGGCATGCATTCATTAGCAAGAAGCACGATATCTCACATCACAGCATGAAACGAAAATTGGTATTGCATTTAACAAATCTGCACAGAAATAAAAACTGCCTAGTGGCAATGCAAGTAAGAGCAAGGGAAAAAAATACCGAAGAAAACTGGTGAGTGTGGTGCAGGGAGGTCTGTGGGTAGGGTCTCGTGCCTGGGAATAGTTCCGAGCGCGGAGAATCGCCGGCAGTACAGCTGGTGGCAGTCAACCAAGAATAAATAAGAGAAAGTGAAAATCAATAACAAACCATCACCGATATAGCGAACGACTTGAAAGCGGCCGCACAAACGAGGGATATAGCAAAAAGCTTGAAATCCTAAATAAGTGCGCAGTTGCATCCCAAACAGTTCTCAAAATCTGAAGGCGAGGAAGCATCGACACCTACACCTCAGGGCAGACGCAAGAACGATCTAACTTTGACATAATACTGTGTCAAATTCTGTTCCATGGGGAAGCACAGATAAAAATTTACAAATGACTAGGCAAGGGATATGCCCCAGCCTTTTACACGCGATCATTGTCCCCGAAAAAATTGTATGACAAATATTAAGGCGTAAGCACTAATCCCACGAGTACACACACTGAGCACTGTCTGTTGGCAGCTGGCCTAGCGCGAGTGCTCTGTCGCGCGGCACTGCCGCTCATCGTCATCTTCTAAGTAGCACAAATCAATCCGACGGGCACCAGCCGCGAGGCAACTCGACCGTTGTCAGTTCCCTTGTCTGTCCGCAGCTGGCCTAGCAAGAGCGCTCTCTAACGTGGCACTGCACGCTCATCATCCTCTCCTACGTAGCACAAATCTATGCTATTGGAATGTAGTAAACTTTGTCTGTTGTTTTTCGCAGCGCTAGCAAGCGACCGCATAACTCTGTTGTGATAACTGGTGGCATTTTTATTTACCGCGGCACCCGAGTACTAAACGCAGATAGAGACTATGGAGCAACAGTTGCCATGCGGCCTATACGCCCGTTCTTTTCTGGTAAAGGCCGATTCACACGATTTTCCGTTCGCCCGCTGCCGCGGCCGACAGCGCGCCTCTCAATGTGGTGACGCATGAATACGTAGTGCGCGGGCCGCGGGCGAACGGACCGTCGTGTGAATCGGCGTTAACGCATTATAGCTGAGGCAACCGCACGCAGACTGCCTGCACTGCCATCCCTATATAGGCGCACACTAATAACGCGTGCGAATAGAGATCAGAAGTAAAGAAACGTACACGGGACTCACCGTTCAGACGGCTCATCAAGGCTTAGCAAAACCGCACATTCTTCTTCGTTGCCTCTCCAGATGACAAGAAGTCGTAGCGCTACCTTTCTTCAGGGCTTTACCCGTTCAAAATCACCAGTGTTGATAGGGCGTAATTCTCGTCGTTGGTTTCCAAAACACACTTGTGTTCTTCATACACGTCCACCGCACGAGCACTCAAACAATGCTACGAAAACCCAAATTACACAAAACGTGACGACGGCTGCAGTTTTGCTTCGTTGAAAAAAACCTACAAATGCGCTTTTTTTATTACTAATATTTGAATTGTGTTCGCAACAAAAACAAATTATATTTTTTCATTTTATTTCTTTATTAAATGCGAATACCAAAGCGCTTTTAGATACTTTTGCTGACATGTCGTTTGTAGAAGCTGCGATCCTGTGATCCCATCCCCGGGTGTCCTAGCAGACGACGGCGCAGACGACGCTGTTGACGGAATGCAATTTCGATTGACGGCAGCGAAAATCCCTTAAATGCGACAAAAAAGGCAAAGAAACGCACCGTATCGCAAACTGGTCCATATCAAGGATATGTTCGACGCGAGCGGTAGGACAAAGAGCAGCTGCGATGCATTACTCTACGCGACACTGGCATGGTCGACGGAGATCTACATGAAACAGAGCTTAAATGTGACCCGTACAAGCGGATTACTGTTATATCAACTGCGTTACGGAACTACGACGATACTTGCTTCACACTTTAGCTTGTATGCAACAGCGGCCCGCACTCGCCGCATCCTGTTCGAGTGTACTTTCACTAGCAAGAGCCCACATGCATGGAAGCCGACAGAAGCAACTGTCTTTTCGAGTTCAGATTGTTCCGAATAATACGAGCAGCTTACTTTAGCACGTACTCGAATTCAAGTTCTCAGCCTGTGTGTCACGTATGGTGACGATGGCGTCGAGGACGAGCTTAAGAATCGCCTTAACGTGGCCGCAACGCAGCCGGTATCCCAATTGCATTCGTGCGCTAATTGTTGTTCACCTGTACTGCGAACGTGCGCTCAGTCGCAGGCCAGCCGCTAGCTGCTCGATTTGCCAGCCTTGCGAGTACAATTCGCAAGTTTCTGAGCCAATCTTTGAGCGAGCCGAGCTTTCAGCTATGACGCTGCTCGCGAGCGCGCCGCGCGACGAGCTTCGGCCTGCTCCCTGGCTGCCGTATTCGTAGCTAAGCCTAGGAGGTTTCACTTCGATGCCAGAGCTGAGAGCGCTTTGAAACTGGCTAGCGCTGAGGTGCTACTCTTTGCATTGTAAGTACGTTTTATTGTGAACTATGTCTCGTAGTGAAATAAAGATATGTTCGGGTCCACCCGAACGGTGATGATGGCGTCGAGGACGAGCTTAAGAATCGCCGCAACGCCGCCGATATTCCATGCATACATGTGTGCTAAATTTGTTCACCTGTGCTGCAAACGTGGGCATAAAGGCTCGCTCAATCGCAGGCCAGTCGCTGCTCGATTTTCCAGCCTTGCGTGCGCGATTCGCAAGCTACGGAGCGAATCATTGAGCGAGCCGAGCTTTCGGCAACGACGGCGCCCGCGATCGCGCCGGGCGACGAACTGTGCGCTGCTCGCTGGCTGCCCTTGTCGTCGCTAAACCTAGCCGATTTCACATAGATGCTGTAGCTGAATGCGCTTCGAAACTGGCCAGCACTTAGGTGCTACCCTCGGCACCGTTTTACTCTGAACCCCGCGTCATAGGGAAATAAATATATGCTCGGTTTCCGCGACCCTTTCAGGAGCGGAGCTATAGCAGAGGCCAGGCGAACTCCATGGAGAGCAGCAGCAAAGCGGCTATGGGAGGAAATTTGTATGGCTGTTATCGCTTCTACCAACAACTCGACATTGGCTAATGATACTCTATCCCAGAGCTTTGGTCGTGAACAAACAATACCAGTGCATTTTTCTGACGCCGGCATCCAGGCTGGCAGGCCGGCCCCGAGAAGCTAGCGCGCCCTTACGATTGTATGGCCGTAAGGGCGGAGGAGTAAAACAAGCACTGAACTCCCTTGGGGTATGCAGGAGTGGAAATGCCATTTTACTCTTTTGTCAAGAGGAGTGAACACGACCTTTCACTCTTTCTCGTTTGTAGAGAGAGTAGATTGAGACCTGCAGGAGTAGCGAGGCTCTTTTACTCTTAATGCAGGAGTAGCAGTTCTTAGAGTGTAGAGTGCGCACGAAGGGCATCCAGCAAGGAAGAAATCCATGGATCCTGGCGTTGTTGATTGGGCATATCGATAGCAGTGAGCGCTGCGAGTGGGGAATCAGATACGAGGGAAGAGGGCGCAGGAGAGGGCAGTGGCGAGCGTGACAAGGCGTCGGCGTCGGAGTGCTTGCGGCCCGACCGGTAGACAACGGTAACATCGAATTCCTGAAGACGGAGTGCCCAGCGGCCAAGGCGTCCTGAGGGATCTTTGAGGGAGGCCAACCAACACAAGGCGTGGTGATCAGTAACGACGGTGAACGGGCGGCCATATAAGTAAGGGTGGAATTTTGTGAGAGCCCACACTACGGCCAGACACTCCTTTTCAGTCACGCTGTAGTTCGACTCTGCTTTGGTGAGAGCACGGCTGGCGTACGCAACAACGTATTCAGAAAATTCGGGCTTGCGCTGGGCCAGGACAGCACCGAGGCCAATTCCGCTTGCGTCGGTGTGCACCTCAGTAGGAGCACTGGGGTCATAGTGCCGAAGAATAGGGGGTGAAGTAAGACGACGACGGAGCGCAGCAAAAGCTTCATCGCAGGCAGAGTCCCACGTAGACAGGTCGGCGGGACCATTGAGGAGTTTCGTAAGGGGCGCGACGATAGAGGCGAAATTAGGGACAAAGCGCCGAAAATAGGAGCAGAGGCCCACAAATCGGCGCACGTGTTTCGTAGAGGTCGGTTTAGGGAATTCAGCACCTCCACCAAATGAAGAGTGGTTTATTGGCACGTTGAAGCGCCGGCAACGAAGACCCGGGCGCAAGTCGTCTAGGAACCAGCGAGGCGAGAGACCGGCACACAAGCGGCAGTTCTCCAGCACGAGCTTTTCGCGGGCGGCGCTAGCGCTTCGTCGTCGTTGGTGGCGGTGCTGGATCTTCTTCTTCATTCCACTTCTTTTTGTTTTTTTGGCCGGAACGCTGGTTTCAATGCATCATAAACCATTCAGAAATGCATGATGAATTCAGCATGTATGCAAAAGAAATTCATGAGAATCTCAACATAAAAACACACATTACGTCTTAATCAGAAAATCGGTGGGTAATTTTCATCGCCATTACATCAGAAACTCAACTCAGAAGTCATCAGAAATGCCTGATGAGTGTGATTTCGGAAATCATTGACTTGCCGCGGTGGCTCAGTGGTAAGGCGCTCGTCTACCGAGCCGGAGTACCCGGGTTCGAACCCGACCGCGGCGGCCGCGTTTCGATGGAGGCAAAACGCAAGAGGCGTCCGTGTGCTGCGCGATGTCAGTGCACGTTAAAGGTCCCCAGGTGGTCGAAATTATTCCGGAGACCTCCACAACGGCACCTCTTTCTTCTTTCACTCCCACCTTCCTTCCTTCCCTTAGGGCGCGGTCCAGGTGTCCGCCTAGATATGTGAGACAGATACTGCGTCATTTCCTTTCCTCAAAAACCAATTTCCCAATCTTTTTATCAGAAACTCATCCAAATTTTTCTAGTGGTGTATGTACCACTACAAAGCACACAAAACATCATTAAAAAGAAAACAACCAAAAAATCGAATCCGTACCACAGTCGACAAGCCACCAGATGTCGATCAGCAGCGCAGTATTCCCGGCATGGCCCCGGTGTTCATGGTGTATGAAGCGCAGAGCCGCCGTTCCCTCTGTCCCTCTAGTGAACATTAAGCAACCCTATGCCACTGTGTCCCACTGTGCCACCAGATGACGCTACCTACACAATCAAATGAACGCCATTTTATAGCGTTAGCTCTAATTAAAGCCCGTGGTGGAAGGAAAGAACACAGGAGAGACGGTTACGTCACTTTTTTTGAAGCCGGCTCCCCCCTGCTCCCCCTACCCTACTTCGCCGCTGACGCGGCGCGCTTGCGTATGCGCAGCAGGCATTGCAGCAGACGACGCCTCTGCGACCGGCGTTGCTATTGGCTGTGCCGTCGGCAAGACTCCCAGCAGTCCTTGCGAAATCACGTCTTCCGGCACAGTTTTTGGCGTGCGGCTTATTTTGCGGCTATATTATCTGCGAATGAAACTATTTATTCATGGAAACCTAAAAACAAAATAAAGCGAGAGCAAAGCCTCCACAAAGCTGGCTGAAAGGACGCGTTGGTCGACTCCGCCCACCGTACGGGGAGAATAAAAAAAAAGGCGGGAACCAGACGTTAATCCGATTTAATTAGGGAAATCGGCCACACAGGGCAATAAGTCGAAGTTTCTAAGAATGCTTGGAACGTGTAGATCGAGTTCCAGCGGCAGAAAGATGAGTTCAGATTCCTCTTCACTGCACCTTTAAGTACTGCCAACCGTCCCTCCCCCTGCACTTCCTTCTCTCCAAAGCCTCTCTCACAGTATCCGCCTTCCGGTCTAGAACGGAAGAGCTGCCATTTTGTGTTTTCGAAACAAGTCGACACCATGGCCCGACCCCCTACGCAGAGTACTTCGCAGCTTTGCCGGAAGAAAGCGCGAACCAAAGCCTTCAGAGGCCGGGAAACACTATAGGGAGATCGAGCGTACCGGAGAAGTACTAGCGGAGACGTATATCTGTTTTACCTACGCCTGTAGCGCACGTGCAGTGGTGTCCTACCAGGCTGCACGCTTGCCACTGCGCATGCGCAGCTTCTGTACGTAAATCCAGTATACGTCTCCGCTAGTAAGTCTACGGTGTGCTAAATCTCACTACTGTAGCGGTGGGATAACGCAAAATTTGCTGCACTGCTGAAGTACGCTACGCTCAATCTAGCACAGGCGTAGATAAACGCAGACACAAAATGGACACCGACCTCCGGCAAGAACGGGAAAATTGAACCGGAAAAGTCATTTGCGAAAGCGCAAAAAAGGTGGCGGCGTGGTTCAAATATTGGCGGTACTTAAAAAAGCGAAGAGCGTGTACCACGCCCGCTAGCAGCTCACTCGTCTCTACCTGCGGGCGCCGAAGACTGCGGTGTTCAGCGTGCGCGCCCGTCGAGATGGTGGTCGGCCACCGCCTCATGGAATCCCACACTCGCCCTGCTGTCTAACCACAACACGCTGCCGCTTGAATACTCCGTCGGACAGAGTACCCACGCCTCGGTTTCGGGAACGCTCAACGACAGCGTGCTGCTCGAACTGGAAGTAGCAAATTCAATTCAATTCAATTCAATTCTTTTTATTATCATTTCTTCAGCACAGTACATAACATCACTGTCTGGATCCTTAGCCAAAGGCTAGTTATGGATCCATGCAATAAAAGCAAAGATATTAGTGAGGACAAATGCTTTCTACATGCATGCCAAAGTAATACACATAAGAATGGTGGAAAAATGAAAAGCGTACAAGCAAGAGGGTTCAAATTACAGAAATACAAGAGGGCTCACTACAAAAAAAATAGAAGAGTGTGCAAAAAAACACGAAGGCAGGAACAGCATCTGGACTGAGAGACAGCTCTCAGTCCAGACGACTGAGAGCTGTCTCTCTCTCCTCGCATACGAGATCAAGACGGCCGAGACAGTGGATTACGCACCCGTCGACGATAGCTGCTACATTCACCAGGAATACTGCCCCTCTGCAAGGGCACTCCCATGAACAGCAGGTGTTCGTGTGCCAAAATCCCGTGCCCGGGAGAGCCCCCGTCGGTCCCCACAAAAACGTTGGTCCCCACGACCTGCCGCGCCGAGGGCGGCGCTTTCCAGAGGAGGGGAGCAATGCCACATTCCTGGGCACTCTCGTGGCGCCGTCTCACGGCCGCACTGCCTTAACTGCTATTCTGGCTAGCCTTAGCCATGGTGGCGGGCAGTGTTTCTTCTTCGTCGTCTCTTCTGTGTGGTGCCCTCGGGTATACCTCGGGAGTCCGCTGTTGCCTGGCGCTTCACAGTATAACGTGTCCTGGCCGTCCCGACTGTCTAGCCGTGACAATATTAATGACTCCTCGGAAACGTTCGCCCGTCCTAGATCTGCAGTTTAGGTTCAGTGACATGGTGGTCAACTATTATGTGTTTTAAAGCCAAGCTGCAGCTCTCCCTCTGCCACAACTTGATGAAGAGACTGAGTAAGGTTGCGAAACATCATGTTTTTAAGCAAAAACTTGGTTGGCGTTCATTTCTCTATTAAATTTGCATCCGAAATCAGACAGACATCCGTCGAACCCTTTCATCTTAAATCACTTAGCTACGATTAAACGAGATGCCGCATATGAAGAGCCCCGATGCTTGCTTGCATGCTTGCTTTGCTTTGTTGTGCTTTGCTTTGCTTGCTTGCTTCCTTGCTTGCTTGCTTGGACACATCGAACCGAGTATAAAATCACTAACCGAGCCTTGCTGAACACGCCTCAGGTGGTCTGGCCGCGCCTAAGCTGAGGAGAGCGACACATGCTTGAGCCTCTATAAGGTTTCTGCAGGGGCTAAATGAGCATCTTTCTACATTTAGAAGAGGCGCTTCTTGGCAGTGATGACACGCATCTCATACGCGAGCAGAGTACGCTTGCTTTGGTCCGCTTTAATTCTCCCTCGTCACAGCAGCGAGCGCCCGCGCTGCGAGCTTATGGTCTTGTCGAAAACAGTGGAAGACGATACAGTCACGGCCGTGGACACAAACGCAGAGCAGTACCTCGTGTTGAACCTGACGCTCAAGGTCGGCTGACACGCTTTGTACGTCACAACGCACGCAGTACGAGGAACAACGCACGCAGCACGAGAAACAACGTTGGCCGAAAGCTCGCTCGGGTGCGTTGAGGTATCCCCGTCTGCTCAACTTGACATCACTTTGGTCGATATTTACAGCACCCCCAAGCAGCGTAAAGTTAGGTTCAGGGCTCTCTTTCGCAAAGCCATCAAGGCGGCAGAAACAAACCCTCTGATAATTGTAGGGGACTTTAACGCAGCCCACCAAGAGTGGGGATACAATAGGCACGACCCGAAGGGAAGGCAGCTGTGGGAAGACTTTCCCGAATTGGGCCCCACACTGCAAACGGACCCGGGCTGTCCGACCAGGGTGGGAAACAGCGTGAGCGTCGACACTACTAGATCTAACCTTCACCAGAAACGTTGAAGAGATTAGCAGGAGAAACACAGACATCAACTTTGGGAGCGATCACTGCGTCCTCGCAATAACCCTTAAACGGAGAGTCAAAGTAAGAAGCGGCAGAAAACCCAGTGTAACTCAATGGGATAAATTCAGACAACTCAGAGAAAGCTCCGACGTAGAGCAGAACATCCAGGATATCGACGAATGTGTGGAAGCCCTCGTGCGCCAAGTTAAGGCCGCTACCACGACCCTACAGGAGGAAGACGCACCGGCGACCGCCGACAGCAAACTCTTGCACATGTGGGAAGCTAAACGGGGCATGGGAAAGCGTCTCCGCACACAAAGATGGAACAGAAATTTGAGGCGAAGAATAGCCAGGCATAATAAGGAAACTGAGGAGTACACAATTAAACTTTCTGAGCAAAACAGGTGTAGTAGCTGTGATGCAATGGAACGGAACACAAGCTTTTCCAAGACGTGGGGCCTGCTGCGACATCTTCTGGACCCTGATAGCTCAAAAACACAATCGGGCACTAGATTGGCGAAGGCCAGGCACGCGTTCGAGGGGACGGACGCGGAGCTCGTAGTAAAATTATTGAACCCCTACTTCGGCGACACAGATTTCCTCCCCCTCCCGCAGTACAAGGGTCCTCCTAACGAGACTCTCGATACGCCATTACGGGAGGCGGAGGTCAGGGCCGAAATTTTGACTTTAAAGACGCGATCGGCCCCCGGCCCAGACGGGGTTACGAACAAGTTATTAAGGAATCTGGACGACATGTCCATAACGGCGCTCACGAAATACATGCAGGAGGTGTGGAGTGGCGGCCGTCTCCCTCAGCAATGGACAACTGCAAACGTGGTGCTAATCCCTAAGCCGGGTAAACCGCCCGGATTAGAAAATCTCAGAACAATTTCCCCAACTTCGTACGTAGGAAAGCTTACGGAATGCGTCATCCAGGCTAGACTGACACGCTTCATGGAGCAGCACGACCTGTGGCCGCACGAAATGGTCGGGTTCCGGCCGGGCTTGTGTACGCAGGACGTTATGCTTTGCTTGCAACATGACATTATAAATTCGTGATCCAAAGACGCGAAGGTGATTTTAGGTTTAGATCTAACCAAAGCCTTCGACAATGTTACGCATGCGGCCATCCTTGCGGGGCTTCAGGACATAGGTGTCGGCGAAAGGACGTATAGTTACATCAAGGATTTCCTGTCACACAGGACGCTAAAACTAAAATTTCAGGACTTGGAATCCCCCACGGTCTACCTGGGAAGTAAGGGAACGCCGCAGGGCTCGGTGCTCTCCCCCTTCCTTTTTAACGGCCTTCCAGCCGCACTCAGGAACACAGATACGGGCGAGGAGGTAGCAATAGCTCTTGCTTGCGCCGGAACCAAGGCTAGTTTGATTCTTAGCGACAGCAAAGCAGCAATCTGGAGCATCAGTAAGGGCAGGGTCTCGCCAGAAACGGCTCGAATTCTGTCCGCAGCCAAAATTGATTGCAAGGTCACCTTAATTTGGGTCCCAGCACACACATCCGTCCCCGGTAACGAGGCGGTCCACGTGTTATCATCATCATCATCATCATCATCATTTATTAACCCTTAAGGGTCCCGTGGGGACATTACATAAGGGGGGGGATACAAGTGGCCGACGGTCATACATAAGAAAAGGCAAAAAAAGAGAGAGAAGAAAATAAAAACTAGAAAGAAAACTAGACAAAGCAAAACAGTAAATAAATTATAAAGTCAATCAAAGACAACGTGAAAAACAAGCAAAATAGTAAATACATTAGTATAGTCAATCAAAAACAATGTGAAAAAAAAAACGTACAGAAATGATACCACAGTAATAAAACGTGTCCAATAAAGTGATCGTTTTGTAGCCCATCGCAGATGATACAAGGAAAGTTTTATTTTTCTTGGAGATGGTCGATGAGTAGCTGTCTAAAGTTAGAAGGATTAGTTTCAACGACAATGTTTTCAGGCAAGTTATTCCAAAATTCGATCGCGCAAGGAAGAAACGATTTGTTGAATGCATTGGTGGAGCCCTGCAAGCGCTGTATGGGAAATGAATTATATAAACGGCGAGATGATCGTACCGGAGTGGACCGAAGGTTTTCTCGAAGTGCTGGAAAATTAAAGTACAGTTTGTGGAACAGGTAAAGAATTGAAATTTTTCTGCGAGGCGCTAGTGATTTCAGACAGAGAGATGATTTCATGACAGTAACACTGAGCCGAGGTGTGTACTGCGAGGTGATGAAACGTGCTGCCCGGTTCTGGATGGCCTCGATTGAGTCAATCAGTTAGGCTTGGTGTGGGTTCCATATTGTTGAGGCGTATTCTAGTTTGCTGCGAATATATGTTTCATATGCTAGTTCTCTGATGGCTGGGATGGCCCGAGGTCTCTACTTCCGCGTAATTGTAGAGTCACCCGACTACCAGGGGATGGATGAACGTTTGCAAACGTACGCGGAAATCGCTGGGCGCTACAGGTTAGGCAGGCGTCTTATGCCACCACCAGATCCAAGCTTAAACAATACAAGCTTTCCATTGGTGACTGCACCACTCTTTTAGCCAAGACCGAAAAAGTAACTTCACAGACGTTATAAGAAGTGGTACTACTTCAAAACCCTAGAAGGTTAGCTGATTCGAAAACCGCCTCAGTATCACTTTAAGCACAGACCCGTATTCCCGAAAGTAAGCGCCGGCACCGTTATTTCTTTCCAAATACCACCTCGCACCGCCTTTTCCCTCTCGCGGTGGCATGTTGGGTCCAACGCGCCGGTCGCATACAGAAGGCTATGCGTGTGGCGTGGTTTGTATGCGGTTGCGTGGCGACTGGAATAATGCGACTGAACTGGAAATAGGCAACGCATAGTTGTTCGTGGCAATAATATTCCGGCACTTTTGAGTGTATTGTGCGTGGTGTCGTCGCGTTAACTACATGGCAATCGAAGTTATGACGGACTGCTGTGTTCCCCAGCCACTGGCTGCACTGAAAAAGGACAGCGGTTATGTGTTCCTTTGTAGCCGTAATTTAGAGTATCAGGGTCGCCGAATTCAATAGAATTACGCTGCATTGGTCGCTCGTACGTAAGGTTTGTTCACAGTGCCCCAATTTTCTCGCGTACGCCAGCAGAGCGTAGAACGTCTTGCAAAATATATTTCTACGTGGCTAACACCCGCGTGGGTAAACACATTCTCTGGGATCGCTCTATCTTACTGCATCATATGTGGAAAATTGCAAAGAGTAATGGCAAATTTATATTCAAAATGGTCAGTCGCCGCACTGCTCTGAGGCGTACAGCTGTGCCACGGCTGAAACCTAATGGTCAAACTTCTTCAACTGCTTCCCTCAGTGGCTTGTTCCGCAATAGAATCATGCAGACGGCTGAGTTTTTCTCTGAACATTTTCTCTGAACGTTGACTGCATTTAGATTGATAATACGATGCGACGACGTTTTGTTGATCCGTAGTTGCTAAGTAACCTCATCCGAGGACAAATATAACTGATACGTTTATTTTTCTTTTCATAACGTGAAGAAAAAATAATAAAAACAACCGATTCACAATGAAACCTCACAAAATCAGCTCTTGATAACGCGGGACGCCTCCCTCGCTTCCATGGAACCGTTTGCATCAGTTTCCAAAGGACGCTGGCTTGTCGCCTCGCTGAGTATAGCAGTCGGGCAAGGTAATAAAAACGGCGTTTGACGTAAAGGGCGCAGAAAGACGCGGACGAGTCAACACGACACACAAGCTCTCGTCCCGCAGCTGTCATCAAGGGAGGGGAAGAAAAAAGTAAATTCTATGAAATGTTTGCCCGCAAACACGCGTGGCGGGTTTTACCATAGTCCTTCAACGCTTGAAGGACTATGGCCTTACCGACCTGGCTACGTGACGCCAACGAAAGGAGCCTTTTTTTTCTTGTAGTGAAGAAAAAAAGACCTTCTTTGGTTAGCGTCACGCAGCCACGACTTCTTTGCTTACTGACAAACAGAACACGGCGCCAGGATATTGCTAGTGAGCTGGTGCTAAGAAGTAGAGGGGCTGAGTGGGAGGGGTTTGAATGCCTTCGTGCCATAGAGATAAAAAATTGGAGGCTTATCAAGGTTAAGCCCAGTGGATGCGAAGTATGTCCTTAGCGTTTGGAGGCATCTTGACCGCATAGACGCCCGGCGCAAAGACGCTGGCGCGGTTGCGGGCACAGAGACTGACGCGACCATGGAGGAAAAAAAAACTGAGGAGGGAGCGTCCGGCGACAACCTTGAAGCCTAGTCTTAACAAGTAAAGATATAGCAAAAAAAGAGAGTGTGTCCCCCGTTATCGCACCACGTGATAGCGTGCGGTAAAGTCTAGCTCCGCTGCGCGCGCGCATGCGCCGATTAGACCGGCAGACTAACTGTAGATCAACTTCCTTGCTGTAGACGCCCGCGCCGCGGGTCGCTCCATGGAGGTAAAAAAAAACTAGGAGAGAGTGCGCTCAGCCTCTGCAAGCCATCCTCCTCTGACGCCGCTGCCGAGGGCCCTTTTGCGCACTGGCTCATGGGAAATAGGCCCTCCTCCACAGTTACCAGACTGCCAGCCAGCGGTGCTTTTTAGTGAACGTCCGTGCTCCGAGCTGCAGCCGGCGGAAATGAAAGGGAAAGGGAGAGGATAGTGAGGAGAAGTATAGAAAGGGTTGATTGATTGAAAACATCTTTATTTGCTTAATATTCATGGAACATGTGGGAGGCTATTCTGCTCAGTGACGATCCGTCAGCGCCAAGTATAGAGGGGAGCGACAGCAAGAAAGGACACGGGAAAGCTTTGTACACTTTTACAAAATACAAAAGTAATCAAGTTCGCGCCGCTCGCGCGCTAATGTTCAAGCATTGTCCGAAAATAAGTGCGCGCGAGCGGCCACTGCGCACAATCACTTACAAAAAGTAAACTGTATGTACATAGCAGCGCGCACGTAGCGTCCTGTCTCGGACTAATCGCGCGCGCGGCACACTGCACAAGCGGCCGGGGTGGGGCGCCCGGCCGCGTATACCGTCCGAGGTAGCAACCACGGAGCGTTCGTGTCACGCGTGCACTACCTGGCGAAGAGCAAAGTTGGAAGTCAAGCCCGCCTGCACGATGAACGCACAGAGGCCCACCATTGTTCTGTCACGGGTGCGCGCACTGCCGCGCGGCCACAGGAGCGCCTCGAGACTGTCCGGGATGATTCCCAGCTCCCTGTAGGCCGCGAGCATCTCGCAACGCGGCACTGCAGAAGCGGCACAGCGAAGGAGCATGTGCTATCTCCACTGCGCCGCAGTCAGCGCACACGTCGCTCGGGGATGGTGGCCGCTGCTACCGCTGCGGCGAGCGAGCAGTTTGCGCTCACCACGGAGCCGTCAGTTAACACAAGCAGATGGTCGCGCAGTTGCTCGTACAGCGAGAGAGCGAAACCGAAACCGAAATCCGGCTAAGAGCTACCGCTGCCTTGTCACGTGAGGGCCTATTTCCCATGATTCTTTCCATTATATTTTTTATGACTAGGCTTCAAGATTGTGACGTCATGCTCCCTCCTAGTTTTTCTTCCTCCATGGGTCGCGCATACGCGCGCACTAAAACATACCGCAATCAAAACATAAAGGACCGGCTCGGAGAGCGAAAAACTGACGGAGAAAACGACTTCAAAACACTCGGCTTGCGAACGCTGGCCGCGTGACGTCACACTCCCTCCTTAGCTTTTTTTCCTCCATGGACGCGACGGCGGGCGCGCGCCGCTTCATCCCTGGCGTGACGTGACATATCACGTGATGCAGCGATGGTGGCGCCGCCGCCGCGTCGCGCGCGACGGCGCGAACCGAAGCGTGGTGTGCCTGGGCTAAAGGCCGTTGTAAGGCCGTTGTACGATCGCTTTTGAGCGGATCCGCCAGGCAGGCGGACTGGCGGACCGAACGACCAGACAATAGGCATTCGCCCCGTTCGGCAGGCGAAAGGAAAGTTGGTGAACTTCAACTTTGGGGCGGACGAGCGAACCGCCCGGCGACCGAATTGCAGCGATTGGCTGCTTTTTACGTGACGTAGGCATCCGCTCCTGCCGGGCAAGATGGCCGTCCGTCGACTGAACTGGGGAGCGAGGCATAGGTCGTGGCTGTAGTGGTGGCACCTATGCCGCGAGGCATACTATATTGGCCACATGTTGATATTACGAGTGTTCAGAGCGACTGCGAACTTCTCCGCGTGTAGCAGCGGCGAGCAGCGACAGTTTCCCGAGTTGAAATCGACGCTGATGTAGTTGACAGAGCGCCTCTTCAAACAGACGCAAGATCTACGCGTTGGCGGTGTCACGAAGTGTTTATATGGAGCTGTTTGTGGTTGCTGCAAGCGTTCCTAATTCCTGCGAGGATCATCACGCACAGCGGCGAGCGAAAGCTGCTCACGGTGAACTTCTGTGCGTGCATGAGCTGCCTAGCACAGTGACTAGTGTCCGCGTAGTGAAAGTGATTGCGATCGAAGCGAGTGCTTTTACGTCAAGGCAGTGAAATGTGCTCCTTCGAGAGCTCACTACGCACGCCGTGCTTTCCGAATGCTGAAATGAACGTGGCGTTGTGCAGCTAGTCACATTCGTTGCGATGGTTGCAGTGATCGCGACCGAAGCGTGCACACGACGTTGTTGCTGGCTACGCATTCGTTACCATTTTGTTCGCGATTCGTGTTGGCACTGTGCTTGAGAATTGCCGTGTGTGCGACGTGACGCGACGCGAGCTTGGCTGCACGGCCGTAGGACTGTTTTGCGGCGACAACAGCGATGTCGCCATCCTTCTGCGCTTTGGTGCTCCATTCAGTACGTTTTGTGATGATGGGTGCTCGGGTTACGACTCGCCGGAGAAACTGTGTAACCTGTGTTAAAACATCGGTGCAGTGCAAATGTATCTTCGGTAGCGTCATTTCTTTTTATTTCCTGCCGGCTGTGCGCACATTTGCCTGCAATAAACATATCGGCGTGATGAATGGGTGACTGAACACTTCCGCTAGCCATTTCGGTTTAGGTTGTAACAACATGGAAACAAGAATCATTGCCGCTTTTGAATCACGACTGATTGACAGTGTACAAATCTCTAATATGTGCCAATTCATAAGTCTGTTTTTCATGAGCATTTCAACTGATGTAGCGCAGAAAAAAAAAAGTGTGGCAGCAACTTATGCAATCAAAACTGACCACAGAGCAAGTTGAGCATAACGAGTCTTGATGAAAAAGAAGAAAAAATATTGAGAAAACCTTTGCCATTGCTTTTTTTCTCTTTTTGCTTAGCAGTGTTAAGTCAATATTGGCAAATGCTTGGCAGTATTCAGTTTAAGTGGGATGTTGGTTTCCACTGCAATCAGAAAAATACAGTGGTCTTTAAGCACCTCATAGGCAATGACAGTGTCTGTTGTTGATTTTGCTCATGGTCCTTTTCGATCCGGGGATCAGTGGTACGAAACTGGATGTGTTCGCAATGCTATTGTTGCAGAGCTGCTCGCGAAATCGGCCTTATTGGTGTTAAGCGGTTGTTCAGCGGCGCTTCCTGGGTCATCCGCAGCACTTTGTTTAACAAGCCATTCTCGAAGCTTTGAGAAGATCTCGTCGATGCACTTTCATATGTCTGTCTGCTACCACCTTCATTTGCCAGTGACTGCTTGCTACAGACATGACTACTTGCAGGCTGCAAAATAAGCCCTGTGGAGCTGGTAAAGCTACGCTAGGAACAAAGACGATGGTAACATCACTGCACAGGGTAGCAATTCTTGCTCTGTAGTCGTCCCTTAGCACAGTTTCGACATGCCAACTTGCCACCGGTGCACCCCACAGTACGCTATGATCAAGTTCTGTGAAATTTACAGAAAGCAACAACGGGAGAGGAAGTAGGTTGTATAGGCATATCTAGTGCATGCTGTACAGATAGCTTCCTGCCTTATTATAGCCTGGCCCCTCTGTTTTTAATCCTTCATCACCCTGCACCTATGGCCCTATTTGTGTTATTGGCATGTGCTGCAAATCACCAAACACATTTCATACTCTTGACCCTGCTAGATTGTCTTGGCCCATTAAGTTGTTTGATTCAAATCGGCAAGCTTTTAGAAGACATTTCTGCAATAGCCAACTTTTTCTTGTTCTTCACGACATGCACCTTGACTGCAACATCCCCCTATGATGCTTTTGTTCTTTGCTTTGAAAAAGCATGCAATTCCCCTATTTATGTGAGGCTGGTTTTCTCGTGCTTTAACTTGCATTCAATAGCTCTAAACTGGATCCAAGCTTAAACAGCCAGCCTTCGGCAGATTTCCCTTGCCAATTCTTATGTATCTTGCCTTTTCCTGCAATCTCGGACGTCCGCCAAGGCGCTCCTTTGGGCCTCAGCTTTTCATTACTTGCATTATTACCGTCCCTTCACTGTTTTGTCATATGCCTTCACTGACAGCCATATGGTGTGTGCCATATTGCAATCAATACCAGCATTTCAGTTGTTCAAAACAACAATTAGCATGCCCTGGATTGTCCTGTTTGCTAATGTTACTAAGAATGCAGTAATATTGTTTTTTATTGTCAGCATTACATTTTGCCAACTTATAAGGCCTTCCGATAAAGGTATATTCACTGTATACTGGTTCAAATACCTAATAATCCTCATACACCCACCCACAACCTAGGATATTTACACCATGACGTGTTGTTAGTATCACCGTCTTCCAAGTTACTTGCATTCAATTCCCCTGTGTGTCATCAACTTGGGTATTCTAATGGCACATGGCACAAATCTAACTTAACTAGAATCCTTGAATTAGTTCAGTCCTGAGCCGCTTGTTTTATTTTCTCACGCCATTTTTGAAGGTCCAGTTTGACAGCACTAAAAGTGCATATTTGAATGTCTTCATCTTATGCAGGTTTTTTTTGCTCCTTACCAACACGTCCCCAACTAATCAGTCCCAACTTGTAGTCTCTCGCGCACTAGGTGCACTAACACTCTTGTGCCTCATTTAGCTCATATGCCACTGAATTTCAAGATTCGTTTTTGTTCGTGCCACAGAAGGCTGTAACGGTCTTGCATCCCACAAGGCTGTGTATCTTACTGTCCTTCGAAGTGGTTGCTACAGAAATCATGCTATAAATTACGAACTCACTGAGCTCCTACCTGGCACACCATTTTAAAGCTCGCTACTAAAGTAACGTCATTTAGGACCACTGAGGTGTGATAAATATGAAAACAAATAGATCTGATATAGTGCTCAGTCACTCGGTCACCTCGGCAAACCAGTACAATGCTCTCTTATGCATAACGTGTTCATTGAGAACTTTGTTCATAATTTATTTCAAACTATATCGGGACAGATTTACACAATAGTAGCATTTGGGCTAACTTTGCACAAGCTAGCTCTAGCTACCTACATTCGCTCACTGCAAAGCTAAACATGCATTAGTGCACCCACCTGTTGTTGACCAGGCTTTTCTTTGTGCTTGTCTGTTCTGCTCAGCTGAGCAACACACTGGCTTCATGATGTGGCTCAGTGAGAATTCTACATGTGTATGCTTATGCATGTAACTTGTATATAGTCCCATGTACTGAGGATAGTATTAACTGGGCAATTGGTTCAGCTTAAAAGCTCTCATCATCAGATTGCAGCAAACAGATAGCAATAAAAGACAAAAGTCATCACTGCCTTTCTGTTTTTCTTCGTCATCCTTCGGCCTGACTTCAAATTGTTTTTTTTTCAACTTCCTTATGACTACTGGTGGCTCAGTTAATTCGTTTCCTTGCAACAGACTGGCAGTGGAATAAGGATATTTTGCTAAGAAATTGGTAATTAGTAACTAGTACGACATTATTCTATATATAACAAGTGGTGCGGATATCGATTAACAAATACAGATTCTCTCTTTTGCTTGCTGCTTTGGGAATCAGAGTTGCCCTTAAAATTTCTCATATTATTTTTTACTGATCAGAAAGGACATACCTTCAAGATTGCTGTAGAGCTTTACTGGAGAACTTAAGCATCTATGGCCCACACATACTTCAATGGCTTATTTTTCAATTCATTCTGTCCTGAGACATCATAGCTCTTATTTCTGAAAATTAACTTTTTCGCATTCTGCTTGATATGATTGTGTTTGTTTGAGGTAACTGCAAAATATGAAGCAGTTCCCGTTCCCCTGACTATACAAAGCATTCTATCCTAGTCTCCGCCAATATTTGCTATGTAAACTTTCCAAATCGGTTCTTGCATTTCCTTAACCTCTAGGCCAGTGTACTTACTTCCTTATCTAATTATGTATGGATTAATGAGGATGGCACATGTATACTTTTCTGAAATACGGAGCAACCACTTTGTTTTAAATTCATGGGACAGTTAAGAATGCTTTGTGGTTGTACGCACAATACGCCACCTTGTTTCTGTGCATGCCAACATTGATTGGCTCTCAACAGAACTTTCCACACTTGTTTACTATGCTGCATACTGGTTTGCACAATGTTCACTGCAATGTCACCTCAGGAAGCACTGGTAAAAGGAAGCGGCCTGCCCACTGTCACTGCAGAACAAAAGCGTGCACTTTAGTACAGTGATGCGCACCATATCCGCTTTGAAGCCACTGAGTGGTATTTCTATTTCGATTTTCGTAATGGTGTGAAGAACATGACGAAAAAAATCAGAAAAGAAATCAGTATTATTGCGTTGTCATTTTTCTGTGATATTGTAAACACCTGCAGTTAACACTGATCTTCCATATTAGTAAAGGTTGGGAACATTGTAATTTCCTCATGTATAGATGCATTCATATCTGATGGTAACATGCTAAAATATGCTGATTTTTTCATGCATGCATAATACACACATACACATACACCTTTTCTTTAATGAGAGACAGTGGCGTGTTTGATGTCATTTGACCACACATACTATGATGTGGATAGAGTTGAAGTGCGGCGGGAGTGAACAGGGACACAAGAAGAATGATATACAGGTGATGCTGGATTTCCCACAGCTGAAGAACCAAGCTGGGCAAAAATGATCTGGTTTGGTTTGGTTTATGGGGTTTAACGTCCCAAAGCGACTAAGGCTATGAGAGACGTCGTAGTGGAGGGCTCCGGAAATTTCGACCACCTGGGGTTCTTTAACGTGCTATGACAGAGCATTGTTAATGGCTGTGAACAAGCAGTCCACATCAGCAGCACCAGATTCCCTCCCTACAGATGCAACAACCAATCTTGTCAAGGTCACCTTGACGCCAGAAGCAGTAGCATGGACTAAGCCTCGGTACTATTCCCTTTTATCTAAGAGCACACAGAGGCATCTGCTCTACGTCACCTCTTGTGTAGGACAGTCCAGCATACACTGTTCGTGATATCGCTTTGGAGAGTTGTTTGTTGCGGGTTGTCTCTTTTTGTTTCATGTTAACTATGCGTATCTATTCCTACAACAAATATTTTTGTTTGCATTGAATTGGCATCTAAGCTCAGCCAACAACCAATGTTCAGTTTTGGTTTTTGGCTGTCAGAACATGTTATCGCCGAACACGATAGTCAGATTCAATTTAAGTTTGCAGTGAAGCTCTGCCATCTGGACCGCCGCAAAGAATTCTTCCGCGCCAAAAAAAGTAGTCCGCTGTTAAAACTTTTATTGTATACTACCATAAGAAGCTTATTACAAGAAAAAATGATAAGCTCTAGAATTCTGATACCTGGATAGATTAATAAAGTCAAACATCGAACAACTTATTTTGTTTACTGTTATTGGTTAGTGGAGTAATACAGGACGCCTCGGGCCATGACCGAGTGCTAACAACTGCTGTTTCTTTAGGTTTTATCCTACTATACATGAGGTATGCGGTATGTGAACCAGAATCATAAAATTTCAGTCACAGCAATTTCATCTTGTTCAGATGTTTGATGTGTGTTCCACAAGGTCACCATCCTCAAATCCAGCAAACCATTGTCATGAAATGCACCATTATTTTTTTACTTGCAGTTATGTTGTAGGTAGGCAGCCAACGTCTGTGTTAAAGTACTCCACTCAGGATGTCGGTTTGCTTCTGCAAACAATGGAAACTCACTAAAAGCATGTGTTTGATTGCACAGATGGTTACCAGTTGAAAATAATAACAGTCATATTCACCCGACATCACTGCTATCATTCAGCAGCACAGAGAACCCTATGCAACAATTTTGTGGCAACAAACGACAGAGTGCAGGAACCACTGTGTATACGCATGTATGGAGTGCATGCTGCACGTACTGTTCCTTACTTCAGAATACTGGCCTTTGCCAGTTACCACCCAGCAGCTATTGCCCCATTTCCATCACTATGCAGGATCAATGCTCAAATGCATGTGCGGTAATTAGTATCCAACTGTACAGCACTGCATACAAGAATTCCCAGTAGGTGTCAGCAGTTCACCCATGATGGCTATCATTAATCCTGCTTTTCAATTATAACCTCAGGAATGCCTTCAGGTACTTTCCCTGGGCCTTTTCACACCTCTGTCCCATTATGGGGACAGTGCTTCTAATTAGCCCCCTCAGTTCATCCATCAATAACTGTTCCCTCTTGAGGCTGTTCACTGGTACATGTTCCTCCATAATGTCATTTTCCACCTGTCTCAGTTGTTTTTCGGGCTTCTCCCAATAAATGCAGACTTCATAATCTCTTTTGTCAGTTAATTTGTTATCCTTTGTCATTGTATGACCGTCGCAGCATTCCTTTCTGAAAATTTGACATCCTTCATTTTAAATACCCCTAGCATGCGGTCTTGACATTGCGCGCATCCATCCCGGCATCCGTGGGATTGGTACGCGTTACAGATTCCGCAACTATGTGCTTCCGAATTCGCCCACGCGGAAATGTACAGGTCACAGCCTGCCTTAATTTCGAGTGCTACCATACTGTACTGTGCATGCGCCCGTTTCTTCGCCCTCCATCTCGTGCCCCAGTAGTACGGAAGCTCTTTCGCAGCGGCTCAATGCAACCCACGAGACGATTCACTTTGAAACCGGTTCGCTTCTCCGTGGTTCGCCGCGTGGCGTCACCTTTGCGTGTGCAAAGTTCTTCGTCCTGTTGCCGGCTGAACTTCGGCACGCCATGGCTATGCCGAAGTCCAGCCTAGGTGCCGGTCGCTGAGCAGCAAAAAAAGACCACGTTTTCGCGGCGTCTAGGTTGCCAACAGGAGCATGCTATTGGACAGACGGCAATCCCGGGCACGCCAATCGGAACGCTTTAAACCATCCGCCTCGTCCGCCAGCTCTAAAATGATCGTACAACACCCATTCCGCCCCACGCCCGAGCGAAGGCCGAAAGCGAGCGGTTCGCTCGCTGGCGGATCCGCCCAAAAACGATCGTACAACGGCCTGTACGATCGCTTTTGAGCGGATCCGCCAGGCAGGCGGACTGGCGGACCGAACGAACAGACAATAGGCATTCGCCTCGTTCGGCAGGCGAAAGGAAAGTTGGTGAACTTCAACTTTGGGGCGGATGAGCGAACCGCCCGGCGACCGAATTGCAGCGATTGGCTGCTTTTTACGTGACGTAGGCATCCGCTCCTGCCGGGCAAGATGGCCGTCCGTCGACTGAACTGGGGAGCGAGGCATAGGTCGTGGCTGTAGTGGTGGCACCTATGCCGCGAGGCATACTATATTGGCCACATCTTGATATTACGAGTGTTCAGAGCGACTGCGAACTTCTCCGCGTGCAGCAGCGGCGAGCAGCGACAGTTTCCCGAGTTGAAATCGACGCTGATGTAGTTGACAGAGCGCCTCTTCAAACCGACGCAAGACCTACGTGTTGGCGGTGTCACGAAGTGTTTATATGGAGCTGTTTGTGGTTGCTGCAAGCGTTCCTAATTCCTGCGAGGATCATCACGCACAGCGGCGGACAACAGCTGCTCACGGTGAACTTTTGTGCGTGCATGAGCTGCGTAGCACAGTGACTAGTGTCCGCGTAGTGAAAGTGATTGCGATCGAAGCGAGTGCTTTTACGTCAAGGCAGTGAAATGTGCGCCTTCGAGAGCTCACTACGCACGCCGTGCTTTCCGAATGCTGAAATGAACGTGGCGTTGTGCAGCTAGTCGCATTCGTTGCGATGGTTGCAGTGATCGCGACCGAAGCGTGCACATGACGTTGTTGCTGGCTACGCATTCGTTACCATTTTGTTGGCGATTCGTGTTGGCACTGTGCTTGAGAATTGCCGTGTGTGCGACGTGACGCGACGCGAGCTTGGCTGCACGGCCGTAGGACTGTTTTGCGGCGACAACAGCGATGTCGCCATCCTTCTGCGCTTTGGTGCTCCATTCAGTACGTTTTGTGATGATGGGTGCTCGGTTTACGACTCGCCGGAGAAACTGTGTAACCTGTGTGAAAACATCGGTGCAGTGCAAATGTATCTTCGGGAGCGTCATTTATTTTTATTTCCTGCCGGCTGTGCGCACATTTGCCTGCAATAAACATATCGGCGTGATGAATGGGTGACTGAACACTTCCGCTAGCCATTTCGGTTTAGGTTGTAACAACATGGTATTACGCGATTACAAACAAGAATCATTGCCGCTTTTGAATCACGACTGATTGACAGTGTACAAATCTCTAATATGTGCCAACTCATAAGTCTGTTTTTCATGAGCATTTCAATTGATGTAGTGCAGAAAAAAAATAAAAAGTGTGGCAGCAGCTTATGCAATCAAAACTGACAACAGAGCAAGTTGAGCATAACGAGTCTTGATGAAAAAGAAGAAAAAAATATTGAGAAAACCTTTGCCGTTGCTTTTTTTCTCTTTTTGCTTAGCAGTGTTAAGTCAATATTGACAAATGCTTGGCAGTATTCAGTTTAAGTGGGATGTTGGTTTCCACTGCAATCAGAAAAATACAGTGGTCTTGAAGCACCTCATAGGCAATGACAGTGTCTGTTGTTGATTTTGCTCATGGTCCTTTTCGATCCGGAGATCAGTGGTACGAAACCAGCTGGATGTGTTCGCAATGCTATTGTTGCAGAGCTGCTCGCGAAATCGGCCTTATTGGTGCTAAGCGGTTGTTCAGCGGCGCTTCCTGGGTCAGCCGCAGCACTTTGTTTAACAAGCCATTCTCGAAGCTTTGAGAAGATCTCGTCGATGCACTTGCATATGTCTGTCTGCTACCACCTTCATTTGCCTGTGACTGCTTGCTACAGACATGACTACTTGCAGACTGCAAAATAAGCCCTGTGGAGCTGGTAAAGCTACGCTAGGAACAAAGACGATGGTAACAACATCACTGCACAGGGTAGCAATTCTTGCTCTGTTGTCGTCCCTTAGCACAGTTTCGACATGCCAACTTGCCACCGGTGCACCACACAGTACGCTATGATCAAGTTCTGTGAAATTTACAGAAAGCAACAACGGCAGAGGAAGTAGGTTGTATAGGCATATCTAGTGCATGCTGTACAGATAGCTTCCTGCCTTATTATAGCCTGGCCCCTCTGTTTTTAATCCTTCATCACCCTGCACCTATGGCCCTATTTGTGTTATTGGCATGTGCTGCAAATCACCAAACACATTTCATACTCTTGACCCTGCTAGATTGTTTTGGCCCATTAAGTTGTTTGATTCAAATCGGCAAGCTTTTAGAAGACATTTCTGCAATAGCCAACTTTTTCTTGTTCTTCACGACATGCACCTTGACTGCAACATCCCCCTATGATGCTTTTGTTCTTTGCTTTGACAAAGCATGCGATTCCCCTATTTATGTGAGGCTGGTTTTCTCGTGCTTTAACTTGCATTCAATAGCTCTAAACTGGATCCAAGCTTAAACAGCCAGCCTTCGGCAGATTTCCCTTGCCAATTCTTATGTATCTTGCCTTTTCCTGCAATCTCGGACGTCCGCCAAGGCGCTCCTTTGGGCCTCATCTTTTCATTACTGGCATTATTACCGTCCCTTCAGTGTTTTGTCATATGCCTTCACTGACAGCCATATGGGGTGTGCCATATTGCAATCAATACCAGCATTTCAGTTGTTCAAAACAACAATTAGCATGCCCTGGATTGTCCTGTTTGCTAATGTTACTAAGAATGCAGTAATATTGTTTTTTATTGTCAGCATTACATTTTGCCAACTTATAAGGCCTTCCGATAAAGGTATATTCAGTGTATACTGGTTCAAATACCTAATAATCCTCATACACCCACCCACAACCTAGGATATTTACAACATGACGTGTTGTTAGTATCACCGTCTTCCAAGTTACTTGCATTCAATTCCCCTGTGTGTCATCAACTTGGGTATTCTAATGGCACATGGCACAAATCTAATTTAACTAGAGCCCTTGAATTAGTTCAGTCCTGAGCCGCTTGTTTTATTTTCTCACGCCATTTTTGAAGGTCCAGTTTGACAGCACTAAAAGTGCATATTTGAATGTCTTCATCTTATGCAGGTTTTTTTTGCTCCTTACCAACACGTCCCCAACTAATCAGTCCCAACTTGTAGTCTCTCGCGCACTAGGTGCACTAACACTCTTGTGCCTCATTTAGCTCATATGCCACTGAATTTCAAGATTCGTTTTTGTTCGTGCCACAGAAGGCTGTAACGGTCTTGCATCCCACAAGGCTATGTATCTTACTGTCCTTTGAAGTGGTTACTACATAAATCATGCTATAAATTACGAACTCACTGAGCTCCTACCTGGCACACTATTTTAAAGCTCGCTACTAAACTAACGTCATTTAGGACCACTGAGGTGTGATAAATATGAAAACAAATAGATCTGATATAGTGCTCAGTCACTCGGTCACCTCGGCAAACCAGTACAATGCTCTCTTATGCATAACGTGTTCATTGAGAACTTTGTTTATAATTTATTTCAAACTATATCGGGACAGATTTACACAATAGTAGCATTTGGGCTAACTTTGCACAAGCTAGCTCTAGCTACCTACATTCGCTCACTGCAAAGCTAAACATGCATTAGTGCACCCACCTGTTGTTGACCAGGCTTCTCTTTGTGCTTGTCTGTTCTGCTCAGCTGAGCAACACACTGACTTCATGATGTGGCTCAGTGAGAATTCTACATGTGTATGCTTATGCATGTAACTTGTATATAGTCACATGCACTAAGGATAGTATTAACTGGGCAATTGGTTCAGCTTAAAAACTCTCATCATCAGATTGCAGCAAAGAGATAGCAATAAAAGACAAAAGTCATCACTGCCTTTCTGTTTTTCTTCGTCATCCTTCGGCCTGACTTCAACTTGGGTTTTTTCCAACTTCCTTATGAATACTGATGGCTCAGTTAATTCGTTTCCTTGCAACCCAGACTGGCAGTGGAATAAGAATATTTTGCTAAGAAATTGGTAATTAGTAACTAGTACGACATTATTCTATATATAACAAGTGGTGCGGATATCGATTAACAAATACAGATTCTCTCTTTTGCTTGCTGCTTTGGGAATCAGAGTTGCCCTTAAAATTTCTCATATTTTTTACTGATCAGAAAGGACGTACCTTCAAGATTGCTGTAGAGCTTTACTGGAGAACTTAAGCATCTATGGCCCACACATACTTCAATGGCTTATTTTTCAATTCATTCTGTCCTGAGACATCATAGCTCTTATTTCTGAAAATTAACTTTTTCGCATTCTGCTTCATATGATTGTGTTTGTTTGAGGTAACTGCAAAATATGAAGCAGTTCCCGTTCCCTTGACTATACAAAGCATTCTATCCTAGTCTCCGCCAATATTTGCTATGTAAACTTTCCAAATCGGTTTTTGCATTTCTTTAACCTCTAGGCCAGTGTACTTACTCTCTTATCTAATTATGTATGGATTAATGAGGATGGCACATGTATACTTTTCTGAAATACGGAGCAACCACTTTGTTTTAAATTCATGGGACAGTTAAGAATGCTTTGTGGTTGTACGCACAATACGCCACCTTGTTTCTGTGCATGTCAACATTGATTGGCTCTCAACAGAACTTTCCACACTTGTTTACTATGCTGCATACTGGTTTGCACAATGTTCACTGCAATGTCACCTCAGGAAGCACTGGTAAAAGGAAGCGGCCTGCCCACTGTCACTGCAGAACAAAAGCGTGCACTTTAGTACAGTGATGCGCACCATATCCACTTTGAAGCCACTGAGTGGTATTTCTATTTCGATTTCCGTAATTGTGTGAAAAACATGACGAAAAAAAATCAGAAAAGAAATCAGTATTATTGCGTCGTCATTTTTCTGTGATATTGTAAACACCTGCAGTTAACACTGATCTTCCATATTAGTAAAGGTTGGGAACATTGTAATTTCCTCATGTATAGATGCATTCATATCTGATGGTAACATGCTAAAATATGCAGATTTTTTCATGCATGCATAATACACACATACACATACACCTTTTCTTTAATGAGAGACAGTGGCGTGTTTGATGTCATTTGACCACACATACTATGATGTGGATAGAGTTGAAGTGCGGCGGGAGTGAACACGGACACAAGAAGAATGATATACGGGTGATGCTGGATTTCCCACAGCTGAAGAACCAAGCTGGGCAAAAATGATCTGGTTTGGTTTATGGGGTTTAACGTCCCAAAGCGACTCAGGCTATGAGAGACGCCGTAGTGGAGGGCTCCGGAAATTTCGACCACCTGGGGTTCTTTAACGTGCTATGACAGAGCATTGTTAAAGGCTGTGAACAAGCAGTCCACATCAGCAGCAGCAGCAGCAGATGCCCTCTCTACAGATGCAACAACCAATCTTGTCAAGGTCACCTTGACATCAGAAGCAGTAGCATGGACTAAGCCTTGGTACTATTCCCTTTTATCTAAGAGCACACAGAGGCATCTGCTCTACGTCACCTCTTGTGTAGGACAGTCCAGCATACACTGTTCGTGATATCGCTTTGGACAGTTGGCAGTATCAGTGAGGTGTTCGTTGCGGGTTGTCTCTTTATGTTTCATGTTAACTATGCGTATCTATTCCTACAACAAATATTTTTGTTTGCATTGAATTGGCATCTAAGCTCAGCCAACAACCAATGTTCAGTTTTGGTTTTTGGCTGTCAGAACATGTTATCACCGAACACTATAGTCAGATTCAATTTAAGTCTGCAGTGAAGCTCTGCCATCTGGACCGCCGCACAGAATTCTTCCGCGCCAAAAAAAGTAGTCCGCTGTTAAAACTTTTATTGTATACTACCATAAGAAGCTTATTACAAGAAAAAATGATAAGCTCTAGAATTCTGATACCTGGATAGATTAATAAGGTCAAACATCGAACAACTTATTTTGTTTACTGTTATTGGTTAGTGGAGTAATACAGGATGCCTCGGGCCATGACCGAGTGCTAACAACTGCTGTTTCTTTTAAGTTTTATCCTACTATACATGAGGTACGCGGTATGTGAACCAGAATCATAAAATTTCAGTCACAGCAATTTCATCTTGTTCAGATGTTTGATGTGTGTTCCACAAGGTCACCATCCTCAAATCCAGCAAACCATTGTCATGAAATGCACCATTATTTTTTTACTTGCAGTTATGTTGTAGGTAGGCAGCCAATGTCTGTGTTAAAGTACTCCACTCAGGATGTCGGTTTGCTTCTGCAAACAATGGAAACTCATTAAAAGCATGTGTTTGATTGCACAGACGGTTACCAGTTCAAAATAATAACAGTCATATTCACCCGACATCACTGCTATCATTCAGCAGCACAGAGAACCCTACGCAACGTCGTATAGGCTTGCGCCTACGCTTACGCTGCTGCTGAATGACTGCGTCGGCAGCGACGAACTGCGCGACTAATGGCCAGTTCACCCTGTTTGTGTTGCCCATGTAAGCAGTCAAAACCTCTACAGCCGAGCTACTCATCTGGTAGCTGACGAGAGCCGCGTACAAGAGCAAGAACTTCAAAAACCACGCCATGGCTCAGCCTAAGTGCCGGTCGCCGAGGGGCAAAAAAAGACCACGTTTTCGCGCCGTCTGGGTTGCCAACAGGAGCATGCTATTGGACAGACGGCAATGCCGGGTGCGCCAATCGGAACGCTTTAAACCATCCGCCTCGTCCGCCAGCTCCAAAATGATCGTACAACACCCATTCCGCCCCACGCCCGAGCGAAGGCCGAAAGCGAGCGGTTCGCTCGCTGGCAGATCCGCCCAAAAACGATCGTACAACGGCCTTAACGCTCTCCTCAGGCCGTCGGGCGCCGGCTCCGCCACCGCTCGCGGCTGCCGCAAGGCGGCGCTGTGTGAGTAGAATACGTCGCGCGCGGCGGGCGCTCGGCTACTGCTGATCGGCCGCGCGCAGTACGATTCTTGTTTCTTTTTCAAGGATCAGGCTGGGCGCACTTCTGCCGTGTCATTTTCAGCTGCAGGGCCAACCATTACGTTCATGAAGAACGTTTATTGTGGTTCGTGCTTCACGATATCAGCAACACGACGCAGCCCATACACCAACATTTTCCGGATGCTCGCCAATTCGACGACAGTGCTGATCCGCGGCTTCAATGACTTGAAATCCCTTTACTTATGTATTTAGAAGGGCTAAAAAAAAGATCTGGGCATACCCGTGAATTTTTCACAGACGAAACCTATCAGACAATTCTGATCACTACCTATTCTACAGCGGCGTGTGTCAAATATCTCCTGACTGAAGAGAAGTTTTTTTTTCTTCCTCACCCGAAAATTCAACAGCGCTCCAATTGAATCCCTGTTTGGTAGTTTGCGAATGTCATCCGGGTGTAACAGCATGTTGGATGTTCTGGCTGCAATGTCAGGTCTCGAAAAGCTACTGAAGACCGGGATCGCTGCGTCTAATTCAGCATCCAATATTGCCCACAAAGAATGTGTTTCGATGTCAAGACTCCTACCCGCTGACGTCCTTTCTTCTGCGCAACCAACTTCTACTTCGGCTCCAAAGTCTCCCCTGACGACGACTGTGCAAGCAGCGCCGAAGCTGTCGAGAGCAAGATTGGTGCTTCAGAGGCTTACTACCACAATTTTGCCACAGCACCTGCCGTCGCTTCAGACCTCGGCTATCGCTTATGTGGGCGGGTTACATTGCGCGAGTTGTTGGCGAGCATATGGATTGCGAGAACTGCCTTACTTTGTGTACGAAGCCGGTTAGCAACCAGCCACTCCTTCAGTTAACCCGCAGCCAAGACCGGGGTGGGCTGCTCTACCCGTCAGATCAACTTCTCTTCTCGACACATTAAGAGCTTTTGCTGACCGCGCCCTGCAGGACGATCAGACCTTGAAAAAGCCTCTCACTACATTAGTAGAGCACGCTGTACCAGCTCTTTGCGCTTGAAAGTTGCTGAAGTGCAAGAGCGATGGCATCAACAAGCTCATATGAACCTTATATCGGTTCGTTTCCTGAGGCCGCTTCTCTGCAACTACGCATTGAATCTCAGTGACAAGCATGACGTAGTTAAACATTTCGCAAAAAAGCCCCTTTCGCAAAAGTACATGAGTCTCTGAGGATGGCTTATGTTTACTGCCGTGTAGAAGTTAGCCTCCACAATAAATACTTTTTTTTTCGAGTTTGAGTAAGTGTTGACTCACAACGCTTTGTTATTGAATATGTGAACCTCTATATCTGCGCAGCGTTATGTGCAGGCAGATGATGCAGCGTCTCACGTTACATAGCTGGTGGCACTGACAGCAGGGCGCATTTTTCGCGCGTACCATACACGCTCAAGTTGAGCGTCAACGATGCGACTCGAGACACCATGCAGTCTTGCAGGAGGTGCGCGGCAGATCAATTGATGAAACCACATCGCAAAGCTCCACATTTTCTAGCGCCAACTCTGGCTTCGGTGGCGACAATGGTAACTCTCGTAAACTTTACGGAGGAAACGTGGGATCAGGTACCGCTTTGGAAGCAGTCTAACGTCTTTACGTGCTACTTACATGAGTAAACAACAGCACGCAACGGAGCTCTTCCAGAGCCCAAGCTTTCAGTATTAGCTTCTGCCAAGCACTGCTTTCAAATAACGACCCTCAGACAAGCGAACTTAGAGGTGACAGAACAATTTTCCACGCAGTGGATTTAAGCAGGCGCGCACTGTCATATCAGCGCAGCAGACGACGCGCGAGCGCATTGCACAGCAGTAACCGCGAAAGAAACGACTAAAATGGTCCGGTTACCCTTAGCGACAAGTGGTTCCGAGCTCCCTTTTAAAAAAAGTTTTGATTGTACTTGAAACAACATGAATGCAACCGAAAACTCAACGACAGAACAGCAGCGAGCGGTCTGCGTTTCTATGAGCGACGGCGCGGCAGTGATCCTACTCCGGTGGCGGCGCATGGCGGCGAAAGGCCGTACTAGCCCCGACGGCGGGCTCCCATTGTTCGCCTCTCGTTCTCCCAGGCACGGTGGAGGCCTCCGGCCGGCGACGTCCGACGGCGCGATATGAGGCCCCATCTGCAGCCGGTGTGACGTCATCACGTGACGTCACATCATGTGATCTCACTTCAAGGTCAATGGTGGCCACCGCCGGGAGGCGACCGACGGCGCGATATGAGGCCCCATCTGCAGCCGGTGTGACGTCATCACGTGACGTCATGTCACGTGACCTACTTGAAGGTCACTTGAAGGTGAATGGTAGCCACCGCCGGGCGTCGCGCGAAGGCCCGAAACCTACTTTAATATGCTTCGCATAATAAACTGAACAAAATGCAGGATGAAAGCTCCCATACTCGATCGCTTACCAGTGAGAGCGCGCCTAAATTATATGGGTGCTTTACTGGGTGAGGTGTTTGTCTTCAGGTTCTGTAGAAAGCACTCGGCAAATTCGGATGTGGCCTGGCAAATTTTAACCCTCGCCTCCCCTTGGCGCAGACAACTGCAGGACGATTGCAGCTTTCCCGGCCTACGTAATCGGCGCACGTGCTAGTGGTCTGGTGGACAAAACGTGCCACTTCTGACAGCGTGGCGCAGAAGTTGCGATGTACAGTGGTGAGCAGCCTTGTCTAGAGCGCTCGGGCGGTGCACTTCCTTGCAAACAAATCCAGATTTTGTGGCAGCCTCTAGGGTCCAGCTGCAACGCTTGCACGGAGGTAGCGCCAGATAGCCTCGTAAACAAAGCAGGCACGAAAACTTCGCCCTGTAATGAGGGGCTGCTCTCTAATTTCGGTTTTTGTTACCAAGTGCGCACTGCTCAAGCGTTCTAGACAAGGCTGCTCACCACTGTAGACTGAGGCTGCTGTGCCAAAGCCAAGCTTTGGCTGTACTCGGTAGCAGAAAGGAGGCGGGAAACGCTCGAAACACCCGAAACAGAGGCGAAAGGATAGGCAATTTCGCCCATTGGGCCACGCCTCTTCGTTTGCAGTGAGTTCGTGTTGTGCGCGTGATGCAGCAGTCGCCGATCAAGCTATGACGGACTTTTGTGGTGCGGAAAAACTGCAAGCGACTCAGGTGCCACCGCGACAGCACGTGCCCGCCGGAGGAGGTCGGAATCAAAGAGACAAGGAAAGCGCGGGACGCACAACACAGCGCGAGTGAACGACTTGACTCGCAGAAGAGAGAAAGAACCACTGTTTCCCACTTCCTGCTCAGAGATGGTAGCTCATTAGTCACCCTGTACCTACATCGCGCGCTTTGGTTCACAGCTCATCTGTATGCACGAGAGTATCTTTGCTGCGCCGCATAGTGCAAGCGTCTGCGTAGCGGTCACAATAAATTAAGCTGCAGGGAAGGAACGGCTTGAAAGACAACTCCGGCTTCTTCGGATTTTACTGATACTACCACGGTACGGTCCACTCGTCCTCTGTAAGCTTGAGTGTGCGACGTCACTGGACGCACGGCCGTCGATGATCGCTTTGGAATTGCACAAGGGCAATATTTCGAGCTTTCCTTCGGTCATTTCACTTATGTGGCAAGTTCAGCGAATCAGTGCGCACTTGATATACGCCTTGCGGCAATTCTCGCGACGTCGTAGGTCGGTCTGTCGTCATGTCACCGTTTGGTCGAAACCCAGTTTCGGTTCTCTGGTTTTTGTTCTTTTAAAACAGTTCTACTTGTTGTTATGAAAAATGTATTTTTGTACAGGAGAGGGGGACCTAAGGAATATGATGCGATGATCGACTAACAATTAAAAAAAAACCGGAGTTGCCCTTCAATAGAGTTGGCCGGAGTGGAAAGGGCAGAAAGTTAGGCGAGAAGCGTAAACGTTGTCATTTTTTGTCCAAACCGACAGCACTTTCTAGGTCGTTTTAGCAGTGGATCAATTCAAATTCAAATTTTATTTAGCATCAACAATGATGTTACAGAACTCGTGATGCAACGGGGTGCTAGCAAAAAGCCTGTAACGGCTTGACAAAGGCTAGCACCCCGTTCACAAAGCAATACAGCAGTGGACAAAAAGTGATAGCGATATAAAGAAAAGCAATATATATATGGCGACGGCTTTACATAATCATAAAAACATGTTAAGTGATAGGGCTAACATTGCGGGTTCATAATTGTAAGTGTTAATGTCTTGGAGGTGACTTGGAGGTGTTATCAGAAGAGTTAAGAGCATGTGGTAGTGTGTACATCAGCATTTGGCGGCTATAGTTAGTACGGGTGTGAGGAATCTTCCATGTCTGACTGCTTCGTGTGCTATATGCTTTCGCAAACGGAGACAGGGTCGCAAGGTTTTCAAGGAAAGGGTCATTATTTAGATGAAAGGCATGATGACGTTTTAACAGAAGTGCATTGAACAGGTTTGGTAATGGTTGTAATCTAAGGTCATCAAAAAGAGGTTTTGTGTGGGCGTCATTGGGTTCATTTGAAATAATTCTTACAGCTTTTTTCTGCAGTCGATAGATTTTGGACAAGTTTGTGTACGTTGTTGTGCCCCATATCAAGTAGCAATACGATAATGTGGATGTGAAAAGGGAGTTATACAAAAGTAATTTAATGTGCTTAGGAAGAAAGTTACGAAAACGTGCAAGAATACCAACTATTCGGGATAGTTTGGAGTGAACGAGGTCAGTATGTGCAAATAAAAACTGGTATGGCGCAAGAAACGGGGACACAGAAGGCACACAAAACACAGGACTGACGCCAACTCAGACTTGAGTATCTTGCAGACGCGCCTGACGTGCCCCCAAGATGGCTGCAGAACACCGAATAATGACTGAACCTCCAAGGGAACTATTTTCCGTTTCAAGCAGTAGGAGACCACTCGAGACTGGCACGTTGAGACAGCAATCAGGTTGAGACACGTAATGGCAGGCGCGTTCCACTGCATATTCTCATGAAAAAGGACACCTAAGGTTTTTATTGCTGGTACCACCTCTATGACTGAAAGACCAAGTTGCAGGACAATATTTGAATTAACTGGTTTATTTTTAGGGCGAAAAAGAACTGATTTTGTCTTCGAGACGTTTATAGTTAAGGAATTATTTAGACACCAAGTGTTCAATACATCAAGCACTGCATTCGCTTTCTTTACAAGCAGGGGTAAACTGTGATGGGAGAAAAATAAGCTTGTGTCATCGGCATAAATAATAAATGATGTATTTAAATCTATGTTAACAAGGTCATTAATATATAGGTTGAAAAGTAGTGGCCCGAGAATACTTCCCTGCGGAACGCCATGTAGCAATGGTTTGAAGCTGGAGCAAGAGTTATTTATGTGCACCCTTTGTTGGCGGTATTGTAGGTAGGATTTAATAAGAGAAAGGAAACAGCCTCTGAAACCATAATATTCCAATTTTGTTAATAGTGTAACGTGATTTATTTTGTCAAATGCCTTTGAATACCAGTTGTCGCCATATCCGGTTTATTCACGTGACATGTGACGTCACCCAGGAAATACCATTTGTACGGCTTGTCCTCGTTTCCAGGAGGTATACCCTTAAACACTTGTCGACCTCTAGACTGCGCTGAGTTCACGGAGGGCAAAAAAAAAACAAGCAGGGAGCATCACGTGACCTTTTTGAAGCCTAGTCATAAAGACTATATTGGTAAGCATCATGGGAACGAGGCCCTCCCGTGACGAGGCAGCGGTAGCGTCCAGCCGGATTTTGCTTTCGCTCGCTGCGCAGCTTCACGCCCGCGCTTGCAATTTGAGACGCGCAATCCGTGAAACCTGAAACCACCACGGTACGAATTCCGCCGGACAGGCGCTGCTGCGGAGTATGCGCGTTTACTAAAAAGTACCACGAATCAAGTTTTGGCTTCAAGTCCTGACTTGAAGGGCCTAATTATCAAGCTTCGGTGCGCTAAAGGGACTCAAGGAGAGGGCTGAGTCGGTCTGGTTGGTTCTTGTTGAATGGTACGGCAAAACAGCGCTGACGGACGGAAGAAGACGAGACAGACACATGCGCTGAACTAACAACCGAATGGTTTATTGCGAAAGAGGGGGGGGGGGGGCAATATAAAGCATAGAAGGGAAAACTGCGGTGCAAACATGACATGGCATACATTCGGGATATCATCAATGATTAAGAAAAGCGATCTCCTGTGGGAATAGAGCCACCGATGGTTGGCTTACACATGAATTGCCTAATGCGTAAATGTGAAAGGCCTCCGATATCAGGCGTGAGGTGTGATCTCTATACTTGGCGATGATAGTGGTTTGGTCTAAAAACGCCTCACATTCGTCGCAATTTGCGAAATGAATAACCATGTTATTACGGCGTGACGATCGGGTACGCGAACACGCGAAAGGCATTGAAAACAAGTCACGCCGAAATAACGTGGTCATTCATTTCGCAGATTGTGACGAATGTGAGGCGTTTTTGAACCAAACCACTATCATCGCCAGGTATAGAGATCACACCTCGCGCCTGATATCGGAGGCATTTCACATTGACACATTAGGCAACTCATGTGTAAGCCAACCATCGGTGACTCTATTCCCACAGGAGATCGCTTTTCTTAATCATTGATGATATCCCGAATGTATGCCATGTTATGTTTGCACCGCATTTTTCTTCCCTTCTATGCTTTATATTGCCCCCCTCTTTCGCAATAAACCATTTGGTTGTTAGTCAGCGCATGTGTCTGTCTCGTCTTCTTCCGTCCCGTCCGTCAGCGGTGTTTTGCCGTACCATTCAGCTAAAGGGACCTCGGGGAGAGAAGGCAGCGGTGTCAGAGGATTACAATAAGCTCATAACAATGCAGAAAAAGATATTACGCTGGTATGAAAATTATTCTGGACGTTACCAGCTCCTACAAACTTCTCCTTTGTTCTTAAAATATAAAATGCTGAGGGCCGACCAGCTATACTACTATAAACTACTTCAGTTCGTACAACTCCGGAAGCTGCACATTTGCGACAGGGAAGAAAACTCTACTTATCCTTTCCGACACAATAAAAGACGCATGCCAAAAACGAGAACCAATTATGGTAAAGAAACAGTTCCTTACCAAATGGCTTCGATTCTTAATAAACTTGAAGGTACCTTGAATTTCACATCCAGTATTAGCACATTCAAAAAGCACATTGAAGATTTCCTAATAATATAAGGTGTTTTGTACGGGGAGTGACGAGTACTTTTCACACGCATATACAGGATATATCCTTCTCTTGGACCATGGTTCTTCATTTTATTTTTGTTATAAGAGTCCTCCAATGTATTGTATACTGAACAAAATCTCTGTATAATATCCTTGCATATTATTGTACATGTTTATATCATTCCGTATACTGTGTTAATGTTGTGATTATATTAGCATAATTTATCCACATTTGTTTTAATTATGTGTCTTACCTTCTTGTTATGCGCAAATTGTATCGCACTTCCGTGGACTGCAGAGCGACAGAGGCCTCGTCAGGCGCCACAGCCTCTAGCCTCTGCCCCTGCAGCAGACGCTGTAACTGCTCTACTCCAATAAATCTTTTCAATCTTTTCAAAAAACAAAAAAGATGGCTTGCGGAGGCTTAGCGTGTAACCTCATGCTCACTCTTATTTTTTTTTCTTCTACCATAACTGAACTAGGTTGGCTACAGTGGCAAACATTCTTTTAGGGCGGGAACCCGCAGTCACGTCAGAACAGCAGTGGCGACCAACATCTCTCGTCGAGTCCTGCGTCTTTCCCCGGAAGGGTTATTTTTTGATCGGATAGCGGAGTCAGTGAGGGGTACTTTAATTAGTGGGTTTACGACGTTGTACACATATGCTTTAACACCTGCCAAGTAAATCCTGTGATTTCATTGCTTACTGCTGCATTTCTTGCAGTGATCGGAGGTATTGTCATGCCATTTTGAGTTTTCTTCCTCGCACTTTAATCCGATGAGGTTTTTTTTTACATCTAACATGCGTCTTCTGTCCATTTTTGTTTCGCCACCGTACTAATTTGATGTCCGTAATTTTTAATGCGCTTTTATGCCTGTGTGTATGTCCGCGCAGTTCCGCTGCTTGTCGGGCTCTGCCACTCAAGCCCTGTGAGGCTTTGGCAGGCCGGATTTTTGGTTTGGTTTATTGGTTTGGTTTATTGGGGTTTAACGTCCCAAAGCGACTGAGGCTATGAGAGACGCCGTAGTGAAGGGCTCCGGAAATTTCGACCACCTGGGGCTCTTTAACGTGCACTGACATCGCACAGCACACGGGCCTCTAGAATTTCGCCTTCAAGAAATTCAGCCGCCGCGGCCGGGATCGAACCCGCGTCTTTCGGGTTGGGTACATTTTTTATTGCGAACGCAATACTACTCGCACTTTCAAGCCTTCGCGTGACCCGGCCGCAGTTACGTTTGACCTTTAGCGGAGTGAACATGGGCGACCAACTCGCTCCTTCAGATAGCCCGGCTGCAGTTACGCCGCGCCGAGCACCTGTGGCGCTACTGCCGCTGTGACGTCATACCAGCTGTAGATTGTTTCCTTTCTTTGAGTAGCAGCAACATCAAAAACAAAATATAAAAAAAATTACCGAAGGCGCTTTGAGTCGTCGCGCAGCGGCTGCCGGTAGCCACGCGTGACCTGTAGACGCGGCGCACTGCGTTCCTTCAGTTGGAGGCGCTGCGCTCTTGCTTTCGCAACCTACGAGGCTTAACCAAAGCTAAGCGCCCGCCAATTTTTTTTAATATTTGGCGCAATAAAGTAGTATTGTTATTATCATTCCTTTATTCAGGGAATGGGGTCGGCCTCGACCGCGAGGCTCTCGATGCCGCACTCGTCGGCGCCGCGCAGGATGCGGAAGTAGCCGCCCTCGCCCCAGCTGGAGCTCCAGGAGTTCTTCACCGTCCAGAAGGGCAGGCCGCTCTGGGCGTCGCGGCCGTAGCCCACCACCAGCACGGCGTGGTTGGTCAGCTCGAAGGGGTCGAAGGGCGCGCCCAGCTGACGGTGCAGCGTCGTGTGCTGGTACACGCCGCCCGTGTACGCCTGGAAGTCCGGGTACACCTCGAAGCCCACGGCGATCGGGCCGCCGCGCACCAGGGCCAGACGCATCACCTCCTCGTTGGAGCTGCGCAAGACGCAAGCCTCGAAATGTGCTTCTTTTTTTTTATGCGAAGCATATTACTAGAGCTACACTACAGCCCGTCGAGCGCGGCGGCGGAGCTACCATTGACCTTTAGCGTGACCACTTGACACCACGTGACAACATGACGTCGCAGCAGAGGAGAGATGGGCTGCCGGCTCGCGCGGTCGGCCGCGGCGGTGGAGGCTCCACATCAGAGGCGCTGCAGCTGACCACGTGACGCTACAGCAGCGGTATAAAGCTGACCTTGCCTCGCTCTCCGGGCACTTACGAGGCGGCCAGGTGTTGGGATGCCGCCTAGAAGCAGGGCTGATTTGAACGAGAAGCGAAAGCTTCAGCGTGCCACAGAGACCGATGAAGAGCGGGATGAACGTCAACCAAGGAAAGCCATGTATTACCAAGCCTAGCCATCAATATGCTTCGCATCTGACTAGGCTTAACCTTAGCTAAGCCTCAGCCATTTTTTTCCTTAGCGTTTGCCCAGTCGAAAAACATAACAGCAAATTTGCTGCCACAAGAGATTTGCAGAAATGTTCTTTGCTGTCAGCTTGGAGTAGCAACCAAATTGTTTCCACTAACTACTGAATGTAGTTCAAATAAAACGCAAAAATACTATATAACTGCAGACTACAGAAATATACTAAAGAAAAAACTCCCGTACAAGAGAAAACTACTACAAAGCAAAGCGTTTTGTCGTATCCTTGACACGGGTCTGTCCTTTCTTGTTGCGAAAGCAACACTGCGCGAGTCGTCGAGCCATTTCACGGAGCTGACGAAAGGCCATACTGCGCATGCGCGAGGACGGCGCACAGCTGGCGCGCCGCCGCCGTCGCTGCGCGGGTGACTCAGAGGGGCTGCCGCCGCGCTCGCCAGTTGCGCATGCGCAGTAGCGGCGCATAGCTGCTGCGCGCTCTCCATCGCCTCTCTCTCTCTGTCCTCATTGCTTTCGCAATCCTCCAGGTTTAACCAGAGCTAAACCACTGCCAATTTTTCCCGAGATTCTTGACCTTGCCTTACTCTTCATTATATCATTTGCAATCATACCTTCGGGCTTTGCCTGCTTCGATTTCCCGTCTTTACGCACTACAGATTAGCCCTACTCTCTTAGCAGGCATTAGTATGGGCAAAAGAGAAATTACCTGCTCTCCGTTATCATTTTCAGGCCACCACCATTATCACCAGCCTAACTGCGCGCCCTGCAGAACAAAGGCATCTACCATATCCTTCCAACTAACTCTGTCCTGTGTCATCTGCGGCCATCTTATCCCCGCAGACTTCATTATCTCGTCCGGCCACCTAATCTTCTTCTCACATCCGCTGCTTGCTACGCTGGCCTCTCTTGGAATGCACTCCTTCATCCCAATGAATCATCGGTTCTCTTCCCTTCGCATTCTTTGTGAACGAAAGACGTATGCTGCGTTGTGCTCTGGAACTCCTTGAGGCCAAGATCCTCGGTCTGTGGCCACAACAGTCGACTGCCACCAAGGCTTACAAGGCACTGTTTTTGTTTTTGAGAGACACTGCCTTGATTCACAGATTGTGAGTGTGTTTCTCGTTCCTTCTCTCTACCCTCTTTCATCCCCTCATTCCCTACCCCAGTGCAAGGTAGCCAACCGGAATCCTTTCTGGTTAACATCCCTGCCTTTCGCTCTCTCTGTATGTATCTTATCTTCTCTTCGCATTGAAAACCCCGGCCACGCCCATTCCTTTTTCTTACTTCAGCAATGATATTATCAACTCGCTTTTGATCCGTGACCCACTCTGCTATCTTCCTCTCGCCTAACCTTGCGATCATAATTTTCCTTCCCATACCTCGCTGAGATGCGGTCAGTTTACTGTAGTCTTACACATGCTTCTTGCGAGTCCCTCTAGCACCTATCATCAACATGCAGTGAATAACAGCGGACAGACTGCGCTGAAATATGGCAGCATAAAGACAAAAAGCTAGACATATATTAAAAGGTCGAGCGATATCATTTCGGAAATGACCAGCGCCTAATTTGGAGGAGGTGGCCATCATGTCGGGCATGGTCGATTATGGTTGGACATCGATTTTGGTACAAATCGGTTAAATTTGGCAAGGTCAATCTATCATTCTGTCAAAGTAAATCTGTTCCTATGCTGTACTTCGCAAGGTTAAACCAAATTCAATTCAGGCGTGGAGTGGTCAGCGACATTACCATTGAGTAGAGTTACCGTTCAATTAAGTCCAGCGGTGTTAGCAGGCGTACTATCGGGGACAAAAGTGGTATACTCCACGCGACGGAAGCCGGAGCGACGAAAAACTGAGGCTTTACGAAAAACTGCGTTGCAACGCCATCTGCGGGCGGAATCTGGGACAGAGACAGCCAGTGCGTGTCATTTATTCTCAGCAGGAATGTCGCTTGGCTCGTTTCAATGTTTCGTGCTTTAGCTCGCCAAAATGCCGCCGTTCACCGTTGCTCCCGCCGCGTGGAGTATACCACTTCTGCCCCCGATAGTACATCCGAGGATGCATTTGCGACACTCACGCCCCGTAGTAGCCGCCGCAGTAGCGGTACTTGGCCACGTAGTGCCTGGTGCAGTTAGGCCTCGTCTTGCAGGGGAAGTCGGCGCCGACGTAAGGGTTGCACTCCTCGTCCACGACGCCGTAGTCCTGGGCGTACTTGCCGCCGATCAGGTATGGGAAGCCGCCGCTGCAGCCTGCGAATGCGGCACCCCGTCAACTGGGGGAAGTCGGAGGTGGCGGAAGTCGGCGGTGGCGAAAGTCACCCTTCGAAGCGAGTGGCGGCAGTATCGCAGTGCGCGACAGAACATCGCTCAAGATTCGAAGACTGCGTTCACTCAGTGAAGCGTTCGCCCGATCTTTTCCTTCCTCAGAGATTATATATAGACTGGCAAAGCTGTAGTCAACGGCTGGCAGATTGCAAGACTTCCTGAGCGTTTCGCGTCATGTCCGGTGCATGAACAAGCGCAGCGGGCGTTAGCCGTGGATCGCGCGTGCTCGTCCGGCATGCCGCTGACGTGCGCCCGCGAAACATTGAAGGAGTCTGCTCCATCGAATTGTTTTTGAGCAGGCGCGCGGATGGTTGCGAAACATGGCATTGGGCTATGGGACATCGCGGAACATCACCGACCGTACCGAACCTTTGAACCGACCGCTGTCATGAGGCACTAAGCGCTGAAGCTACGATGCGCCAGTAGTTGTTACAGGGAGACAACAACGATGGATGCATAAGCATCGTGTGAAAAGTCCCAGCTAGATTGTATTCTCTCTCTCACTCTCCTCTTTGCAGGGAAGAATGATGGTGTAAACCCACACCGTTTGTCTCATGTTCACCATAATCACACCAACGCCACCATCACCGTTATGGTTTATGGTTTATGAGGGTTTGCATAAGTAAGCTAAACTGGGGGTTTTATGAGGGTTTAATGTCCCAAAGGGACTGAGGCTATCGGGGACGCCGTAGTGAAGGGCTCCGGAAATTTCGACTACCGGGGGTTCTTTAACGTGCACTGACATCGCACAGTACACGGGCCTCTACAATTTCGCCTCCATCGAAATTCGGCCGCAGCAGCCGGGACCGAACCCGCATCTTTCGGTTCAGCAGCGGAGCGCCATAACCACTGAGCCACCGCGGCGGGGTACCATCATCGTTACAATTTAAGCCATGTCTACCGTGGTAACGCATAATGTAGTACAAGCAACTGATTTACCGTTGATTTCCCATTAGTTCCTTCTTGTTCCCCGCGAGGTAAATTAGTCTCCGCCGTACTACACGTATAGTGTTTCGCAATGACCGAAATGTATGCAATGCTCTAGCCGCGGAATCCAAAAAAAATCTTACGCGGAAATTGCGGACAAGCCCACTTTCGCAACGGGAATCTGTCTATGAAAACCATTTTTTTTTACATGCCGTAAGCCTTCCTCATAACAGTCAATATACCCGCAGATTCCCCATCGGAACCCTTGTAGTTTTTTCCAGTTAATTGTCTGAAACGCACCTTGTTGGGTTTCCATGGCAGTCATAACTACTCAGCGCAAGCGCGGGACAAAACGTTAAAACGATTTTGGTTCGCATCAGATGATTAGACGATTAGACGCTCCTGAATAAAATTTAGTGGCAAGTTTTGCTCTTCTCCCTTCCCTTCTGTCTCTGGGTCTTTCTGGTGCGCTGCTCCTTAATTATGGCAAACCATCGAACCCAGTGCTCCACACCGCAACACCGCACAGGCGCTGCTCTAAGTGCACCTTCCCTCGCACGCCTGCATTTGGGTGATGTATACAGACGTACCCTGGGAGTAAGGCGAGCAGGAGACCACGTCTTGGGGCGAGAAGACACGCTGCACCCTGTTCTCGGTGGCGATGCGTAGCCTGGACTCCAGCAGCGCCATTGAGGCGAAGGCGTAGCAGCTGCCGCATTGCGCTGCAACAGGGCAAGAAGAAGAAAGCATCCCCCTGCGCTCTCGAAAGAAGCTGAGCGCAAAACATTCCGCGACAAGATGAAATGAACGGCGGCGCAACAAGGACACTAACAAGAAAGGGACACCACGTGCGCATGTGGTGCCTCCCATCTCTTGTTAGTGTCCTTGTTGCGCCGCCGTTCATTTCATCATGCACCAACTCGCCTCTCAGGCCGTTATTCCGGATTCCGCAACAAGTTCGAAGGAAGGAAACAGGCTAGAAGTTGAAACAGTTATTATCCCCCATAAAGTATTCATGAGCGCAGCGGTCTGCCTGCACACAGGTAAAACAGCAGGAAGAATTCGAAATCACCCCGTTACGCATGCGACGTTGTAATCCACAGCAGACTAGATCTTCATACGGGGCACAGAAAAAAAATAACTTCCCACCGGGCCAGCAGGGTGGTTCTTGGGCATCTGTCCCCTTTCTTTACCACACCCAAGACTTCTGTGACTTGTCTTGGAACCCTACTTTCTTGTTTAAAATTATCGTGCAAAGTAGGCTGGAATAAGGTTTGCAATAGACACTGTGCAAGCAAAATGACTCGATTATGATATCTTGCATATCTTGCAATGCGGCGTGGTCGCTGCATTAAACACATTGCAATGGGCTTGGGCAGGGCACGTAATGCGAAGGCAAGGTAACCGCTGGTCCTTGGAGTAGATTCCAAGAGAACGTAGCAGGGGCGGCAGAAAGTTAGGTGGGCGGATGAGATTAAAGGGGCCCAGAAACATAATCTTAGTTGACTGTTTTGCCTGTTGAACGCATACAGTGGGTTACAATGGTGCTATTAGCGTCGGTAATACCGCATATATTCCGTTTGTTAATATTTTAATGTCCTCCCAAAAACAAATTCATGCCTCTGATGGTGTCCTCACACAGTGGCGGGTTTTAGCAGCGGATATGACATCACCTGGCACGAGCTTGATTATTAGACAAACAGTAAATATACTGCAAATTGTGTGAATAAATAGAGACACATTTTGTCACCTGTCGGTGTTTTATATTAGATAAAAGCCCTGAAAAGCAAGCAGAATAAAAATACACCACCAGGGGCTCTGGCATGGAAACGACGCTGCAAGTCTCAGCAAGAACGAGTCACAGAGAGCAGGCAACCATGGAGTACAAACTTCCGCGACGTGCTCTGGCTGGCTGTTTTGATTGATTGCGCCTGGTGCCGTCATTGGGAGAGCGAAATAGGAGTGGGAAGCCCCGCCAAAATCGAGTTGAGGGCAGCGTTTCGTTTGCTTGTATTTTGAAATTTCTTCATTGAATAACTCCCGTTCCTGTGCATCGATTCCTGTAATTCTTTTTAAGTCAGCATATGTGTGACTTAAAGAATCCACCTGAAATGTTTCGCAGCCCCTTTAAGAAATCTGGGGGAATACGGTGGCCGCAGTTGGCAAAGGACCGGGTTAACAGGACAGACATGGGAGGGTCCTTTACCCTGCAGTGGGCGTAGTCAGGCTGCTGATGATGATGTTTCGTCATGCTCATTTCGCAGACTACGTCGAACCAACCGACTAGTTCCAAGCTGACCCAATTGGTCCACACACGAGCCATGCCAAGCTTTTTTCATGCTTTTCTCAGTCCACCAGGGGATCGATTGGCTTCTTGCCTTACAATACAATGCAAGACAACGGTACAGTACAGCTGAAAACAATACAGACGATTTAGTTCAAGGAGAATCGGTGTGTGAGAAAAGTGAATCGCAAGTTATAGTGCGCGTGATACATAGATAAAGCGGTCAACAAATTGAAGAAGGAGGCGAAGAGGCCTAGCACTAAAGAACAATGCTCGTTACGCCATGAACGTACTCTGTGTGTTGACGGCAAGGTGGAGAAGACATCTTTGCAAGAAGAAGCATGTTAAACGATGAGTACACCAATCAAATGTGTATTGTACGGGACGTTTTCAAGGTGCCGAAATGGCGAACGAGCTGACGCTGTGTTGACGAAAACCACGAATTCACATTTGGGTCTTCTACAGGCTGTTTACGTTCGCTGGCGCAAATGATACCAGCGTAAGCTTATGTTTGCAGCAGGTGTAAATGTGCAGCATTGTGAAGGACGGGCCAGTAAAAAAAGGGATGCCGATATTGACGCGCTTATTGTCGTTAAAAAGCGCCAGGATTTATTGGTTCGTTATGGAGTTCATGTGTCTAGCGTCAATGCTCTCTCCAGGACCAACGTGGTTGATGGTGGGTATGAAAATAGTGCTTTCATTTTCAGTAAAAAACGTTAATTGCAGTAGTCAACGACACGTCGCGTGTTCTCCACACCTTCTTCCAACGCCGCGGTTTCAGTCGAACCGTTACGGTAGCTGGAAGCTCATTATTTCTAAAAATACTTAGTGCTTTCGAATCCAAAGAGAGAGAAAATGACAGAGTACAAGCTAAACACCAACTGAAATTCTACTTTGTCAACAAACACAAGTGCAGAAGTAGATCATTCAGACGCACAAAAAAAAAGATAGGGGTGTCGTTCGTTGATGGTGGGTATGAAAATAGTGCTTTCATTTTCAGTAAAAAACGTTAATTGCAGTAGTCAACGACACGTCGCGTGTTCTCCACACCTTCTTCCAACGCCGCGGTTTCAGTCGAACCGTTACGGTAGCTGGAAGCTCATTATTTCTAAAAATACTTAGTGCTTTCGAATCCAAAGAGAGAGAAAATGACAGAGTACAAGCTAAACACCAACTGAAATTCTACTTTGTCAACAAACACAAGTGCAGAAGTAGATCATTCAGACGCACAAAAAAAAGATAGGGGTGTCGTTCTTGCTCACGCCTTGTCCCCGCGTCTACAACTAAATATTCTCAAAAAGAAAGACAAGCACAACGAAGTGCATCAGTCTTCAAAGGGTGAATGATTTTTGCGACTACCAAGAGCTGAGAGTTAAGAAGAGCTTCTTGTTGGGCGAGTTGCTGCATACTGTTGTAGGTACGAATTGCGCACAATTGCACACAGTTGTGAGCCACTGCTAAAAAATATCAGAATTCTGGGCAGGAGCAATGACAAAGTTTCCCGTGAACTTCTAGAGGCATACCACATCAAGGCAAGAGGTGATAACTGTGTGAGTGACACCTCCGTTTCATTGTACAACGGGGAAAATAATTTTTTGGAGCGTTTCTGATGGTTTGTCGCGCAGGGTTGATTTGCCTCCTTATCCTCTCTTTCCCCTCTTTGTAGGCACGTGTGCACACTGCCTATAGAGCGGCACTGAATCCAATAAACACCAGTTGATAGTTTGCGCTCTTTCAGTCTCCCTCGTGTTTTTTTCCTGTGTGTGTCTTTTTTGCGCAATTCGTACCTACAACAAAAGAGCTGAGAAAACCAATAATATTTTATCTCCACCTCTCAGACATTCAGCTGCTTTTTTCTGGGAAACGTACACCTAGGTGTACCTGTTGTACGTGTTGCTCCACGGTACATCACCGCAACTATATATAATGGACTGCAAGAACAAGGACAGATAAAATGTCTATACTGTTCACACTCTGAAACTAGGTGAACTCGATGGTAAGAATTTCAGGGCTACGCTTACTGCGTTATAAAAAATTCAGGGGCACTTTGGCTCTTTAAAGTGCTGCAAGCCTTTCCTGGAGCACTGTTTGCCATTGACTACGGGACTGTTTGTGCAGTACTAGTGCTTTATTTGACTACACACTTTGACTACACATTGCAACTACACACTTTTACTGCTTCTTTAGCACGACTCTCTCTCTGCTTCGATGGGTGTCCATGGCGCTGTTCGCAGTAATGAGGTATGTAATGTGGTCACCCACGGACGCCTTACGCCCCCTATAGAAGCAGTCGACAACTATTTTATTAGTCTTAGTCTGCTCCTAAAGGGGACGTCAGGCATCCGTGGGTGACCTCATTACTGCGAATCCGCGCACTCTGACGTCATAACAACTTCGAGCAACCGAAAAGCGTGACACCTCGGCTGGCAACCTTCTGCTGACAACGATGAGGCATTAAATGCTTCCGCCTTAATATGGTGTGTGACGAATAGCTGAGCCACACACCACAGTGGGCGAACGTCCACGGAAATGTAGCTGTACGAACCCTGGTTCCGGACAGGCGACACGTAGTTAACTCCACTGACGTTCCTCCAGTCGAACTCCTCTGGCAAGGTGCTGGCAAGCCTCCGCTGTTCTTCGGTCACGGGCGCCGTCGGCGGGTTCCTGTGTGAGAACGCGGGCCGATTATATAACCTTCCCTTCAGAATTCGCCATTTAGAAGGAAGGACAAAAAAAAAAGGAGGCTGTGGTCAGGAACGCAGAGGGCTGCTTTGGGGACTGTGATTTGCTTTGTTAATAACGCGTTGCAGAATACAGTGCACACTAAAAACACATTGTGTATATTTGCCAAAGTATACGTATTTCATTTCACAAAATTGAATATAAACAAAGAGCAATCCGGTAATGCCATGAAATCTGCGTGGACTTGCGCCAGTCATGGAGGAAGGAAAGAACACAGGAGAGGCAGTTACGTGAGAATTTTTTGAAGCCGGCTTCCCCCTGGTTCTGCTCAGTTGGCCGCCGTCTCAGCGCGCTTGCGCAAGCGCAGCAGGCATTGCAGCAGACGACGCCGCTGGGTCCAGCGTTACTATTGGCTGTCCCGTCGTCCAAAGACTCCCAGCTGTCCTTGCGAAAGCACGTGACTCCCGGCACACTTTTTGGCGTGCGGCTAGGATAGCGAGGGCCTCTCCTGAGTTTTCGTTCCTCCTTGACGCCAGTGTACTCAAGACCACCTCGCGCTGCTGGCATCAAGCAAGGTGGTGGACACGGTGGAACAGTGTGAGAAGGCACGCGGTTGCCGTGGAAGTTGACAGTCGTACGGCTGGGATCTCGCGTAGTGGCTTCGCGCAGGGCCGTGTAACATTATTGCAGTTTGCAATAAGGGAGTTAATTACTCATTGACGTCCACCATAGCGCAGCCATAAGGCTACAAAGGAAAGCCATACAGCTTTCTTAGGAACTTCGTAGTTAAAGAAAAATTCGTCCTGATCCAGGGTTCGAACCCGGGACGACCGCATCAACGGAGCAGACGCTCTAGTTCCTGAGAAAGCTGTATAGCTTTCCTTTGTAGCCGTATGGCTGTGCTTTGGTGGACGTCAATGAGTAATTAACTCCCTTATTAGAAATCTACTCCACCTTCGGGGTTTCCCCTAAACATTTGGTCATTATTGCAGTTTCTACACACTACGTCCTGCGCTGGGACGACCGATCGAGCCCTTGTCGAGCTGCAACGGAACACGCACCTGAAGTTCCTGTTCCGGTGTCCTCCGCGGATGCTCATCATCTCGTTGAGGGTCTTGCCGCGGAACGGTTCGTGCACCTTGGCCGTCCAGGTGTTCTGCGCCCGGTTCACCAGCGCCACAAACTCCTCGGTGTTGAAGGGGTCGACGGTGTCGCCCAGCTCCCGCCTGCGGAGGAGGAGCGCACACGAACGGTGAATGCCGCGTGGTTACGATGGTGTCATTTGGGAGAGGTATGAGCCAAAAAAGCTGCAATAGAGGTGGCTGTGACAGCTGTACCACCCAATGCAAGATAGGCTAAAAGGGAGAGTGAAATGTCAGCAAGCGTAGACAGCTGGGCTAGTTGAATGTTTGTAACACTAGGACTGATCCTTCTAGGGCACATAAAACACACGGACGAAGGGAGAGTAGACAGCACGGACGTTGGAATTCAAATCAATTTCATCCCCACAAAACGGCCTTTTTGCGCAATACGCGGCGCTGGTGACCGCAAGATTACGTTTCTGGAGCAGGAGGATAACCAAAGAGCAAAAACAAAGCTTTACATTTCTCACAACTCACGTTCATTCTTTCACATCTGCGTATTTATCCTTCTTTTTGCGTGGCTGACGCGAAGGACTACTTTGCCTTCAGGGAACCTATTTTGTTCTTGCCGAGTGCCACATAAGGATCCCTGATATAGTGATCTTTTTCATTGGGAATACAGAAGGCTTCAAAAATTTCCCGGCTTTTTTGCGTGCTCAACTTGCGCAGCACTCTTGTTCGTTTCAGAAACACCTTGCATGCCGGCTTGTGCGAGCAACGGTGAACGCTTTTGGGCTAAATGACCTCCAAAATTAGGGACTCAACTGCCCCGCGATGCTGTTGCAGGCGCACACTGATGCATCGCCCAGTCCGACTGATGTGACGTTTGCCAGTACCCTTACAAAAAAAGTTTTAGACAGTCTGTAGAGTGTCTATAGACTTCAGTCTATAAAGTTTATAGACTGTCTATAGACAAATCCTAGAGAACAGTCTGTAGGCAATAAAAATGCAATAGACAGTCTATAAACAATCTATAGATTTATGGCAATACACTTTTAGCAGACTTTTGTCTATAGACAGTCTATAGAGTATGAATAGACAAAAAGCAATATCTATAGGAAGTCAGTAGTGTCAATAAGAAGTCTATAGACTGTCTATAGACCATTTTTTATAAGGGCTGGCAGTCCTCATGCACCCGCAGGCCCATTGGGTGAGAGGCGCACCTGAGCGGCGGTGCCTGCAGCGGCTTCTTTGTCCGGAGGCCATCGTCCCGGTGCCCCTCGAAGCAGGCCCAGTTGTGGCCCAGGATGTCGTGAGCCCACCCCGCCTTGGTGCCGCTGCAGAAGCTCTCGCTCTTGCTGTAGTTGGAGAAGGCGAAGTACCTGCGAAGAGAGAGCGCTGCCGCTTTGTTCTCTGATTGCAACGTGGACGCTAAACAGACATAACTTCCTCAGCGAAAGTACGAGACACCAGGAGAAGTACAACACAGGACAACAGGACAGCGTTGTCCTGTGTTCTCCTTCTCCTGGTGTCTTGTACTTTCGCTGGTGGTGACGTCTGATGTACACCAACTAGTCACACAGAATTTCGCTTTTGAAAAAGACTTGGAAACACACAGGGACGACACACCAGTGTTCGTGGCGTCCCTGTGTTGTCCCAAGTGTTTTTCAAAAGCACAATTATGTGTGACCATGTTAACTACCAACTAGCCCAATTTGAAACACTCTTAACACCAACTAGCCCACATAGGTAGGCTAGTTGTTACGCTTAGCCTCGTTACGCTTAACAGAAGCCTAACGCGGAATGCAGCGTTGCTGAGAACTAGACGGCGCAGAGCCGTGTGGCGTACGCCAACTCGTCCAGTGCAACAAAGAGTGGGACCTAATGCTTAGTTTCTGGTTAGGTGTCGTTTCATGCCTTCGACATGATACTAAGAAAAGTTCCCTTTGCTAGACTGG